>NC_073242.2:63024500-63638000 GCF_029281585.2 Gorilla gorilla gorilla | reverse complement strand
ATGGAATGCAATGGAATGGAATGGAAACGAATCGAATTTAATCGAATGGAATCGAATGGAATGGAATGGAATAGAATGGGATCAACCCGAGTAGAACGGAATGGAATGGAATGGAATGGAATGGAATGGAATGGAACAGAACGCAATGGAACGGAACGGAACAGAACGGAATGGAAAGGAATGATCAACCCGAGAAGAACGGAATGGAATGGAATGGAATGGAATGGAATGCAATGGAATGGAATGGAATGGAACGAACACGAGTAGAACGGAAAAGAATGGAACGGAACGGAACAGAACGGAACGGAACGGAATGGAGTGAAATGCAATGGAATGGAATCGAATGGATTCGAATGGAATGGAATGGAATTGAATGGAATGGAATGGAATGGAATGGAATCGAATGGAATCGAATGGAATCGAATGGAATGGAATGGAATAGAATGGAATCAACCCGAGTAGAACGGAATGGAAAGGAATGGAATGGAATGGAATGGAATGGAATTCAATGGAATGGAATGGAATGGAATGGAATGGAATTCAGTGGAATCGAATGGAATGGAATGGAATGGAATGGAATGGAATGGAATGGAATCAACCCGAGTAGAACGGAATGGAATGGAATGGAATGGAATGGAATGGAATGGAATGGAATGGAATGGAATGGAACCGAATGGAATGGAATTTAATGGAATGGAATGGAATGGAACGGAATGGAATGGAATTCAATGGAATAGAATGGAATGGAATGGAATGGAATGGAATGGAACGGAACGGAACGCAACGCAACGCAACGGAACGGAACGGAACGGAACGGAACTGAACGGAATGGAATGGAATGGAATCAACCCGAGTAGAACGGAATGGAATGGAATGGAATGGAATGGAACGGAACGGAACGGAACGGAACGGAATGGAATGAAATGGAATGGAATGGAATCGAATTGAATCGAATGGAATAGAATGGAATGGAATGGAATGGAATAGAAAGGAATCGAATCGAATGGAATCGAATGGAATCGAATGGAATGGAATGGAATGGAATGGAATGGAATGGAATGGAATGGAATGGAATGGAATCAACCCGTGTAGAATGTAATGGATTGGAATGGAATGGAATGGAATGGAATGGAATGGAATGGAATGGAATGGAATGGAATGGAATTCAATGGAATTGAATGGAATGGAATGGAATTCAATGGAACAGAATGGAATGGAATGGAATGGAATGGAAAGGAATGGAATGGAATCGAATGGAATCGAATGGAATCGAATGGAATGGAATGGAATAGAATGGAATCAACCCGAGTAGAACGGAATGGAATGGAATGGAACGGAATGGAACGAACCCGAATAGAACGGAACTGAACGGAATGGAACGGAACGGAACGGAACGGAGTGAAATGGAATGGAATGGAATCAAATGGAACCGAATGGAATGGAATGGAATGGAATGGAATGGAATGGAATGGAATGGAATGGAACCAACTCGAGTAGAATGGAATGGATTGGAAAGGAATGGAATGGAATGGAATGGAATGGAATGGAACGGAATCAACCCGAGTGGAGTGGAGTGGAGTGGAGTGGAGTGGAGTGGAGTGGAATGGAGTGGAATGGAATGGAATGGAATAGAATGGAATCAACCCGAGTAGAACGGAATGGAATGGAATGGAATGGAATGGAACGGAATGGAACAGAACGGAATGGAACGGAACGGAACGGAACGGAATGGAATTTAACGAACCCGAGTAGAACGGAATGGAATGGAATGGAATGGAATGGAATGGAATGGAATGGAATTCAATGGAATGGAATGGAATGGAATGGAATGGAATGGAATGGAATTCAGTGGAATCGAATGGAATGGAATGGAATGGAATGGAATGGAATGGAATCAACCCGAGTAGAACGGAATGGAATGGAATGGAATGGAATGGAATGGAATGGAATGGAATGGAATGGAACCGAATGGAATGGAACGGAATGGAATGGAATGGAATGGAATGGAATGGAATGGAATGGAATGGAATGGAATGGAATTCAATGGAATAGAATGGAATGGAATGGAATGGAATGGAATGGAACGGAACGGAACGCAACGCAACGCAACGGAACGGAACGGAACGGAACGGAACTGAACGTAATGGAATGGAAAGGAATCAACCCGAGTAGAACGGAATGGAATGGAATGGAGTGGAATGGAACGGAACGGAACGGAACTTAACGGAACGGAACGGAATGGAATGAAATGGAATGGAATGGAATCGAATTGAATCGAATGGAATAGAATGGAATGGAATGGAATGGAATAGAAAGGAATCGAATCGAATCGAATGGAATCGAATGGAATCGAATGGAATGGAATGGAATGGAATGGAATGGAATGGAATGGAATGGAATCAACCCGTGTAGAATGTAATGGATTGGAATGGAATGGAATGGAACGGAATGGAATGGAATGGAATGGAATGGAATGGAATGGAATGGAATTCAATGGAATAGAATGGAATGGAATGGAATTCAATGGAACAGAATGGAATGGAATGGAATGGAATGGAATGGAATGGAATGGAATCGAATGGAATCGAATGGAATCGAATGGAATCGAATGGAATGGAATGGAATAGAATGGAATCAACCCGAGTAGAACGGAATGGAATGGAATGGAACGGAATGGAACGAACCCGAATAGAACGGAACTGAACGGAATGGAACGGAACGGAACGGAACGGAGTGAAATGGAATGGAATGGAATCGAATGGAACCGAATGGAATGGAATGGAATGGAATGGAATGGAATGGAATGGAACCAACTAGAGTAGAATGGAATGGATTGGAAAGGAATGGAAAAATGGAATGGAATGGAATGGAATGGAATGGAACGGAATCAACCCGAGTGGAGTGGAGTGGAGTGGAGTGGAGTGGAGTGGAGTGGAATGGAGTGGAATGGAATGGAATGGAATAGAATGGAATCAACCCGAGTAGAACGGAATGGAATGGAATGGAATGGAATGGAACGGAATGGAACAGAACGGAATGGAACGGAACGGAACGGAACGGAATGGAATTTAACGAACCCGAGTAGAACGGAATGGAATGGAATGGAATGGAATGGAATGGAATCGAATGGAATGGAATGGAATGGAATCGAATGGAATGGAATGGAATGCAATGGAATGGAATCAACCCGAGTAGAACGGAATGGAATGGAATGGAATGGAATGGAATGGAACAGAACGCAATGGAACGGAACGGAACAGAACGGAATGGAAAGGAATGATCAACCCGAGAAGAACGGAATGGAATGGAATGGAATGGAATGGAATGCAATGGAATGGAATGGAATGGAACGAACACGAGTAGAACGGAAAAGAATGGAACGGAACGGAACAGAACGGAACGGAACGGAATGGAGTGAAATGCAATGGAATGGAATCGAATGGATTCGAATGGAATGGAATGGAATTGAATGGAATGGAATGGAATGGAATGGAATCGAATGGAATCGAATGGAATCGAATGGAATGGAATGGAATAGAATGGAATCAACCCGAGTAGAACGGAATGGAAAGGAATGGAATGGAATGGAATGGAATGGAATTCAATGGAATGGAATGGAATGGAATGGAATGGAATTCAGTGGAATCGAATGGAATGGAATGGAATGGAATGGAATGGAATGGAATGGAATCAACCCGAGTAGAACGGAATGGAATGGAATGGAATGGAATGGAATGGAATGGAATGGAATGGAATGGAATGGAACCGAATGGAATGGAATTTAATGGAATGGAATGGAATGGAACGGAATGGAATGGAATTCAATGGAATAGAATGGAATGGAATGGAATGGAATGGAATGGAACGGAACGGAACGCAACGCAACGCAACGGAACGGAACGGAACGGAACGGAACTGAACGGAATGGAATGGAATGGAATCAACCCGAGTAGAACGGAATGGAATGGAATGGAATGGAATGGAACGGAACGGAACGGAACGGAACGGAATGGAATGAAATGGAATGGAATGGAATCGAATTGAATCGAATGGAATAGAATGGAATGGAATGGAATGGAATAGAAAGGAATCGAATCGAATGGAATCGAATGGAATCGAATGGAATGGAATGGAATGGAATGGAATGGAATGGAATGGAATGGAATGGAATGGAATCAACCCGTGTAGAATGTAATGGATTGGAATGGAATGGAATGGAATGGAATGGAATGGAATGGAATGGAATGGAATGGAATGGAATTCAATGGAATTGAATGGAATGGAATGGAATTCAATGGAACAGAATGGAATGGAATGGAATGGAATGGAAAGGAATGGAATGGAATCGAATGGAATCGAATGGAATCGAATGGAATGGAATGGAATAGAATGGAATCAACCCGAGTAGAACGGAATGGAATGGAATGGAACGGAATGGAACGAACCCGAATAGAACGGAACTGAACGGAATGGAACGGAACGGAACGGAACGGAGTGAAATGGAATGGAATGGAATCAAATGGAACCGAATGGAATGGAATGGAATGGAATGGAATGGAATGGAATGGAATGGAATGGAACCAACTCGAGTAGAATGGAATGGATTGGAAAGGAATGGAATGGAATGGAATGGAATGGAATGGAACGGAATCAACCCGAGTGGAGTGGAGTGGAGTGGAGTGGAGTGGAGTGGAGTGGAATGGAGTGGAATGGAATGGAATGGAATAGAATGGAATCAACCCGAGTAGAACGGAATGGAATGGAATGGAATGGAATGGAACGGAATGGAACAGAACGGAATGGAACGGAACGGAACGGAACGGAATGGAATTTAACGAACCCGAGTAGAACGGAATGGAATGGAATGGAATGGAATGGAATGGAATGGAATGGAATTCAATGGAATGGAATGGAATGGAATGGAATGGAATGGAATGGAATTCAGTGGAATCGAATGGAATGGAATGGAATGGAATGGAATGGAATGGAATCAACCCGAGTAGAACGGAATGGAATGGAATGGAATGGAATGGAATGGAATGGAATGGAATGGAATGGAACCGAATGGAATGGAACGGAATGGAATGGAATGGAATGGAATGGAATGGAATGGAATGGAATGGAATGGAATGGAATTCAATGGAATAGAATGGAATGGAATGGAATGGAATGGAATGGAACGGAACGGAACGCAACGCAACGCAACGGAACGGAACGGAACGGAACGGAACTGAACGTAATGGAATGGAAAGGAATCAACCCGAGTAGAACGGAATGGAATGGAATGGAGTGGAATGGAACGGAACGGAACGGAACTTAACGGAACGGAACGGAATGGAATGAAATGGAATGGAATGGAATCGAATTGAATCGAATGGAATAGAATGGAATGGAATGGAATGGAATAGAAAGGAATCGAATCGAATCGAATGGAATCGAATGGAATCGAATGGAATGGAATGGAATGGAATGGAATGGAATGGAATGGAATGGAATCAACCCGTGTAGAATGTAATGGATTGGAATGGAATGGAATGGAACGGAATGGAATGGAATGGAATGGAATGGAATGGAATGGAATGGAATTCAATGGAATAGAATGGAATGGAATGGAATTCAATGGAACAGAATGGAATGGAATGGAATGGAATGGAATGGAATGGAATGGAATCGAATGGAATCGAATGGAATCGAATGGAATCGAATGGAATGGAATGGAATAGAATGGAATCAACCCGAGTAGAACGGAATGGAATGGAATGGAACGGAATGGAACGAACCCGAATAGAACGGAACTGAACGGAATGGAACGGAACGGAACGGAACGGAGTGAAATGGAATGGAATGGAATCGAATGGAACCGAATGGAATGGAATGGAATGGAATGGAATGGAATGGAATGGAACCAACTAGAGTAGAATGGAATGGATTGGAAAGGAATGGAAAAATGGAATGGAATGGAATGGAATGGAATGGAACGGAATCAACCCGAGTGGAGTGGAGTGGAGTGGAGTGGAGTGGAGTGGAGTGGAATGGAGTGGAATGGAATGGAATGGAATAGAATGGAATCAACCCGAGTAGAACGGAATGGAATGGAATGGAATGGAATGGAACGGAATGGAACAGAACGGAATGGAACGGAACGGAACGGAACGGAATGGAATTTAACGAACCCGAGTAGAACGGAATGGAATGGAATGGAATGGAATGGAATGGAATCGAATGGAATGGAATGGAATGGAATCGAATGGAATGGAATGGAATGCAATGGAATGGAATCAACCCGAGTAGAACGGAATGGAATGGAATGGAATGGAATGGAATGGAACAGAACGCAATGGAACGGAACGGAACAGAACGGAATGGAAAGGAATGATCAACCCGAGAAGAACGGAATGGAATGGAATGGAATGGAATTCAATGGAATAGAATGGAATGGAATGGAATGGAATGGAATGGAATGGAATGGAATGGAATGGAATGGAATGGAATGGAATCGAATGGAATCGAATGGAATCGATTGGAATGGAATGGAATGGAATGGAATGGAATGGAATGGCATAGAATGGAATGGAATCGAATCAACCCGAGTAGATCGGAATGGAATGGAATGGAATGGAATGGAACGGAATGGAAGGAATGGAATGGAATTCAATGGAATAGAATGGAACGGAATGGAATGGAATGGAATGGAATCGAATGGACTTGAATGGAATCGAATGGAATGTAATGGAATAGAATGGAATCAACCCGAGTAGAACGGAATGGAATGGAATGGAATGGAATGGAATGGAACGGAATGGAACGGAACGGAATGGAACGGAACGGAACGGAATGGAACGCAACGCAACGGAACGGAACGGAATGGAACGGAACTGAAAGGAATGGAATGGAATGAAATCAACCCGAGCAGAACGGAATGGAATGGAGTGGAACGGAATGGAATTCAATGGAATAGAATGGAATGGAATGGAATGGAATGGAATGGAATGGAATGGAATGGAATCGAATGGAATCGAATGGAATCAAATGGAATGGATTGGAATAGAATGGAATCAACCCGAGTAGAACGGAATGGAATGGAATGCAACGGAGTGGAACGAACCCGAATAGAACGGAACTGAACGGAATGGAACGGAACGGAACGGAACGGAACGGAGTGAAATGGAATGGAATGGAATCGAATGGAACCGAATGGAATGGAATGGAATGGAATGGAATGGAATGGAACGGAAAGGAACGGAACGCAACGGAATGGAATGGAATGATAAACCCGAGTAGAACGGAATGGAATGGAATGGAATGGAATGGAACGAACCCGAGTAGAACGGAACAGAACGGAACGGAACGGAACGGAACGGAACGGAACGGAATGGAGTGAAATGGAATGGAATGGAATCGAATGGAATGGAATGGAATGGAATGGAATGGAATCGAATCGAATGGAATGGAATGGAATGGAATGGAATGGAATGGAATGGAATGGAATGGAATGGAATGGAATGGAATGGAATTCAGTGGAATAGAGTGGAATGGAATGGAATGGAATGGAATGGAATGGAATGGAATCGAATCGAATGGAATGGAATGGAATGGAATGGAATGGAATGGAATGGAAAGGAATGGAATGGAATTGAATGGAATGGAATCAACCCGAGTAGAACGGAATGGAATGGAATGGAATGGAATGGAATGGAATCAACCCGAGTAGAACGGAATGCAATGGAATGGAATGGAATGGAATGGAATGGAATGGAACGGAACGGACCCGAGTAGAACGGAACAGAACGGAACGGAACGGAACGGAACGGAACGGAATGGAGTGAAATGGAATGGAATGGAATGGAATGGAATCGAATGGAATGGAATGGAATGGAATGGAATGGAATGGAATAGAATCGAATCGAATCGAATGGAATCGAATTTAATGGAATGGAATGGAATGGAATGGAATGGAATGGAATTCAATGGAATGGAACGGAATTCAATGGAATGGAATGGAATGGAATGGAACGGAACGGAACGGAACGGAACGGAACGGAACGGAACGGAATGGAATGGAATGAACCCGAGTAGAACGGAATGGAATGGAATGGAATGGAATCGAATGGAATGGAATGGAATAGAATGGAATCAACCCGAGTAGAACGGAATGGAACGGATTGGAATGGAATGGAACGGAACGGAACGGAACGGAATTCAATGGAATGGAACGGAATGGAATGGAATTCAATGGAATGGAACGGAATTCAATGGAATGGAATGGAATGGAATGGAACGGAACGGAACCGAACGGAACGGAACGGAACGGAATGGAATGGAATTCAATGGAATGGAATGGAATGGAATGGAATCGAATGGAATCGAATGGAATCGAATGGAATCGAATGGAATCGAATGGAATGGAATGGAATAGAATGGAATCAACCCGAGTGGAATGGAACGGAACGGAACGGAACGGAACGGAACGGAATTGAATAGAATGGAATCAACCCGAGTAGAACGGAATGGAATAGAAAGGAATGGAATGGAATGGAATGGAATGGAACAGAATTCAATGGAATGGAATGGAATGGAATGGAATTCAATGGAATGGAATGGAATGGAATGGAATGGAATGGAGTTCCATGGAATGGAATGGAATGGAATGGAATGGAATGGAATGGAAAGGAATGGAATCGAATGGAATCGAATGGAATCGAATGGAATCGAATGGAATGGAATGGAATAGAATGGAATCAATCCGAGTAGAACGGAACGGAACGGAACGGAACGGAAAGGAATGGAATGGAATGGAATGGAATTCCATGCAATGGATCGTAATTCAATGGAATGGAACGGAATGGAACGGAATGGAATGGAATGGAATCGAATTGAATCGAATGGAATCGAATGGAATAGAATGGAATCGAATGGAATGGAATGGAATAGAATGGAATCAACCCGAGTAGAACGGAACAGAATGGAACGGAACGGAACGGAAAGGAATGGAATGGAATGGAATTGAATGGAATGGAACGGAATTCAATGGAATGGAATGGAATGGAATGGAATGGAATTCAATGGAATGGAATGGAATCGAATGGAATCGAATGGATTCGAATGGAATCGAATGGAATGGAATGGAATGGAATGGAATAGAATGGAATCAACCCGAGTAGAACGGAAAGGAACGGAATGGAACGGAATGGAACGGAACGGAACGGAACGGAACGGAACGGAACGGAACGGAATGGAATGGAATTCAATGGAATGGAATGGAATGGAATGGAATTCAATGGAATGGAATGGAATGGAATGGAATGGAATGGAATGGAACGGAATTCAATGGAATGGAATGGAATGGAATGGAATTTAATGGAATTCAAATGGAATGGAATGGAATGGAATGCAATGGAATGGAATGGAACGGAATTCAATGGAATGGAATGGAATGGAATGGAATTCTATGGAATGGAATGGAATCGAATGGAATCAAATGGAATCGAATGGAATCGAATGGAATCGAATGGAATGGAATGGAATGGAATGGAATAGAATGGAATCAACCCGAGTGGAATGGAACGGAACGGAACGGAACGGAACGGAACGGAATGGAATAGAATGGAATCAACCCGAGTAGAACGGAATGGAATGGAATGGAATTGAATGGAACAGAATTCAATGGAATGGAATGGAATGGAATGGAATTCAATGGAATGGAATGGAATGGAATGGAATGGAATGGAATGGAGTTCAATGGAATGGAATGGAATGGAATGGAATGGAATGGAATGGAATCGAATGGAATCGAATGGAATCGAATGGAATGGAATGGAATAGAATGGAATCAACCCGAGTAGAACGGAATGGAATGGAATGGAACGGAATGGAACGAACCCGAATAGAACGGAACTGAACGGAATGGAACGGAACGGAACGGAACGGAGTGAAATGGAATGGAATGGAATCGAATGGAACCGAATGGAATGGAATGGAATGGAACCAACTAGAGTAGAATGGAATGGATTGGAAAGGAATGGAATGGAAAGGAATGGAATGGAATGGAATGGAATGGAATGGAATGGAACGGAATCAACCCGAGTGGAGTGGAGTGGAGTGGAGTGGAGTGGAGTGGAATGGAGTGGAATGGAATGGAATGGAATAGAATGGAATCAACCCGAGTAGAACGGAATGGAATGGAATGGAATGGAACGGAATGGAACAGAACGGAATGGAACGGAACGGAACGGAACGGAATGGAATTTAACGAACCCGAGTAGAACGGAATGGAATGGAATGGAATGGAATGGAATGGAATGGAATGGAATCGAATCGAATGGAATGGAATGGAATGGAATGGAATGGAATGGAATGCAATGGAATGGAATCAACCCGAGTAGAACGGAATGGAATGGAATGGAATGGAATGGAATGGAACAGAACGCAATGGAACGGAACGGAACAGAACGGAATGGAAAGGAATGATCTACCCGAGAAGAACGGAATGGAATGGAATGGAATGGAATTCAATGGAATAGAATGGAATGGAATGGAATGGAATGGAATGGAATGGAATGGAATGGAATGGAATCGAATGGAATCGAATGGAATCGATTGGAATGGAATGGAATGGAATGGAATGGAATGGAATGGAATGGAATCGAATCAACCCGAGTAGATCGGAATGGAATGGAATGGAATGGAATGGAACGGAATGGAAGGAATGGAATGGAATTCAATGGAATAGAATGGAATGGAATGGAATGGAATGGAATGGAATGGAATGGAATGGAATTGAATGGACTTGAATGGAATCGAATGGAATGTAATGGAATAGAATGGAATCAACCCGAGTAGAACGGAATGGAATGGAATGGAATGGAATGGAATGGAACGGAATGGAACGGAACGGAATGGAACGGAACGGAACGGAATGGAACGCAACGCAACGGAACGGAACGGAATGGAACGGAACTGAAAGGAATGGAATGGAATGAAATCAACCCGAGCAGAACGGAATGGAATGGAGTGGAACGGAATGGAATTCAATGGAATAGAATGGAATGGAATGGAATGGAATGGAATGGAATGGAATGGAATCGAATGGAATCGAATGGAATCGAATGGAATGGATTGGAATAGAATGGAATGAACCCGAGTAGAACGGAATGGAATGGAATGGAACGGAATGGAACGAACCCGAATAGAACGGAACTGAACGGAATGGAACGGAACGGAACGGAACGGAACGGAGTGAAATGGAATGGAATGGAATCGAATGGAACCGAATGGAATGGAATGGAATGGAATGGAATGGAATGGAACGGAAAGGAACGGAACGCAACGGAATGGAATGGAATGATAAACCCGAGTAGAACGGAATGGAATGGAATGGAATGGAATGGAATGGAACGAACCCGAGTAGAACGGAACAGAACGGAACGGAACGGAACGGAACGGAATGGAGTGAAATGGAATGGAATGGAATCGAATGGAATGGAATGGAATGGAATGGAATGGAATGGAATGGAATCGAATCGAATCGAATGGAATCGAATGGAATGGAATGGAATGGAATGGAAAGGAATGGAATGGAATCAACCCGAGTAGAACGTAATGGAATGGAATGGAATGGAATGGAATGGAATGGAATGGAATGGAATGGAATGGAATGGAATTCAGTGGAATAGAGTGGAATGGAATGGAATGGAATGGAATGGAATGGAATGGAATGGAATGGAATGGAATCGAATCGAAAGGAATAGAATGGAATGGAATGGAATGGAATGGAAAGGAATGGAATGGAATTGAATGGAATGGAATCAACCCGAGTAGAACGGAATGGAATGGAATGGAATGGAACGGAATGGAATGGAATCAACCCGAGTAGAACGGAATGCAATGGAATGGAATGGAATGGAACGGAACGGACCCGAGTAGAACGGAACAGAACGGAACGGAACGGAACGGAACGGAACGGAATGGAGTGAAATGGAATGGAATGGAATGGAATGGAATCGAATGGAATGGAATGGAATGGAATGGAATGGAATGGAATGGAATAGAATCGAATCGAATCGAATGGAATCGAATTTAATGGATCGGAATGGAATGGAATGGAATGAACCCGAGTAGAACGGAATGGAATGGAATCGAATGGAATCGAATGGAATGGAATGGAATAGAATGGAATCAACCCGAGTAGAACGGAATGGAACGGAATGGAATGGAATGGAACGGAACGGAACGGAACGGAATTCAATGGAATTGAACGGAATGGAATGGAATTCAATGGAATGGAACGGAATTCAATGGAATGGAATGGAATGGAATGGAACGGAACGGAACGGAACGGAACGGAACGGAACGGAATGGAATGGAATTCAATGGAATGGAATGGAATTTAATGGAATGGAATGGAATGGAATTGAATGGAATGGAACGGAATTCAATGGAATGGAATGGAATGGAATGGAATTCAATGGAATGGAATGCAATCGAATGGAATCGAATGGAATCGAATGGAATCGATTGGAATTGAATGGAATCGAATGGAATGGAATGGAATAGAATGGAATCAACACGAGTGGAATGGAACGGAACGGAACGGAACGGAACGGAACGGAACGGAACGGAACGGAATGGAATAGAATGGAATCAACCCGAGTAGAACGGAATGGAATGGAATGGAATTGAATGGAACAGAATTCAATGGAATGGAATGGAATGGAATGGAATTCAATGGAATGGAATGGAATGGAATGGAATGGAATTCAATGGAAAGGAATGGAATGGAATGGAATGGAATGGAATGGAATGGAATGGAATGGAATGGAATCGAATGGAATCGAATGGAATCGAATGGAATGGAATGGAATAGAATGGAATCAATCCGAGTAGAACGGAACAGAATGGAACGGAACGGAACGGAAAGGAATGGAATGGAATGGAACGGAATTCAATGCAATGGATCGGAATTCAATGGAATGGAACGGAATGGAACGGAACGTAATGGAACGGAATGGAATGGAATGGAATGGAATGGAATGGAATGGAACGGAATGGAATGGAACGGAATGGAATGGAATGGAATTCAATGGAATGGAAAGGAATGGAATGGAATGGAATGGAATGGAATGGAATGGAATGGTATCGAATTGAATCGAATGGAATCGAATGGAATAGAATGGAATAGAATGGAATGGAATGGAATAGAATGGAATCAACCCGAGTAGAACGGAACGGAACGGAACGGAACGGAACGGAAAGGAATGGAATGGAATGGAACGGAATTCAATGCAATGGAACGGAATTCAATGGAATGGAACGGAATGGAACGGAATGGAACGGAACGGAATGGAAAGGAATGGAATGGAATGGAATGGAATGGAATGGAACGGAATGGAATGGAACGGAATGGAATGGAATGGAATGGAATGGAATTTAATGGAATGGAATGGAATTCAATGGAATGGAATTCTATGGAATTCAATGGAATGGAATGGAATGGAATGGAATGGAATGGAATTCAATGGAATGGAATGGAATGGAATGGAATGGAATGGAATGGAATTCAATGGAATAGAATGGAATGGAATGAAATCAACACAGGTAGAAAGGAATGGAACGGAACGGAATGGAATGGAATGAACCCGAGTAGAACGGAATGGAATGGAATGGAATGGAATGGAAAGGAATGGAATCGAGTGGAATGGAATGGAATAGAATGGAATCAACCCGAGTAGAACGGAATGGAACGGAATGGAACGGAATGGAACGGAACGGAACGGAACGGAACGGAACGGAACGTAATTCAATGGAATGGAACGGAATGGAATGGAATTCAATGGAATGGAACGGAATTCAATGGAATGGAAAGGAATGGAATGGAACGGAACGGAACGGAACGGAACGGAACGGAATGGAATGGAATTCAATGGAATGGATTGGAATGGAATGGAATTCAATCTAATGGAATTCAATGGAATGGAATGGAATGGAATGGAATGGAATGGAATGGAATGGAACGGAATTCAATGGAATGGAATGGAATGGAATGGAATTCAATGGAATGGAATGGAATTCAATGGAATGGAATGGAATGGAATCGAATGGAATCGAATGGAATCGAATGGAATGGAATGGAATAGAATGGAATCAACCCGAGTAGAACGGAAAGGAACGGAATGGAACGGAATGGAACGGAACGGAACGGAACGGAACGGAACAGAATTCAATGGAATGGAACGGAATGGAATGGAATTCAATGGAATGGAACGGAATTCAATGGAATGGAATGGAATGGAACGGAACGGAACGGAACGGAACGGAACGAAACGGAACGGAACGGAACGGAACGGAATGGAACGGAATGGAATGGAATTCAATGGAATGGAATGGAATGGAATGGAATTCAATGGAATGGAATTCAATGGAATGGAATGGAATGGAATGGAATGGAACGGAATTCAATGGAATGGAATGGAATGGAATGGAATTCAATGGAATGGAATGGAATTCAATGGAATGGAATGGAATGGAATGGAATGGAATGGAATCGAATGGAATCGAATGGAATCGAATGGAATCGAATGGAATGGAATGGAATAGAATGGAATCAACCCGAGTGGAATGGAATGGAATGGAATGGTATGGAATGGAATGGAATGGAATGGAATGGAATGGAATGGAATGGAATGGAATGGAATTGAATTCAAATGGAATGGAATGGAATGGAATGCAATGGAATGGAATGGAACGGAATTCAATGGAATGGAATGGAATGGAATGGAATTCTATGGAATGGAATGGAATCGAATGGAATCAAATGGAATCGAATGGAATCGAATGGAATCGAATGGAATGGAATGGAATGGAATGGAATGGAATGGAATAGAATGGAATCAACCCGAGTGGAATGGAACGGAACGGAACGGAACGGAACGGAACGGAACGGAACGGAATGGAATAGAATGGAATCAACCCGAGTAGAACGGAATGGAATGGAATGGAATTGAATGGAACAGAATTCAATGGAATGGAATGGAATGGAATGGAATTCAATGGAATGGAATGGAATGGAATGGAATGGAATGGAATGGAGTTCAATGGAATGGAATGGAATGGAATGGAATGGAATGGAATGGAATGGAATGGAATGGAATCGAATGGAATCGAATGGAATCGAATGGAATGGAATGGAATAGAATGGAATCAACCCGAGTAGAACGGAATGGAATGGAATGGAACGGAATGGAACGAACCCGAATAGAACGGAACTGAACGGAATGGAACGGAACGGAACGGAACGGAGTGAAATGGAATGGAATGGAATCGAATGGAACCGAATGGAATGGAATGGAATGGAATGGAATGGAATGGAATGGAACCAACTAGAGTAGAATGGAATGGATTGGAAAGGAATGGAATGGAATGGAATGGAATGGAATGGAATGGAATGGAAAGGAAAGGAACGGAATCAACCCGAGTGGAGTGGAGTGGAGTGGAGTGGAGTGGAGTGGAGTGGAATGGAGTGGAATGGAATGGAATGGAATAGAATGGAATCAACCCGAGTAGAACGGAATGGAATGGAATGGAATGGAATGGAACGGAATGGAACAGAACGGAATGGAACGGAACGGAACGGAACGGAATGGAATTTAACGAACCCGAGTAGAACGGAATGGAATGGAATGGAATGGAATGGAATGGAATGGAATGGAATCGAATCGAATGGAATGGAATGGAATCGAATGGAATGGAATGGAATGCAATGGAATGGAATCAACCCGAGTAGAACGGAATGGAATGGAATGGAATGGAATGGAATGGAACAGAACGCAATGGAACGGAACGGAACAGAACGGAATGGAAAGGAATGATCAACCCGAGAAGAACGGAATGGAATGGAATGGAATGTAATTCAATGGAATAGAATGGAATGGAATGGAATGGAATGGAATGGAATGGAATGGAATGGAATGGAATCGAATGGAATCGAATGGAATCGATTGGAATGGAATGGAATGGAATGGAATGGAATGGAATGGAATGGAATCGAATCAACCCGAGTAGATTGGAATGGAATGGAATGGAATGGAATGGAACGGAATGGAAGGAATGGAATGGATTTCAATGGAATAGAATGGAATGGAATGGAATGGAATGGAATGGAATCGAATGGACTTGAATGGAATCGAATGGAATGTAATGGAATAGAATGGAATCAACCCGAGTAGAGCGGAATGGAATGGAATGGAATGGAATGGAATGGAACGGAATGGAACGGAACGGAATGGAACGGAACGGAACGGAATGGAACGCAACGCAACGGAACAGAACGGAATGGAACGGAACTGAAAGGAATGGAATGGAATGAAATCAACCCGAGCAGAACGGAATGGAATGGAGTGGAACGGAATGGAATTCAATGGAATAGAATGGAATGGAATGGAATGGAATGGAATGGAATCGAATGGAATCGAATGGAATCGAATGGAATCGAATGGAATGGATTGGAATAGAATGGAGTCAACCCGAGTAGAACTTAATGGAATGGAATGGAATGGAATGGAACGAACCCGAATAGAACGGAACTGAACGGAATGGAACGGAACGGAACGGAACGGAACGGAGTGAAATGGAATGGAATGGAATCGAATGGAACCGAATGGAATGGAATGGAATGGAATGGAACGGAACGGAAAGGAACGGAACGCAACGGAATGGAATGGAATGATAAACCCGAGTAGAACGGAATGGAATGGAATGTAATGGAATGGAAAGGAACGAACCCGAGTAGAACGGAACAGAACGGAACGGAACGGAACGGAACGGAACGGAACGGAATGGAGTGAAATGGAATGGAATGGAATGGAATGGAATGGAATCGAATCGAATCGAATGGTATCGAATGGAATGGAATGGAATGGAATGGAATGGAATGGAATGGAATGGAATGGAATGGAATGGAATGGAATGGAATCAACCCGAGTAGAACATAATGGAATGGAATGGAATGGAATGGAATGGAATGGAATGGAATGGAATGGAATGGAATGGAATGGAATGGAATTCAGTGGAATAGAGTGGAATGGAATGGAATGGAATGGAATGGAATGGAATGGAATGGAATGGAATGGAATCGAATCGAATGGAATGGAATGGAATGGAATGGAATGGAATGGAATGGAATGGAAAGGAATGGAATGGAATTGAATGGAATGGAATCAACCCGAGTAGAACGGAATGGAATGGAATGGAATGGAATGGAATGGAATCAACCCGAGTAGAACGGAATGCAATGGAATGGAATGGAATGGAATGGAATGGAATGGAATGGAATGGAATGGAATGGAATGGAATGGAATTCAGTGGAATAGAGTGGAATGGAATGGAATGGAATGGAATGGAATGGAATGGAATGGAATGGAATGGAATCGAATCGAATGGAATAGAATGGAATGGAATGGAATGGAATGGAAAGGAATGGAATGGAATTGAATGGAATGGAATCAACCCGAGTAGAACGGAATGGAATGGAATGGAATGGAACGGAATGGAATGGAATCAACCCGAGTAGAACGGAATGCAATGGAATGGAATGGAATGGAACGGAACGGACCCGAGTAGAACGGAACAGAACGGAACGGAACGGAACGGAACGGAACGGAATGGAGTGAAATGGAATGGAATGGAATGGAATGGAATCGAATGGAATGGAATGGAATGGAATGGAATGGAATAGAATCGAATCGAATCGAATGGAATCGAATTTAATGGAATGGAATGGAATGGAATGGAATGGAATGGAATTCAATGGAATGGAACGGAATTCAATGGAATGGAATGGAATGGAATGGAACGGAACGGAACGGAACGGAACGGAACGGAAAGGAACGGAATGGAATGGAATGAACCCGAGTAGAACGGAATGGAATGGAATGGAATGGAATCGAATGGAATGGAATGGAATAGAATGGAATCAACCCGAGTAGAACGGAATGGAACGGAATGGAATGGAATGGAACGGAACGGAACGGAAAGGAATTCAGTGGAGTTGAACGGAATGGAATGGAATTCAATGGAATGGAACGGAATTCAATGGAATGGAATGGAATGGAATGGAACGGAACGGAACGGAACGGAACGGAACGGAACGGAATGGAATGGAATTCAATGGAATGGAATGGAATGGAATGGAATGGAATGGAATGGAATTGAATGGAATGGAACGGAATTCAATGGAATGGAATGGAATGGAATGGAATTCAGTGGAATGGAATGCAATCGAATGGAATCGAAAGGAATCGAATGGAATCGATTGGAATCGAATGGAATCGAATGGAATGGAATGGAATAGAATGGAATCAACACGAGTGGAATGCAACGGAACGGAACGTAACGGAACGGAACAGAACAGAACGGAACGGAATGGAATAGAATGGAATCAACCCGAGTAGAACGGAATGGAATGGAATGGAATTGAATGGAACAGAACGCAATGGAATGGAATGGAATGGAATGGAATGGAATGGAATTCAATGGAATGGAATGGAATGGAATGGAATGGAATGGAATGGAATGGAATGGAATGGAATCGAATGGAATCGAATGGAATGGAATGTAATGGAATGGAATAGAATGGAATCAATCCGAGTAGAACGGAACGGAACGGAACGGAACGGAACGGAAAGGAATGGAATGGAATGGAACGGAATTCAATGCAATGGATCGGAATTCAATGGAATGGAACGGAATGGAACGGAACGTAATGGAACGGAATGGAATGGAATGGAATGGAATGGAAGGGAATGGAACGGAATGGAATGGAACGGAATGGAATGGAATGGAATTCAATGGAATGGAATGGAATGGAATGGAATGGAATGGAATGGAATGGAATGGAATCGAATGGAATCGAATGGAATCGAATGGAATAGAATGGAATCGAATGGAATGGAATGGAATAGAATGGAATCAACCCGAGTAGAACGGAACGGAACGGAACGGAACGGAATGGAACGGAAAGGAATGGAATGGAATGGAACGGAATTCAATGCAATGGAACGGAATTCAATGGAATGGAACGGAATGGAACGGAATGGAACGGAACGGAATGGAAAGGAATGGAATGGAATGGAATGGAATGGAACGGAATGGAATGGAACGGAATGGAATGGAATGGAATGGAATGGAATTCAATGGAATGGAATGGAATTCAATGGAATGGAATTCTATGGAATTCAATGGAATGGAATGGAATGGAATGGAATGGAATGGAATTCCATGGAATGGAATGGAATCGAATGGAATGGAATGGAATGGAATTCCATGGAATTCCATGGAATGGAATGGAATGGAATGGAATGGAATGGAATTCAATGGAATAGAATGGAATGGAATGAAATCAACACAAGTAGAAAGGAATGGAACGGAACGGAATGGAATGGAATGAACCCGAGTAGAACGGAATGGAATGAAATGGAATGGAATGGAAAGGAATGGAATCGAGTGGAATGGAATGGAATAGAATGGAATCAACCCGAGTAGAACGGAATGGAACGGAATGGAACGGAATGGAACGGAACGGAACGGAACGGAACGGAATTCAATGGAATGGAACGGAATGGAATGGAATTCAATGGAATGGAACGGAATTCAATGGAATGGAAAGGAATGGAATGGAACGGAACGGAACGGAACGGAACGGAACGGAATGGAATGGAATTCAATGGAATGGATTGGAATGGAATGGAATTCAATCAAATGGAATTCAATGGAATGGAATGGAATGGAATGGAATGGAATGGAACGGAATTCAATGGAATGGAATGGAATGGAATGGAATTCAATGGAATGGAATGGAATTCAATGGAATGGAATGGAATGGAATGGAATGGAATGGAATGGAATGGAATGGAATCGAATGGAATCGAATGGAATGGAATGGAATAGAATGGAATCAACCCGAGTAGAATGGAATGGAATGGAATGGAATGGAATGGAATGGAATTCAAATGGAATGGAATGGAATGGAATGGAATGGAATTGAATGGAATGGAACGGAATTCATTGGAATGGAATGGAATGGAATGGAATTCAATGGAATGGAATAGAATGGAATGGAATCGAATGGAATCGAATGGAATCGAATGGAATCGAATGGAATCGAATGGAATGGAATGGAATAGAATGGAATCAACCCGAGTGGAATGGAACGGAACGGAACGGAACGGAACGGAACGGAATGGAATAGAATGGAATCAACCCGAGTAGAACGGAATGGAATGGAATGGAATGGAATGGAACAGAATTCAATGGAATGGAATGGAATGGAATGGAATGGAATGGAATGGAATGGAGTTCCATGGAATGGAATGGAATGGAATGGAATGGAATGGAATGGAATGGAAAGGAATGGAATCGAATGCAATCGAATGGAATCGAATGGAATCGAATGGAATGGAATGGAATAGAATGGAATCAATCCGAGTAGAACGGAACGGAACGGAAGGGAACGGAACGGAAAGGAATGGAATGGAATGGAACGGAATTCCATGCAATGGATCGGAATTCAATGGAATGGAACGGAATGGAACGGAATGGAATGGAATGGAACGGAATGGAATGGAATGGAACGGAATGGAATGGAATGGAATTCAATGGAATGGAATGGAATGGAATGGAATGGAATGGAATGGAATCGAATTGAATCGAATGGAATCGAATGGAATAGAATGGAATCGAATGGAATGGAATGGAATAGAATGGAATCAACCCGAGTAGAACGGAACGGAACGGAACGGAACGGAAAGGAATGGAATGGAATGGAATTGAATGGAATGGAACGGAATTCAATGGAATGGAATGGAATTCAATGGAATGGAATGGAATCGAATGGAGTCGAATGGAATCGAATGGATTCGAATGGAATCGAATGGAATCGAATGGAATGGAATGGAATAGAATGGAATCAACCCGAGTAGAACGGAAAGGAACGGAATGGAACGGAATGGAACGGAACGGAACGGAACGGAACGGAACAGAATTCAATGGAATGGAACGGAATGGAATGGAATTCAATGGAATGGAAAGGAATTCAATGGAATGGAATGGAATGGAATGGAACGGAACGGAACGGAACGGAACGAAACGGAACGGAACGGAAAGGAACGGAACGGAACGGAATGGAATGGAATTCAGTGGAATGGAATGGAATGGAATGGAATTCAATGGAATGGAATTCAAAGGAATGGAATGGAATGGAATGGAATGGAATGGAATGGAACGGAATTCAATGGAATGGAATGGAATGGAATGGAATGGAATGGAACGGAATTCAATGGAATGGAATGGAATGGAATGGAATTCTATGGAATGGAATGGAATCGAATGGAATCAAATGGAATCGAATGGAATCGAATGGAATCGAATGGAATGGAATGGAATGGAATGGAATAGAATGGAATCAACCCGAGTGGAATGGAACGGAACGGAACGGAACGGAACGGAACGGAATGGAATAGAATGGAATCAACCCGAGTAGAACGGAATGGAATGGAATGGAATTGAATGGAACAGAATTCAATGGAATGGAATGGAATGGAATGGAATTCAATGGAATGGAATGGAATGGAATGGAATGGAATGGAATGGAGTTCAATGGAATGGAATGGAATGGAATGGAATGGAATGGAATGGAATCGAATGGAATCGAATGGAATCGAATGGAATGGAATGGAATAGAATGGAATCAATCCGAGTAGAACGGAATGGAACGGAACGGAACGGAACGGAAAGGAATGGAATGGAATGGAACGGAATTCAATGCAATGGATCGGAATTCAATGGAATGGAACGGAATGGAACGGAATGGAACGGAACGTAATGGAATGGAATGGAATCGAATGGAATGGAATGGAACGGAATGGAATGGAACGGAATGGAATGGAATGGAATTCAATGGAATGGAATGGAATGGAATGGAATCGAATTGAATCGAATGGAATCGAATGGAATAGATTGGAATCGAATGGAATGGAATGGAATAGAATGGAATCAACCCGAGTAGAACGGAACGGAACGGAACGGAACGGAACGGAAAGGAATGGAATGGAATGGAACGGAATTCAATGCAAAGGATCGGAATTCAATGGAATGGAACGGAATGGAACGGAACGTAATGGAATGGAATGGAATGGAATGGAATGGAATGGAATGGAACGGAATGGAATGGAACGCAATGGAATGGAATGGAATTCAATGGAATGGAATGGAATAGAATGGAATGGAATGGAATGGAATCGAATTGAATAGAATGGAATCGAATGGAATAGAATGGAATCGAATGGAATGGAATGGAATAGAATGGAACCAACCCGAGTAGAACGGAACGGAACGGAACGGAAAGGAATGGAATGGAATGAACCCGAGTAGAACGGAATGGAATGGAATGGAATGGAATCGAATGGAATGGAATCGAGTGGAATGGAATGGAATAGAATGGAATCAACCCGAGTAGAACGGAATGGAACGGAATGGAACGGAATGGAACGGAACGGAACGGAACGGAACGGAACGGAATTCAATGGAATGGAACGGAATGGAATGGAATTCAATGGAATGGAACGGAATTCAATGGAATGGAATGGAATGGAATGGAACGGTACGGAACGGAACGGAATGGAACGGAACGGAAAGGAATGGAATTCCATGGAATGGAATGGAATGGAATGGAATTCAATGTAATGGAATTCAATGGAATGGAATGGAATGGAATGGAATGGAATGGAAAGGAATTCAATGGAATGGAATGGAATGGAATGGAATGGAATGGAATGGAATGGAATTCAATGGAATGGAATGGAATGGAATGGAATGGAATGGAATGGAATGGAATTCAATTGAATGGAATGGAATGGAATGGAATCGAATGGAATCGAATGGAATCGAATGGAATCGAATGGAATGGAATGTAATAGAATGGAATCAACCCGAGTAGAATGGAATGGAATGGAATGGAATGGAATGGAATGGAATGGAATGGAATGGAATGGAATGGAATGGAATGGAATGGAATTCAATTGGAATGGAATGGAATGGAATGGAATGGAATTGAATGGAATGGAACGGAATTCAATGGAATGGAATGGAATGGAATGGAATTCAATGGAATGGAATGGAATCGAATGGAATCGAATGGAATCGAATGGAATCGAATGGAATCGAATGGAATGGAATGGAATGGAATGGAATAGAATGGAATCAACCCGAGTGGAATGGAATTGAATGGAGTGGAATGGAATGGAATGGAATGGAATGGAATGGAATGGAATTCGATGGAATAGAATGGAATGGAATGGAATTCAATGGAATGGAATGGAATGGAATGGAATGGAATGGAATGGAACAGAATTCAATGGAATGGAATGGAATGGAATGGAATTCAATGGAATGGAATGGAATGGAATGGAATGGAATGGAATGGAATGGAATGGAATGGAATGGAATGGAATGGAGTTCAATGGAATGGAATGGAATGGAATGGAATGGAATGGAATGGAATGGAATGGAATGGAATGGAATGGAATGGAATGGAGTCGAATGGAATCGAATGGAATCGAATGGAATCGAATGGAATGGAATGGAATAGAATGGAATCAATCCGAGTAGAACGGAACGGAACGGAACGGAACGGAAAGGAATATAATGGAATGGAACGGAATTCAATGCAATGGATCGGAATTCAATGGAATGGAACGGAATGGAACGGAATGGAAGGGAATGTAATGGAATGGAATGGAATGGAATGGAATGGAATGGAACGGAATGGAATGGAACGGAATGGAATGGAATGGAATTCAATGGAATGGAATGGAATGGAATGGAATGGAATGGAATGGAATGGAATTGAATGGAATGGAATGGAATGGAATGGAATGGAATGGAATGGAACGGAGTTCAATGGAATGGAATGGAATGGAATGGAATGGAATGGAATGGAATGGAATCGAATGGAATCGAATGGAATCGAATGGAATCGAATGGAATCGAATGGAATGGAATGGAATAGAATGGAAACAACCCGAGTAGAACGGAACGGAACGGAACGGAACGGAACGGAAAGGAATGGAATGGAATGGAATGGAATGGAATGGAACGGAATTCAATGGAATGGAATGGAATGGAATGGAATTCAATGGAATGGAATGGAATCGAATGGAATCGAATGGAATCGAATGGATTCGAATGGAATCGAATGGAATCGAATGGAATGGAATGGAATAGAATGGATTCAACCCGAGTAGAACGGAAAGGAACGGAATGGAACGGAACGGAATGGAACGGAACGGAACAGAATTCAATGGAATGGAACGAAATGGAATGGAATTCAATGGAATGGAACGGAATTCAATGGAATGGAATGGAATGGAATGGAATGGAACGGAACGGAACGGAACGAAACGGAACGGAACGGAACGGAACGGAACGGAATGGAATGGAATTCAATGGAATGGAATGGAATGGAATGGAATGGAATTCGATGGAATGGAATGGAACGGAATGGAATGGAATGGAATGGAATGGAATTCAATTGAATGGAATGGAATGGAATGGAATGGAATGGAATGGAATCGAATGGAATCGAATGGAATGGAATGGAATAGAATGGAATCAACCCGAGTAGAATGGAATTGAATGGAGTGGAATGGAATGGAATGGAATGGAATGGAATGGAATGGAATTCGATGGAATAGAATGGAATGGAATGGAATGGAATGGAATGGAATGGAAATTAATTCAATGGAATGGAATGGAATGGAATGGAATGGAATGGAATTCATTGGAATGGAATTCAATGGAATTCAATGGAATGGAATGGAATGGAATGGAATGGAAAGGAATGGAATGGAATGGAATTCAATGGAATCGAATGGAATCGAATGGAATGGAATGGAATGGAATTCAATGGAATGGAAAGAAATTCAATGGAATGGAATGGAATGGAATGGAATGGAATGGAATGGAATCGAATGGAATCGAATGGAATCGAATGGAATCGAATGGAATGGAATGGAATAGAATGGAATCAACCCGAGTAGAACGGAACGGAACGGAACGGAAAGGAATGGAATGGAATGGAAAGGAATTCAATGCAATGGAGCGGAATTCAATGGAATGGAACGGAATGGAACGGAATGGAACGGAACGGAATGGAATGGAATGGAATGGAATGGAATGGAATGGAATGGAACATAATGGAATGGAACGGAATGGAATGGAATGGAATTCAATGGAATGGAATGGAATTCCATGGAATGGAATGGAATGGAATGGAATGGAATTCAATGGAATGGGATGGAATGGAATGGAATGGAATGGAATTCAATGGAATTGAATGGAATGGAATGGAATCGAATGGAATGGAATGGAATGGAATGGAATGGAATGGAATGGAATTCAATGGAATGGAATGGAATCGAATGGAATGGAATGGAATGGAATTCAATGGAATGGAATGGAATCGAATGGAATGGAATGGAATGGAATTCAATGGAATGGAATGGAATTCAATGGAATGGAATGGAATGGAATGGAATGGAATGGAATTCAATGGAATGGAATGGAATGGAATGGAATGGAATGGAATGGAATCGAATTGAATCGAATGGAATCGAATGGAATAGAATGGAATCGAATGGAATGGAATGGAATAGAATGGAATCAACCCGAGTAGAACGGAACGGAACGGAACGGAACGGAACGGAACGGAAAGGAATGGAATGGAATGGAACGGAATTCAATGCAATGGAACGGAATTCAATGGAATGGAACGGAATGGAACGGAATGGAACGGAACGGAATGGAATGGAATGGAATGGAATGGAACGGAATGGAATGGAACGGAATGGAATGGAATGGAATGGAATGGAATTCCATGGAATGGAATGGAATGGAATGGAACGGAACGGAACGGAACGGAACGGAATGGAACGGACTGGAATGGAATTCAATGGAATGGAATGGAATGGAATGGAATTCAATGGTATGGAATTCAATGGAATGGAATGGAATGGAATGGAATGGAATGGAATGGAACGGACTTCAATGGAATGGAATGGAATGGAATGGAATTCAATGGAATGGAATGGAATTCAATGGAATGGAATTCAATGGAATGGAATGGAATGGAATGGAATGGAATGGAATTGAATGGAATGGAATGGAATGGAATGGAATGGAATCGAATGGAATCGAATGGAATCGAATGGAATCGAATGGAATGGAATGGAATAGAATGGAATCAACCCGAGTAGAATGGAATGGAATGGAATGGAATGGAATGGAATGGAATGGAATGGAATGGAATGGAATGGAACGGAATGGAATGGAATGGAATTCAAATGGAATGGAATGGAATGGAATGGAATTGAATGGAATGGAACGGAATTCAATGGATTGGAATGGAATGGAACGGAATTCAATGGAATGGAATGGAATCGAATGGAATCGAATGGAATCGAATGGAATCGAATGGAATCGAATGGAATCGAATGGAATCGAATGCAATGGAATGGAATAGAATGGAACCAACCCGAGTGGAATGGAATGGAACGGAAAGGAACGGAACGGAACGGAACGGAACGGAATGGAATAGAATGGAATCAACCCGAGTAGAACGGAATGGAATGGAATGGAATTGAATGGAACAGAATTCAATGGAATGGAATGGAATGGAATGGAATTCTATGGAATGGAATGGAATGGAATGGAATGGAATGGAATGGAATGGAATGGAATGGAATGGAACGGAATGGAATGGAACGGAATGGAATGGAATGGAATTCAATGGAATGGAATGGAATGGAATGGAATGGAATGGAATGGAATGGAATCGAATTGAATCGAATGGAATAGAATGGAATCGAATGGAATGGAATGGAATAGAATGGAATCAACCCGAGTAGAACGGAACGGAACGGAACGGAACGGAATGGAACGGAACGGAAAGGAATGGAATGGAATGGAACGGAATTCAATGCAATGGAACGGAATTCAATGGAATGGAACGGAATGGAAAGGAATGGAACGGAACGGAATGGAATGGAAAGGAATGGAATGGAATGGAACGGAATGGAATGGAACGGAATGGAATGGAATGGAATGGAATGGAATTCAATGGAATGGAATGGAATTCAATGGAATGGAATTCAATGGAATTCAATGGAATGGAATGGAATGGAATGGAATGGAATTCAATGGAATGGAATGGAATGGAATGGAATCGAATGGAATCGAATGGAATCGAATGGAATCGAATGGAATGGAATGGAATAGAATGGAATCAACCCGAGTAGAATGGAATGGAATGGAATGGAATGGAATGGAATGGAATCGAATGGAATGGAATTCGATGGAATGGAATGGAATGGAATGGAATGGAATGGAATGGAATGCAATGGAATTCAAATGGAATGGAATGGAATGGAATCGAATGGAATCGAATGGAATGTAAAGGAATAGAATGGAATCAACCCGAGTAGAATGGAACAGAACGGAACGGAAAGGAACGGAAAGGAATGGAATTCAATGGAACGGAATTCAATGGAATGGAATGGAATGGAATGGAATCGAAAGGAATCGAATGGAATCGAATGGAATGGAATGGAATAGAATGGAATCAACCCGAGTAGAATGGAATGGAATGGAATGGAATGGAATGGAATGGAATGGAATGGAATGGAATGGAATTGAACGGAATTCAATGGAATGGAATGGAAAGGAATGGAATTCAATGGAATGGAATGGAATTCAATGGAATTCAATGGAATGGAATGGAATGGAATGGAATGGAATGGAATGGAATGGAATGGAATTCCATGGAATGGAATGGAATCGAATGGAATGGAATGGAATGGAATTCAATGGAATGGAATGGAATGGAATGGAATGGATTGGAATCGAATTGAATCGAATGGAATCGAATGGAATAGAATGGAATGGAATGGAATGGAATGGAATAGAATGGAATCAACCCGAGTAGAACGGAACAGAACGGAACGGAACGGAAAGGAATGGAATGGAATGGAACGGAATTCAATGCAATGGAACGGAATTCAATGGAATGGAACGGAATGGAACGGAATGGAATGGAACGGAATGGAATGGAATGGAATGGAATGGAACGGAATGGAATGGAACGGAATGGAATGGAATGGAATGGAATGGAATTCCATGGAATGGAATGGAATGGAATGGAACGGAACGGAACGGAACGGAACGGAACGGAACGGACTGGAATGGAATTCAATGGAATGGAATGGAATGGAATGGAATTCAATGGTATGGAATTCAATGGAATGGAATGGAATGGAATGGAATGGAATGGAACGGACTTCAATGGAATGGAATGGAATGGAATGGAACGGAATGGAATGGAATGGAATTCAATGGAATGGAATGGAATGGAATGGAATGGAATGGAATGGAATCGAATTGAATCGAATGGAATCGAATGGAATAGAATGGAATCGAATGGAATGGAATGGAATAGAATGGAATCAACCCGAGTAGAACGGAACGGAACGGAACGGAACGGAACGGAAAGGAATGGAATGGAATGGAATTGAATGGAATGGAACGGAATTCAATGGAATGGAATGGAATTCAATGGAATGGAATGGAATCGAATGGAGTCGAATGGAATCGAATGGATTCGAATGGAATCGAATGGAATCGAATGGAATGGAATGGAATAGAATGGAATCAACCCGAGTAGAACGGAAAGGAACGGAATGGAACGGAATGGAACGGAACGGAACGGAACGGAACGGAACAGAATTCAATGGAATGGAACGGAATGGAATGGAATTCAATGGAATGGAAAGGAATTCAATGGAATGGAATGGAACGGAACGGAACGGAACGGAACGAAACGGAACGGAACGGAAAGGAACGGAACGGAACGGAATGGAATGGAATTCAATGGAATGGAATGGAATGGAATGGAATTCAATGGAATGGAATTCAAAGGAATGGAATGGAATGGAATGGAATGGAATGGAATGGAACGGAATTCAATGGAATGGAATGGAATGGAATGGAATGGAATGGAACGGAATTCAATGGAATGGAATGGAATGGAATGGAATTCTATGGAATGGAATGGAATCGAATGGAATCAAATGGAATCGAATGGAATCGAATGGAATCGAATGGAATGGAATGGAATGGAATGGAATAGAATGGAATCAACCCGAGTGGAATGGAACGGAACGGAACGGAACGGAACGGAACGGAATGGAATAGAATGGAATCAACCCGAGTAGAACGGAATGGAATGGAATGGAATTGAATGGAACAGAATTCAATGGAATGGAATGGAACGGAATGGAATTCAATGGAATGGAATGGAATGGAATGGAATGGAATGGAATGGAGTTCAATGGAATGGAATGGAATGGAATGGAATGGAATGGAATGGAATGGAATCGAATGGAATCGAATGGAATCGAATGGAATGGAATGGAATAGAATGGAATCAATCCGAGTAGAACGGAATGGAACGGAACGGAACGGAACGGAAAGGAATGGAATGGAATGGAACGGAATTCAATGCAATGGATCGGAATTCAATGGAATGGAACGGAATGGAACGGAATGGAACGGAACGTAATGGAATGGAATGGAATCGAATGGAATGGAATGGAACGGAATGGAATGGAACGGAATGGAATGGAATGGAATTCAATGGAATGGAATGGAATGGAATGGAATCGAATTGAACCGAATGGAATCGAATGGAATAGATTGGAATCGAATGGAATGGAATGGAATAGAATGGAATCAACCCGAGTAGAACGGAACGGAACGGAACGGAACGGAACGGAAAGGAATGGAATGGAATGGAACGGAATTCAATGCAAAGGATCGGAATTCAATGGAATGGAACGGAATGGAACGGAACGTAATGGAATGGAATGGAATGGAATGGAATGGAATGGAATGGAACGGAATGGAATGGAACGCAATGGAATGGAATGGAATTCAATGGAATGGAATGGAATAGAATGGAATGGAATGGAATGGAATCGAATTGAATAGAATGGAATCGAATGGAATAGAATGGAATCGAATGGAATGGAATGGAATAGAATGGAACCAACCCGAGTAGAACGGAACGGAACGGAACGGAAAGGAATGGAATGGAATGAACCCGAGTAGAACGGAATGGAATGGAATGGAATGGAATCGAATGGAATGGAATCGAGTGGAATGGAATGGAATAGAATGGAATCAACCCGAGTAGAACGGAATGGAACGGAATGGAACGGAATGGAACGGAACGGAACGGAACGGAACGGAACGGAATTCAATGGAATGGAACGGAATGGAATGGAATTCAATGGAATGGAACGGAATTCAATGGAATGGAATGGAATGGAATGGAACGGTACGGAACGGAATGGAATGGAACGGAACGGAAAGGAATGGAATTCCATGGAATGGAATGGAATGGAATGGAATTCAATGTAATGGAATTCAATGGAATGGAATGGAATGGAATGGAATGGAATGGAAAGGAATTCAATGGAATGGAATGGAATGGAATGGAATGGAATGGAATGGAATTCAATGGAATGGAATGGAATGGAATGGAATGGAATGGAATGGAATGGAATGGAATTCAATTGAATGGAATGGAATGGAATGGAATCGAATGGAATCGAATGGAATCGAATGGAATCGAATGGAATGGAATGTAATAGAATGGAATCAACCCGAGTAGAATGGAATGGAATGGAATGGAATGGAATGGAATGGAATGGAATGGAATGGAATGGAATGGAATGGAATGGAATGGAATGGAATGGAATTCAATTGGAATGGAATGGAATGGAATGGAATGGAATTGAATGGAATGGAACGGAATTCAATGGAATGGAATGGAATGGAATGGAATTCAATGGAATGGAATGGAATCGAATGGAATCGAATGGAATCGAATGGAATCGAATGGAATCGAATGGAATGGAATGGAATGGAATGGAATAGAATGGAATCAACCCGAGTGGAATGGAATTGAATGGAGTGGAATGGAATGGAATGGAATGGAATGGAATGGAATGGAATTCGATGGAATAGAATGGAATGGAATGGAATTCAATGGAATGGAATGGAATGGAATGGAATGGAATGGAATGGAACAGAATTCAATGGAATGGAATGGAATGGAATGGAATTCAATGGAATGGAATGGAATGGAATGGAATGGAATGGAATGGAATGGAATGGAATGGAATGGAATGGAATGGAGTTCAATGGAATGGAATGGAATGGAATGGAATGGAATGGAATGGAATGGAATGGAGTCGAATGGAATCGAATGGAATCGAATGGAATCGAATGGAATGGAATGGAATAGAATGGAATCAATCCGAGTAGAACGGAACGGAACGGAACGGAACGGAAAGGAATATAATGGAATGGAACGGAATTCAATGCAATGGATCGGAATTCAATGGAATGGAACGGAATGGAACGGAATGGAAGGGAATGTAATGGAATGGAATGGAATGGAATGGAATGGAATGGAACGGAATGGAATGGAACGGAATGGAATGGAATGGAATTCAATGGAATGGAATGGAATGGAATGGAATGGAATGGAATGGAATTGAATGGAATGGAATGGAATGGAATGGAATGGAATGGAATGGAACGGAGTTCAATGGAATGGAATGGAATGGAATGGAATGGAATGGAATGGAATGGAATCGAATGGAATCGAATGGAATCGAATGGAATCGAATGGAATCGAATGGAATCGAATGGAATGGAATGGAATAGAATGGAAACAACCCGAGTAGAACGGAACGGAACGGAACGGAACGGAACGGAAAGGAATGGAATGGAATGGAATGGAACGGAATTCAATGGAATGGAATGGAATGGAATGGAATTCAATGGAATGGAATGGAATCGAATGGAATCGAATGGAATCGAATGGATTCGAATGGAATCGAATGGAATCGAATGGAATGGAATGGAATAGAATGGATTCAACCCGAGTAGAACGGAAAGGAACGGAATGGAACGGAACGGAATGGAACGGAACGGAACAGAATTCAATGGAATGGAACGAAATGGAATGGAATTCAATGGAATGGAACGGAATTCAATGGAATGGAATGGAATGGAATGGAATGGAACGGAACGGAACGGAACGAAACGGAACGGAACGGAACGGAACGGAACGGAATGGAATGGAATTCAATGGAATGGAATGGAATGGAATGGAATGGAATTCGATGGAATGGAATGGAACGGAATGGAATGGAATGGAATGGAATGGAATTCAATTGAATGGAATGGAATGGAATGGAATGGAATGGAATGGAATGGAATCGAATGGAATCGAATGGAATGGAATGGAATAGAATGGAATCAACCCGAGTAGAATGGAATTGAATGGAGTGGAATGGAATGGAATGGAATGGAATGGAATGGAATGGAATTCGATGGAATGGAATGGAATGGAATGGAATGGAATGGAATGGAAATTAATTCAATGGAATGGAATGGAATGGAATGGAATGGAATGGAATTCTTTGGAATGGAATTCAATGGAATTCAATGGAATGGAATGGAATGGAATGGAATGGAATGGAAAGGAATGGAATGGAATGGAATTCAATGGAATCGAATGGAATCGAATGGAATGGAATGGAATGGAATTCAATGGAATGGAAAGAAATTCAATGGAATGGAATGGAATGGAATGGAATGGAATGGAATGGAATCGAATGGAATCGAATGGAATCGAATGGAATCGAATGGAATGGAATGGAATAGAATGGAATCAACCCGAGTAGAACGGAACGGAACGGAACGGAAAGGAATGGAATGGAATGGAAAGGAATTCAATGCAATGGATCGGAATTCAATGGAATGGAACGGAATGGAACGGAATGGAACGGAACGGAATGGAATGGAATGGAATGGAATGGAATGGAATGGAATGGAACATAATGGAATGGAACGGAATGGAATGGAATGGAATTCAATGGAATGGAATGGAATTCCATGGAATGGAATGGAATGGAATGGAATTCAATGGAATGGGATGGAATGGAATGGAATGGAATGGAATTCAATGGAATTGAATGGAATGGAATGGAATCGAATGGAATGGAATGGAATGGAATGGAATGGAATGGAATGGAATAGAATGGAATCAACCCGAGTAGAATGGAATGGAATGGAATGGAATGGAATGGAATGGAATGGAATTCAAATGGAATGGAAGGGAATGGAAAGGAATGGAACGGAATTCAATGGAATGGAATGGATTGGAATGGAATTCAATGGAATGGAATAGAATTCAATGGAATGGAATTCAATGGAATGGAATGGAATGGAATGGAATGGAATGGAATGGAATTCAATGGAATGGAATGGAATCGAATGGAATGGAATGGAATGGAATTCAATGGAATGGAATGGAATTCAATGGAATGGAATGGAATGGAATGGAATGGAATGGAATTCAATGGAATGGAATGGAATGGAATGGAATGGAATGGAATGGAATCGAATTGAATCGAATGGAATCGAATGGAATAGAATGGAATCGAATGGAATGGAATGGAATAGAATGGAATCAACCCGAGTAGAACGGAACGGAACGGAACGGAACGGAACGGAACGGAAAGGAATGGAATGGAATGGAACGGAATTCAATGCAATGGAACGGAATTCAATGGAATGGAACGGAATGGAACGGAATGGAACGGAACGGAATGGAATGGAATGGAATGGAATGGAACGGAATGGAATGGAACGGAATGGAATGGAATGGAATGGAATGGAATTCCATGGAATGGAATGGAATGGAATGGAACGGAACGGAACGGAACGGAACGGAATGGAACGGACTGGAATGGAATTCAATGGAATGGAATGGAATGGAATGGAATTCAATGGTATGGAATTCAATGGAATGGAATGGAATGGAATGGAATGGAATGGAATGGAACGGACTTCAATGGAATGGAATGGAATGGAATGGAATTCAATGGAATGGAATGGAATTCAATGGAATGGAATTCAATGGAATGGAATGGAATGGAATGGAATGGAATGGAATTGAATGGAATGGAATGGAATGGAATGGAATGGAATCGAATGGAATCGAATGGAATCGAATGGAATCGAATGGAATGGAATGGAATAGAATGGAATCAACCCGAGTAGAATGGAATGGAATGGAATGGAATGGAATGGAATGGAATGGAATGGAACGGAATGGAATGGAATGGAATTCAAATGGAATGGAATGGAATGGAATGGAATTGAATGGAATGGAACGGAATTCAATGGATTGGAATGGAATGGAACGGAATTCAATGGAATGGAATGGAATCGAATGGAATCGAATGGAATCGAATGGAATCGAATGGAATCGAATGGAATCGAATGGAATCGAATGCAATGGAATGGAATAGAATGGAACCAACCCGAGTGGAATGGAATGGAACGGAAAGGAACGGAACGGAACGGAACGGAACGGAATGGAATAGAATGGAATCAACCCGAGTAGAACGGAATGGAATGGAATGGAATTGAATGGAACAGAATTCAATGGAATGGAATGGAATGGAATGGAATTCTATGGAATGGAATGGAATGGAATGGAATGGAATGGAATGGAATGGAATGGAATGGAATGGAACGGAATGGAATGGAACGGAATGGAATGGAATGGAATTCAATGGAATGGAATGGAATGGAATGGAATGGAATGGAATCGAATTGAATCGAATGGAATAGAATGGAATCGAATGGAATGGAATGGAATAGAATGGAATCAACCCGAGTAGAACGGAACGGAACGGAACGGAACGGAATGGAACGGAACGGAAAGGAATGGAATGGAATGGAACGGAATTCAATGCAATGGAACGGAATTCAATGGAATGGAACGGAATGGAAAGGAATGGAACGGAACGGAATGGAATGGAAAGGAATGGAATGGAATGGAACGGAATGGAATGGAACGGAATGGAATGGAATGGAATGGAATGGAATTCAATGGAATGGAATGGAATTCAATGGAATGGAATTCAATGGAATTCAATGGAATGGAATGGAATGGAATGGAATGGAATTCAATGGAATGGAATGGAATGGAATGGAATCGAATGGAATCGAATGGAATCGAATGGAATCGAATGGAATGGAATGGAATAGAATGGAATCAACCCGAGTAGAATGGAATGGAATGGAATGGAATGGAATTCAATGGAATGGAATGGAATGGAATGGAATGGAATGGAATGGAATGGAATGGAATGGAATGGAATGGAATGGAGTTCAATGGAATGGAATGGAATGGAATGGAATGGAATGGAATGGAATGGAATGGAATGGAGTCGAATGGAATCGAATGGAATCGAATGGAATCGAATGGAATGGAATGGAATAGAATGGAATCAATCCGAGTAGAACGGAACGGAACGGAACGGAACGGAAAGGAATATAATGGAATGGAACGGAATTCAATGCAATGGATCGGAATTCAATGGAATGGAACGGAATGGAACGGAATGGAAGGGAATGTAATGGAATGGAATGGAATGGAATGGAATGGAATGGAACGGAATGGAATGGAACGGAATGGAATGGAATGGAATTCAATGGAATGGAATGGAATGGAATGGAATGGAATGGAATGGAATTGAATGGAATGGAATGGAATGGAATGGAATGGAATGGAATGGAATGGAATGGAATGGAATCGAATGGAATCGAATGGAATCGAATGGAATCGAATGGAATCGAATGGAATCGAATGGAATGGAATGGAATAGAATGGAAACAACCCGAGTAGAACGGAACGGAACGGAACGGAACGGAACGGAAAGGAATGGAATGGAATGGAATGGAATGGAATGGAACGGAATTCAATGGAATGGAATGGAATGGAATGGAATTCAATGGAATGGAATGGAATCGAATGGAATCGAATGGAATCGAATGGATTCGAATGGAATCGAATGGAATCGAATGGAATGGAATGGAATAGAATGGATTCAACCCGAGTAGAACGGAAAGGAACGGAATGGAACGGAACGGAATGGAACGGAACGGAACAGAATTCAATGGAATGGAACGAAATGGAATGGAATTCAATGGAATGGAACGGAATTCAATGGAATGGAATGGAATGGAATGGAATGGAACGGAACGGAACGGAACGAAACGGAACGGAACGGAACGGAACGGAACGGAATGGAATGGAATTCAATGGAATGGAATGGAATGGAATGGAATGGAATTCGATGGAATGGAATGGAACGGAATGGAATGGAATGGAATGGAATGGAATTCAATTGAATGGAATGGAATGGAATGGAATGGAATGGAATGGAATGGAATCGAATGGAATCGAATGGAATGGAATGGAATAGAATGGAATCAACCCGAGTAGAATGGAATTGAATGGAGTGGAATGGAATGGAATGGAATGGAATGGAATGGAATGGAATTCGATGGAATAGAATGGAATGGAATGGAATGGAATGGAATGGAAATTAATTCAATGGAATGGAATGGAATGGAATGGAATGGAATGGAATGGAATTCATTGGAATGGAATTCAATGGAATTCAATGGAATGGAATGGAATGGAATGGAATGGAATGGAAAGGAATGGAATGGAATGGAATTCAATGGAATCGAATGGAATCGAATGGAATGGAATGGAATGGAATTCAATGGAATGGAAAGAAATTCAATGGAATGGAATGGAATGGAATGGAATGGAATGGAATGGAATCGAATGGAATCGAATGGAATCGAATGGAATCGAATGGAATGGAATGGAATAGAATGGAATCAACCCGAGTAGAACGGAACGGAACGGAACGGAAAGGAATGGAATGGAATGGAAAGGAATTCAATGCAATGGATCGGAATTCAATGGAATGGAACGGAATGGAACGGAATGGAACGGAACGGAATGGAATGGAATGGAATGGAATGGAATGGAATGGAATGGAATGGAACATAATGGAATGGAACGGAATGGAATGGAATGGAATTCAATGGAATGGAATGGAATTCCATGGAATGGAATGGAATGGAATGGAATTCAATGGAATGGGATGGAATGGAATGGAATGGAATGGAATTCAATGGAATTGAATGGAATGGAATGGAATCGAATGGAATGGAATGGAATAGAATGGAATGGAATGGAATGGAATAGAATGGAATCAACCCGAGTAGAATGGAATGGAATGGAATGGAATGGAATGGAATGGAATGGAATGGAATTCAAATGGAATGGAAGGGAATGGAAAGGAATGGAACGGAATTCAATGGAATGGAATGGATTGGAATGGAATTCAATGGAATGGAATAGAATTCAATGGAATGGAATTCAATGGAATGGAATGGAATGGAATGGAATGGAATGGAATGGAATTCAATGGAATGGAATGGAATCGAATGGAATGGAATGGAATGGAATTCAATGGAATGGAATGGAATTCAATGGAATGGAATGGAATGGAATGGAATGGAATGGAATTCAATGGAATGGAATGGAATGGAATGGAATGGAATGGAATGGAATCGAATTGAATCGAATGGAATCGAATGGAATAGAATGGAATCGAATGGAATGGAATGGAATAGAATGGAATCAACCCGAGTAGAACGGAACGGAACGGAACGGAACGGAACGGAACGGAAAGGAATGGAATGGAATGGAACGGAATTCAATGCAATGGAACGGAATTCAATGGAATGGAACGGAATGGAACGGAATGGAACGGAACGGAATGGAATGGAATGGAATGGAATGGAACGGAATGGAATGGAACGGAATGGAATGGAATGGAATGGAATGGAATTCCATGGAATGGAATGGAATGGAATGGAACGGAACGGAACGGAACGGAACGGAATGGAACGGACTGGAATGGAATTCAATGGAATGGAATGGAATGGAATGGAATTCAATGGTATGGAATTCAATGGAATGGAATGGAATGGAATGGAATGGAATGGAATGGAATGGAATGGAACGGACTTCAATGGAATGGAATGGAATGGAATGGAATTCAATGGAATGGAATGGAATTCAATGGAATGGAATTCAATGGAATGGAATGGAATGGAATGGAATGGAATGGAATTGAATGGAATGGAATGGAATGGAATGGAATGGAATCGAATGGAATCGAATGGAATCGAATGGAATCGAATGGAATGGAATGGAATAGAATGGAATCAACCCGAGTAGAATGGAATGGAATGGAATGGAATGGAATGGAATGGAATGGAATGGAATGGAATGGAACGGAATGGAATGGAATGGAATTCAAATGGAATGGAATGGAATGGAATGGAATTGAATGGAATGGAACGGAATTCAATGGATTGGAATGGAATGGAACGGAATTCAATGGAATGGAATGGAATCGAATGGAATCGAATGGAATCGAATGGAATCGAATGGAATCGAATGGAATCGAATGGAATCGAATGCAATGGAATGGAATAGAATGGAACCAACCCGAGTGGAATGGAATGGAACGGAAAGGAACGGAACGGAACGGAACGGAACGGAATGGAATAGAATGGAATCAACCCGAGTAGAACGGAATGGAATGGAATGGAATTGAATGGAACAGAATTCAATGGAATGGAATGGAATGGAATGGAATTCTATGGAATGGAATGGAATGGAATGGAATGGAATGGAATGGAATGGAATGGAATGGAACGGAATGGAATGGAACGGAATGGAATGGAATGGAATTCAATGGAATGGAATGGAATGGAATGGAATGGAATGGAATGGAATGGAATCGAATTGAATCGAATGGAATAGAATGGAATCGAATGGAATGGAATGGAATAGAATGGAATCAACCCGAGTAGAACGGAACGGAACGGAACGGAACGGAATGGAACGGCACGGAAAGGAATGGAATGGAATGGAACGGAATTCAATGCAATGGAACGGAATTCAATGGAATGGAACGGAATGGAAAGGAATGGAACGGAACGGAATGGAATGGAAAGGAATGGAATGGAATGGAACGGAATGGAATGGAACGGAATGGAATGGAATGGAATGGAATGGAATTCAATGGAATGGAATGGAATTCAATGGAATGGAATTCAATGGAATTCAATGGAATGGAATGGAATGGAATGGAATGGAATTCAATGGAATGGAATGGAATGGAATGGAATCGAATGGAATCGAATGGAATCGAATGGAATCGAATGGAATGGAATGGAATAGAATGGAATCAACCCGAGTAGAATGGAATGGAATGGAATGGAATGGAATGGAATGGAATCGAATGGAATGGAATTCGATGGAATGGAATGGAATGGAATGGAATGGAATGGAATGGAATGCAATGGAATTCAAATGGAATGGAATGGAATGGAATCGAATGGAATCGAATGGAATGTAAAGGAATAGAATGGAATCAACCCGAGTAGAATGGAACAGAACGGAACGGAAAGGAACGGAAAGGAATGGAATTCAATGGAACGGAATTCAATGGAATGGAATGGAATGGAATGGAATCGAAAGGAATCGAATGGAATCGAATGGAATGGAATGGAATAGAATGGAATCAACCCGAGTAGAATGGAATGGAATGGAATGGAATGGAATGGAATGGAATGGAATGGAATGGAATGGAATTGAACGGAATTCAATGGAATGGAATGGAAAGGAATGGAATTCAATGGAATGGAATGGAATTCAATGGAATTCAATGGAATGGAATGGAATGGAATGGAATGGAATGGAATGGAATGGAATTCCATGGAATGGAATGGAATCGAATGGAATGGAATGGAATGGAATTCAATGGAATGGAATGGAATGGAATGGAATGGAATGGAATCGAATTGAATCGAATGGAATCGAATGGAATAGAATGGAATGGAATGGAATGGAATGGAATAGAATGGAATCAACCCGAGTAGAACGGAACAGAACGGAACGGAACGGAAAGCAATGGAATGGAATGGAACGGAATTCAATGCAATGGAACGGAATTCAATGGAATGGAACGGAATGGAACGGAATGGAATGGAACGGAATGGAATGGAATGGAATGGAATGGAACGGAATGGAATGGAACGGAATGGAATGGAATGGAATGGAATGGAATTCCATGGAATGGAATGGAATGGAATGGAACGGAACGGAACGGAACGGAACGGAACGGAACGGACTGGAATGGAATTCAATGGAATGGAATGGAATGGAATGGAATTCAATGGTATGGAATTCAATGGAATGGAATGGAATGGAATGGAATGGAATGGAACGGACTTCAATGGAATGGAATGGAATGGAATGGAACGGAATGGAATGGAATGGAATTCAATGGAATGGAATGGAATGGAATGGAATGGAATGGAATGGAATCGAATTGAATCGAATGGAATCGAATGGAATAGAATGGAATCGAATGGAATGGAATGGAATAGAATGGAATCAACCCGAGTAGAACGGAACGGAACGGAACGGAACGGAACGGAAAGGAATGGAATGGAATGGAATTGAATGGAATGGAACGGAATTCAATGGAATGGAATGGAATGGAATGGAATTCAATGGAATGGAATGGAATCGAATGGAGTCGAATGGAATCGAATGGATTCGAATGGAATCGAATGGAATCGAATGGAATGGAATGGAATAGAATGGAATCAACCCGAGTAGAACGGAAAGGAACGGAATGGAACGGAATGGAACGGAACGGAACGGAACGGAACGGAACAGAATTCAATGGAATGGAACGGAATGGAATGGAATTCAATGGAATGGAAAGGAATTCAATGTAATGGAATGGAATGGAATGGAACGGAACGGAACGGAACGGAACGAAACGGAACGGAACGGAAAGGAACGGAACGGAACGGAATGGAATGGAATTCAATGGAATGGAATGGAATGGAATGGAATAGAATGGAATCAACCCGAGTAGAATGGAATGGAATGGAATGGAATGGAATGGAATGGAATCGAATGGAATGGAATTCGATGGAATGGAATGGAATGGAATGGAATGGAATGGAATGGAATGCAATGGAATTCAAATGGAATGGAATGGAATGGAATCGAATGGAATCGAATGGAATGTAAAGGAATAGAATGGAATCAACCCGAGTAGAATGGAACAGAACGGAACGGAAAGGAACGGAAAGGAATGGAATTCAATGGAACGGAATTCAATGGAATGGAATGGAATGGAATGGAATCGAAAGGAATCGAATGGAATCGAATGGAATGGAATGGAATAGAATGGAATCAACCCGAGTAGAATGGAATGGAATGGAATGGAATGGAATGGAATGGAATGGAATGGAATGGAATGGAATTGAACGGAATTCAATGGAATGGAATGGAAAGGAATGGAATTCAATGGAATGGAATGGAATTCAATGGAATTCAATGGAATGGAATGGAATGGAATGGAATGGAATGGAATGGAATGGAATTCCATGGAATGGAATGGAATCGAATGGAATGGAATGGAATGGAATTCAATGGAATGGAATGGAATGGAATGGAATGGAATGGAATCGAATTGAATCGAATGGAATCGAATGGAATAGAATGGAATGGAATGGAATGGAATGGAATAGAATGGAATCAACCCGAGTAGAACGGAACAGAACGGAACGGAACGGAAAGCAATGGAATGGAATGGAACGGAATTCAATGCAATGGAACGGAATTCAATGGAATGGAACGGAATGGAACGGAATGGAATGGAACGGAATGGAATGGAATGGAATGGAATGGAACGGAATGGAATGGAACGGAATGGAATGGAATGGAATGGAATGGAATTCCATGGAATGGAATGGAATGGAATGGAACGGAACGGAACGGAACGGAACGGAACGGAACGGACTGGAATGGAATTCAATGGAATGGAATGGAATGGAATGGAATTCAATGGTATGGAATTCAATGGAATGGAATGGAATGGAATGGAATGGAATGGAACGGACTTCAATGGAATGGAATGGAATGGAATGGAACGGAATGGAATGGAATGGAATTCAATGGAATGGAATGGAATGGAATGGAATGGAATGGAATGGAATCGAATTGAATCGAATGGAATCGAATGGAATAGAATGGAATCGAATGGAATGGAATGGAATAGAATGGAATCAACCCGAGTAGAACGGAACGGAACGGAACGGAACGGAACGGAAAGGAATGGAATGGAATGGAATTGAATGGAATGGAACGGAATTCAATGGAATGGAATGGAATGGAATGGAATTCAATGGAATGGAATGGAATCGAATGGAGTCGAATGGAATCGAATGGATTCGAATGGAATCGAATGGAATCGAATGGAATGGAATGGAATAGAATGGAATCAACCCGAGTAGAACGGAAAGGAACGGAATGGAACGGAATGGAACGGAACGGAACGGAACGGAACGGAACAGAATTCAATGGAATGGAACGGAATGGAATGGAATTCAATGGAATGGAAAGGAATTCAATGTAATGGAATGGAATGGAATGGAACGGAACGGAACGGAACGGAACGAAACGGAACGGAACGGAAAGGAACGGAACGGAACGGAATGGAATGGAATTCAATGGAATGGAATGGAATGGAATGGAATTCAATGGAATGGAATTCAAAGGAATGGAATGGAATGGAATGGAATGGAATGGAATGGAACGGAATTCAATGGAATGGAATGGAATGGAATGGAATGGAATGGAATGGAACGGAATTCAATGGAATGGAATGGAATGGAATGGAATTCTATGGAATGGAATGGAATCGAATGGAATCAAATGGAATCGAATGGAATCGAATGGAATCGAATGGAATGGAATGGAATGGAATGGAATAGAATGGAATCAACCCGAGTGGAATGGAACGGAACGGAACGGAACGGAACGGAACGGAATGGAATAGAATGGAATCAACCCGAGTAGAACGGAATGGAATGGAATGGAATTGAATGGAACAGAATTCAATGGAATGGAATGGAATGGAACAGAATTCAATGGAATGGAATGGAATGGAATGGAATTCAATGGAATGGAATGGAATGGAATGGAATGGAATCGAATGGAATCGAATGGAATCGAATGGAATGGAATGGAACAGAATGGAATCAATCCGAGTAGAACGGAATGGAACGGAACGGAACGGAACGGAAAGGAATGGAATGGAATGGAACGGAATTCAATGCAATGGATCGGAATTCAATGGAATGGAACGGAATGGAACGGAATGGAACGGAACGTAATGGAATGGAATGGAATCGAATGGAATGGAATGGAACGGAATGGAATGGAACGGAATGGAATGGAATGGAATTCAATGGAATGGAATGGAATGGAATGGAATCGAATTGAATCGAATGGAATCGAATGGAATAGATTGGAATGGAATGGAATGGAATGGAATAGAATGGAATCAACCCGAGTAGAACGGAACGGAACGGAACGGAACGGAACGGAAAGGAATGGAATGGAATGGAACGGAATTCAATGCAAAGGATCGGAATTCAATGGAATGGAACGGAATGGAACGGAACGTAATGGAATGGAATGGAATGGAATGGAATGGAATGGAATGGAACGGAATGGAATGGAACGCAATGGAATGGAATGGAATTCAATGGAATGGAATGGAATAGAATGGAATGGAATGGAATGGAATCGAATTGAATAGAATGGAATCGAATGGAATAGAACGGAATCGAATGGAATGGAATGGAATAGAATGGAACCAACCCGAGTAGAACGGAACGGAACGGAACGGAAAGGAATGGAATGGAATGAACCCGAGTAGAACGGAATGGAATGGAATGGAATGGAATCGAATGGAATGGAATCGAGTGGAATGGAATGGAATAGAATGGAATCAACCCGAGTAGAACGGAATGGAACGGAATGGAACGGAATGGAACGGAACGGAACGGAACGGAACGGAACGGAATTCAATGGAATGGAACGGAATGGAATGGAATTCAATGGAATGGAACGGAATTCAATGGAATGGAATGGAATGGAATGGAACGGTACGGAACGGAACGGAATGGAACGGAACGGAAAGGAATGGAATTCCATGGAATGGAATGGAATGGAATGGAATTCAATGTAATGGAATTCAATGGAATGGAATGGAATGGAATGGAATGGAATGGAAAGGAATTCAATGGAATGGAATGGAATGGAATGGAATGGAATGGAATGGAATTCAATGGAATGGAATGGAATGGAATGGAATGGAATGGAATGGAATGGAATTCAATTGAATGGAATGGAATGGAATGGAATCGAATGGAATCGAATGGAATCGAATGGAATCGAATGGAATGGAATGTAATAGAATGGAATCAACCCGAGTAGAATGGAATGGAATGGAATGGAATGGAATGGAATGGAATGGAATGGAATGGAATGGAATGGAATTCAAATGGAATGGAATGGAATGGCATGGAATGGAATTGAATGGAATGGAACGGAATTCAATGGAATGGAATGGAATGGAATGGAATTCAATGGAATGGAATGGAATCGAATGGAATCGAATGGAATCGAATGGAATCGAATGGAATCGAATGGAATGGAATGGAATGGAATGGAATGGAATAGAATGGAATCAACCCGAGTGGAATGGAACGGAACGGAACGGAACGGAACGGAACGGAATGGAATAGAATGGAATTAACCCGAGTAGAACGGAATGGAATGGAATGGAATGGAATGGAACAGAATTCAATGGAATGGAATGGAATGGAATGGAACGGAATTCAATGGAATGGAATGGAATCGAATGGAATCGAATGGAATCGAATGGAATCGAATGGAATTGAATGGAATCGAATGGAATCGAATGCAATGGAATGTAATAGAATGGAACCAACCCGAGTGGAATGGAATGGAACGGAAAGGAACGGAACGGAACGGAACGGAACGGAATGGAATAGAACGGAATCAACCCGAGTAGAACGGAATGGAACGGAATGGAATTGAATGGAACAGAATTCAGTGGAATGGAATGGAATGGAATGGAATTCAATGGAATGGAATGGAATGGAATGGAATGGAATGGAATGGAATGGAATGGAGTTCAATGGAATGGAATGGAATGGAATGGAATGGAATGGAATGGAATGGAATGGAATGGAATCGAATGGAATCGAATGGAATCGAATGGAATGGAATGGAATAGAATGGAATCAATCCGAGTAGAACGGAATGGAACGGAACGGAACGGAACGGAAAGGAATGGAATGGAATGGAACGGAATTCAATGCAATGGATCGGAATTCAATGGAATGGAACGGAATGGAACGGAATGGAACGGAACGTAATGGAATGGAACGGAATGGAATGGAACGGAATGGAATGGAATGGAATTCAATGGAATGGAATGGAATGGAATGGAATGGAATCGAATTGAATCGAATGGAATCGAATGGAATAGATTGGAATCGAATGGAATGGAATGGAATAGAATGGAATCAACCCGAGTAGAACGGAACGGAACGGAACGGAACGGAAAGGAATGGAATGGAATGGAACGGAATTCAATGCAATGGATCGGAATTCAATGGAATGGAACGGAATGGAACGGAATGGAACGGAACGTAATGGAATGGAACGGAATGGAATGGAACGGAATGGAATGGAATGGAATTCAATGGAATGGAATGGAATGGAATGGAATGGAATCGAATTGAATCGAATGGAATCGAATGGAATAGATTGGAATCGAATGGAATGGAATGGAATAGAATGGAATCAACCCGAGTAGAACGGAACGGAACGGAACGGAACGGAAAGGAATGGAATGGAATGGAACGGAATTCAATGCAATGGATCGGAATTCAATGGAATGGAACGGAATGGAACGGAACGTAATGGAATGGAATGGAATGGAATGGAACGGAATGGAATGGAACGGAATGCAATGGAATGGAATGGAATGGAATGGAATGGAATGGAATGCAATGGAATCGAATTGAATAGAATGGAATCGAATGGAATTGAATGGAATCGAATGGAATGGAATGGAATAGAATGGAATCAACCCGAGTAGAACGGAACGGAACGGAACGGAAAGGAATGGAATGGAATGAACCCGAGTAGAACGGAATGGAATGGAATGGAATGGAATCGAATGGAATGGAATCGAGTGGAATGGAATGGAATAGAATGGAATCAACCCGAGTAGAACGGAATGGAACGGAATGGAACGGAATGGAACGGAACGGAACGGAACGGAACGGAACGGAATTCAATGGAATGGAACGGAATGGAATGGAATTCAATGGAATGGAACGGAAATCAATGGAATGGAATGGAATGGAATGGAACGGTACGGAACGGAACGGAATGGAACGGAACGGAATGGAATGGAATTCCATGGAATGGAATGGAATGGAATGGAATTCAATGTAATGGAATTCAATGGAATGGAATGGAATGGAATGGAAAGGAATGGAAGGGAATTCAATGGAATGGAATGGAATGGAATGGAATGGAATGGAATGGAATGGAATGGAATGGAATTCAATGGAATGGAATGGAATGGAATGGAATGGAATGGAATTCAATTGAATGGAATGGAATGGAATGGAATCGAATGGAATCGAATGGAATCGAATGGAATCGAATGGAATGGAATGTAATAGAATGGAATCAACACGAGTAGAAAGGAATGGAATGGAATGGAATGGAATGGAATGGAATGGAATGGAATCGAATGGAATTCAATTGGAATGGAATGGAATGGAATGGAATGGAATTGAATGGAATGGAACGGAATTCAATGGAATGGAATGGAATGGAATGGAATTCAATGGAATGGAATGGAATCGAATGGAATCGAATGGAATCGAATGGAATCGAATGGAATCGAATGGAATGGAATGGAATGGAATGGAATGGAATGGAATGGAATGGAATCGAATGGAATGGAATGGAACGGAATGGAATGGAACGGAATGGAATGGAATGGAATTCAATGGAATGGAATGGAATGGAATGGAATCGAATTGAATCGAATGGAATCGAATGGAATAGATTGGAATCGAATGGAATGGAATGGAATAGAATGGAATCAACCCGAGTAGAACGGAACGGAACGGAACGGAACGGAACGGAAAGGAATGGAATGGAATGGAACGGAATTCAATGCAAAGGATCGGAATTCAATGGAATGGAACGGAATGGAACGGAACGTAATGGAATGGAATGGAATGGAATGGAATGGAATGGAATGGAACGGAATGGAATGGAACGCAATGGAATGGAATGGAATTCAATGGAATGGAATGGAATAGAATGGAATGGAATGGAATGGAATCGAATTGAATAGAATGGAATCGAATGGAATAGAATGGAATCGAATGGAATGGAATGGAATAGAATGGAACCAACCCGAGTAGAACGGAACGGAACGGAACGGAAAGGAATGGAATGGAATGAACCCGAGTAGAACGGAATGGAATGGAATGGAATGGAATCGAATGGAATGGAATCGAGTGGAATGGAATGGAATAGAATGGAATCAACCCGAGTAGAACGGAATGGAACGGAATGGAACGGAATGGAACGGAACGGAACGGAACGGAACGGAACGGAATTCAATGGAATGGAACGGAATGGAATGGAATTCAATGGAATGGAACGGAATTCAATGGAATGGAATGGAATGGAATGGAACGGTACGGAACGGAACGGAATGGAACGGAACGGAAAGGAATGGAATTCCATGGAATGGAATGGAATGGAATGGAATTCAATGTAATGGAATTCAATGGAATGGAATGGAATGGAATGGAATGGAATGGTAAGGAATTCAATGGAATGGAATGGAATGGAATGGAATGGAATGGAATGGAATTCAATGGAAAGGAATGGAATGGAATGGAATGGAATGGAATGGAATGGAATTCAATTGAATGGAATGGAATGGAATGGAATCGAATGGAATCGAATGGAATCGAATGGAATCGAATGGAATGGAATGTAATAGAATGGAATCAACCCGAGTAGAATGGAATGGAATGGAACGGAATGGAATGGAATGGAATGGAATGGAATGGAATTCAAATGGAATGGAATGGAATGGCATGGAATGGAATTGAATGGAATGGAACGGAATTCAATGGAATGGAATGGAATGGAATGGAATTCAATGGAATGGAATGGAATCGAATGGAATCGAATGGAATCGAATGGAATGGAATGGAATTGAATGGAATGGAATAGAATGGAATCAACCCGAGTGGAATGGAACGGAACGGAACGGAACGGAACGGAACGGAATGGAATAGAATGGAATCAACCCGAGTAGAATGGAATGGAATGGAACGGAATGGAATGGAATGGAATGGAATGGAATGGAATTCAAATGGAATGGAATGGAATGGAACAGAATTCAATGGAATGGAATGGAATGGAATGGAATGGAATGGAATGGAATGGAATGGAATGGAATGGAATGGAGTCGAATGGAATCGAATGGAATCGAATGGAATCGAATGGAATGGAATGGAATAGAATGGAATCAACCCGAGTAGAATGGAATGGAATGGAATGGAATGGAATGGAGCGGAATGGAATGGAATGGAATTCAAATGGAATGGAATGGAATGGAATGGAATTGAATGGAATGGAACGGAATTCAATGGAATGGAATGGAATGGAACGGAATTCAATGGAATGGAATGGAATCGAATGGAATCGAATGGAATCGAATGGAATCGAATGGAATTGAATGGAATCGAATGGAATCGAATGCAATGGAATGTAATAGAATGGAACCAACCCGAGTGGAATGGAATGGAACGGAAAGGAACGGAACGGAACGGAACGGAACGGAATGGAATAGAACGGAATCAACCCGAGTAGAACGGAATGGAATGGAATGGAATTGAATGGAACAGAATTCAGTGGAATGGAATGGAATGGAATGGAATTCAATGGAATGGAATGGAATGGAATGGAATGGAATGGAATGGAATGGAGTTCAATGGAATGGAATGGAATGGAATGGAATGGAATGGAATGGAATGGAATGGAATGGAATCGAATGGAATCGAATGGAATCGAATGGAATGGAATGGAATAGAATGGAATCAATCCGAGTAGAACGGAATGGAACGGAACGGAACGGAACGGAAAGGAATGGAATGGAATGGAACGGAATTCAATGCAATGGATCGGAATTCAATGGAATGGAACGGAATGGAACGGAATGGAACGGAACGTAATGGAATGGAACGGAATGGAATGGAACGGAATGGAATGGAATGGAATTCAATGGAATGGAATGGAATGGAATGGAATGGAATCGAATTGAATCGAATGGAATCGAATGGAATAGATTGGAATCGAATGGAATGGAATGGAATAGAATGGAATCAACCCGAGTAGAACGGAACGGAACGGAACGGAACGGAAAGGAATGGAATGGAATGGAACGGAATTCAATGCAATGGATCGGAATTCAATGGAATGGAACGGAATGGAACGGAATGGAACGGAACGTAATGGAATGGAACGGAATGGAATGGAACGGAATGGAATGGAATGGAATTCAATGGAATGGAATGGAATGGAATGGAATGGAATCGAATTGAATCGAATGGAATCGAATGGAATAGATTGGAATCGAATGGAATGGAATGGAATAGAATGGAATCAACCCGAGTAGAACGGAACGGAACGGAACGGAACGGAAAGGAATGGAATGGAATGGAACGGAATTCAATGCAATGGATCGGAATTCAATGGAATGGAACGGAATGGAACGGAACGTAATGGAATGGAATGGAATGGAATGGAACGGAATGGAATGGAACGGAATGCAATGGAATGGAATGGAATGGAATGGAATGGAATGGAATGCAATGGAATCGAATTGAATAGAATGGAATCGAATGGAATTGAATGGAATCGAATGGAATGGAATGGAATAGAATGGAATCAACCCGAGTAGAACGGAACGGAACGGAACGGAAAGGAATGGAATGGAATGAACCCGAGTAGAACGGAATGGAATGGAATGGAATGGAATCGAATGGAATGGAATCGAGTGGAATGGAATGGAATAGAATGGAATCAACCCGAGTAGAACGGAATGGAACGGAATGGAACGGAATGGAACGGAACGGAACGGAACGGAACGGAACGGAATTCAATGGAATGGAACGGAATGGAATGGAATTCAATGGAATGGAACGGAATTCAATGGAATGGAATGGAATGGAATGGAACGGTACGGAACGGAACGGAATGGAACGGAACGGAAAGGAATGGAATTCCATGGAATGGAATGGAATGGAATGGAATTCAATGTAATGGAATTCAATGGAATGGAATGGAATGGAATGGAATGGAATGGAAAGGAATTCAATGGAATGGAATGGAATGGAATGGAATGGAATTCAATGGAATGGAATGGAATGGAATGGAATGGAATGGAATGGAATGGAATTCAATTGAATGGAATGGAATGGAACGGAATCGAATGGAATCGAATGGAATCGAATGGAATCGAATGGAATGGAATGTAATAGAATGGAATCAACCCGAGTAGAATGGAATGGAATGGAATGGAATGGAATGGAATGGAATGGAATGGAATGGAATGGAATTCAAATGGAATGGAATGGAATGGCATGGAATGGAATTGAATGGAATGGAACGGAATTCAATGGAATGGAATGGAATGGAATGGAATTCAATGGAATGGAATGGAATGGAATGGAATCGAATGGAATCGAATGGAATCGAATGGAATCGAATGGAATGGAATGGAATGGAATGGAATGGAATGGAATAGAATGGAATCAACCCGAGTGGAATGGAACGGAACGGAACGGAACGGAACGGAACGGAATGGAATAGAATGGAATTAACCCGAGTAGAACAGAATGGAATGGAATGGAATGGAATGGAACAGAATTCAATGGAATGGAATGGAATGGAATGGAATGGAATGGAATGGAATGGAATGGAATGGAATGGAATGGAATGGAATGGAATGGAGTCGAATGGAATCGAATGGAATCGAATGGAATCGAATGGAATGGAATGGAATAGAATGGAATCAACCCGAGTAGAATGGAATGGAATGGAATGGAATGGAATGGAACGGAATGGAATGGAATGGAATTCAAATGGAATGGAATGGAATGGAATGGAATTGAATGGAATGGAACGGAATTCAATGGAATGGAATGGAATGGAACGGAATTCAATGGAATGGAATGGAATCGAATGGAATCGAATGGAATCGAATGGAATCGAATGGAATTGAATGGAATCGAATGGAATCGAATGCAATGGAATGTAATAGAATGGAACCAACCCGAGTGGAATGGAATGGAACGGAAAGGAACGGAACGGAACGGAACGGAACGGAATGGAATAGAACGGAATCAACCCGAGTAGAACGGAATGGAATGGAATGGAATTGAATGGAACAGAATTCAGTGGAATGGAATGGAATGGAATGGAATTCAATGGAATGGAATGGAATGGAATGGAATGGAATGGAATGGAATGGAATGGAGTTCAATGGAATGGAATGGAATGGAATGGAATGGAATGGAATGGAATGGAATGGAATGGAATCGAATGGAATCGAATGGAATCGAATGGAATGGAATGGAATAGAATGGAATCAATCCGAGTAGAACGGAATGGAACGGAACGGAACGGAACGGAAAGGAATGGAATGGAATGGAACGGAATTCAATGCAATGGATCGGAATTCAATGGAATGGAACGGAATGGAACGGAATGGAACGGAACGTAATGGAATGGAACGGAATGGAATGGAACGGAATGGAATGGAATGGAATTCAATGGAATGGAATGGAATGGAATGGAATGGAATCGAATTGAATCGAATGGAATCGAATGGAATAGATTGGAATCGAATGGAATGGAATGGAATAGAATGGAATCAACCCGAGTAGAACGGAACGGAACGGAACGGAACGGAAAGGAATGGAATGGAATGGAACGGAATTCAATGCAATGGATCGGAATTCAATGGAATGGAACGGAATGGAACGGAATGGAACGGAACGTAATGGAATGGAACGGAATGGAATGGAACGGAATGGAATGGAATGGAATTCAATGGAATGGAATGGAATGGAATGGAATGGAATCGAATTGAATCGAATGGAATCGAATGGAATAGATTGGAATCGAATGGAATGGAATGGAATAGAATGGAATCAACCCGAGTAGAACGGAACGGAACGGAACGGAACGGAAAGGAATGGAATGGAATGGAACGGAATTCAATGCAATGGATCGGAATTCAATGGAATGGAACGGAATGGAACGGAACGTAATGGAATGGAATGGAATGGAATGGAACGGAATGGAATGGAACGGAATGCAATGGAATGGAATGGAATGGAATGGAATGGAATGGAATGGAATGCAATGGAATCGAATTGAATAGAATGGAATCGAATGGAATTGAATGGAATCGAATGGAATGGAATGGAATAGAATGGAATCAACCCGAGTAGAACGGAACGGAACGGAACGGAAAGGAATGGAATGGAATGAACCCGAGTAGAACGGAATGGAATGGAATGGAATGGAATCGAATGGAATGGAATCGAGTGGAATGGAATGGAATAGAATGGAATCAACCCGAGTAGAACGGAATGGAACGGAATGGAACGGAATGGAACGGAACGGAACGGAACGGAACGGAATTCAATGGAATGGAACGGAGTGGAATGGAATTCAATGGAATGGAACGGAAATCAATGGAATGGAATGGAATGGAATGGAACGGTACGGAACGGAACGGAATGGAACGGAACGGAATGGAATGGAATTCCATGGAATGGAATGGAATGGAATGGAATTCAATGTAATGGAATTCAATGGAATGGAATGGAATGGAATGGAAAGGAATGGAAGGGAATTCAATGGAATGGAATGGAATGGAATGGAATGGAATGGAATGGAATGGAATGGAATGGAATTCAATGGAATGGAATGGAATGGAATGGAATGGAATGGAATTCAATTGAATGGAATGGAATGGAATGGAATCGAATGGAATCGAACGGAATCGAATGGAATCGAATGGAATGGAATGTAATAGAATGGAATCAACACGAGTAGAAAGGAATGGAATGGAATGGAATGGAATGGAATGGAATGGAATGGAATGGAATGGAATTCAATTGGAATGGAATGGAATGGAATGGAATGGAATTGAATGGAATGGAACGGAATTCAATGGAATGGAATGGAATGGAATGGAATTCAATGGAATGGAATGGAATCGAATGGAATCGAATGGAATCGAATGGAATCGAATGGAATCGAATGGAATGGAATGGAATGGAATGGAATAGAATGGAATCAACCCGAGTGGAATGGAATTGAATGGAGTGGAATGGAATGGAATGGAATGGAATGGAATGGAATGGAATGGAATGGAATTCGATGGAATAGAATGGAATGGAATGGAATTCTATGGAATGGAACGGAATGGAACGGAATGGAACGGAACGTAATGGAATGGAATGGAATCGAATGGAATGGAATGGAACGGAATGGAATGGAACGGAATGGAATGGAATGGAATTCAATGGAATGGAATGGAATGGAATGGAATCGAATTGAATCGAATGGAATCGAATGGAATAGATTGGAATCGAATGGAATGGAATGGAATAGAATGGAATCAACCCGAGTAGAACGGAACGGAACGGAACGGAACGGAACGGAAAGGAATGGAATGGAATGGAACGGAATTCAATGCAAAGGATCGGAATTCAATGGAATGGAACGGAATGGAACGGAACGTAATGGAATGGAATGGAATGGAATGGAATGGAATGGAATGGAACGGAATGGAATGGAACGCAATGGAATGGAATGGAATTCAATGGAATGGAATGGAATAGAATGGAATGGAATGGAATGGAATCGAATTGAATAGAATGGAATCGAATGGAATAGAATGGAATCGAATGGAATGGAATGGAATAGAATGGAACCAACCCGAGTAGAACGGAACGGAACGGAATGGAACGGAATGGAACGGAACGGAACGGAACGGAACGGAACGGAATTCAATGGAATGGAACGGAATGGAATGGAATTCAATGGAATGGAACGGAATTCAATGGAATGGAATGGAATGGAATGGAACGGTACGGAACGGAACGGAATGGAACGGAACGGAAAGGAATGGAATTCCATGGAATGGAATGGAATGGAATGGAATTCAATGTAATGGAATTCAATGGAATGGAATGGAATGGAATGGAATGGAATGGAAAGGAATTCAATGGAATGGAATGGAATGGAATGGAATGGAATGGAATGGAATTCAATGGAATGGAATGGAATGGAATGGAATGGAATGGAATGGAATGGAATGGAATTCAATTGAATGGAATGGAATGGAATGGAATCGAATGGAATCGAATGGAATCGAATGGAATCGAATGGAATGGAATGTAATAGAATGGAATCAACCCGAGTAGAATGGAATGGAATGGAACGGAATGGAATGGAATGGAATGGAATGGAATGGAATGGAATGGAATTCAAATGGAATGGAATGGAATGGCATGGAATGGAATTGAATGGAATGGAACGGAATTCAATGGAATGGAATGGAATGGAATGGAATTCAATGGAATGGAATGGAATCGAATGGAATCGAATGGAATCGAATGGAATCGAATGGAATCGAATGGAATGGAATGGAATTGAATGGAATGGAATAGAATGGAATCAACCCGAGTGGAATGGAACGGAACGGAACGGAACGGAACGGAATGGAATAGAATGGAATTAACCCGAGTAGAACGGAATGGAATGGAATGGAATGGAATGGAACAGAATTCAATGGAATGGAATGGAATGGAATGGAATGGAATGGAATGGAATGGAATGGAATGGAATGGAATGGAGTCGAATGGAATCGAATGGAATCGAATGGAATCGAATGGAATGGAATGGAATAGAATGGAATCAACCCGAGTAGAATGGAATGGAATGGAATGGAATGGAATGGAGCGGAATGGAATGGAATGGAATTCAAATGGAATGGAATGGAATGGAATGGAATTGAATGGAATGGAACGGAATTCAATGGAATGGAATGGAATGGAACGGAATTCAATGGAATGGAATGGAATCGAATGGAATCGAATGGAATCGAATGGAATCGAATGGAATTGAATGGAATCGAATGGAATCGAATGCAATGGAATGTAATAGAATGGAACCAACCCGAGTGGAATGGAATGGAACGGAAAGGAACGGAACGGAACGGAACGGAACGGAATGGAATAGAACGGAATCAACCCGAGTAGAACGGAATGGAATGGAATGGAATTGAATGGAACAGAATTCAGTGGAATGGAATGGAATGGAATGGAATTCAATGGAATGGAATGGAATGGAATGGAATGGAATGGAATGGAATGGAGTTCAATGGAATGGAATGGAATGGAATGGAATGGAATGGAATGGAATGGAATGGAATGGAATGGAATCGAATGGAATCGAATGGAATCGAATGGAATGGAATGGAATAGAATGGAATCAATCCGAGTAGAACGGAATGGAACGGAACGGAACGGAACGGAAAGGAATGGAATGGAATGGAACGGAATTCAATGCAATGGATCGGAATTCAATGGAATGGAACGGAATGGAACGGAATGGAACGGAACGTAATGGAATGGAACGGAATGGAATGGAACGGAATGGAATGGAATGGAATTCAATGGAATGGAATGGAATGGAATGGAATGGAATCGAATTGAATCGAATGGAATCGAATGGAATAGATTGGAATCGAATGGAATGGAATGGAATAGAATGGAATCAACCCGAGTAGAACGGAACGGAACGGAACGGAACGGAAAGGAATGGAATGGAATGGAACGGAATTCAATGCAATGGATCGGAATTCAATGGAATGGAACGGAATGGAACGGAATGGAACGGAACGTAATGGAATGGAACGGAATGGAATGGAACGGAATGGAATGGAATGGAATTCAATGGAATGGAATGGAATGGAATGGAATGGAATCGAATTGAATCGAATGGAATCGAATGGAATAGATTGGAATCGAATGGAATGGAATGGAATAGAATGGAATCAACCCGAGTAGAACGGAACGGAACGGAACGGAACGGAAAGGAATGGAATGGAATGGAACGGAATTCAATGCAATGGATCGGAATTCAATGGAATGGAACGGAATGGAACGGAACGTAATGGAATGGAATGGAATGGAATGGAACGGAATGGAATGGAACGGAATGCAATGGAATGGAATGGAATGGAATGGAATGGAATGGAATGCAATGGAATCGAATTGAATAGAATGGAATCGAATGGAATTGAATGGAATCGAATGGAATGGAATGGAATAGAATGGAATCAACCCGAGTAGAACGGAACGGAACGGAACGGAAAGGAATGGAATGGAATGAACCCGAGTAGAACGGAATGGAATGGAATGGAATGGAATCGAATGGAATGGAATCGAGTGGAATGGAATGGAATAGAATGGAATCAACCCGAGTAGAACGGAATGGAACGGAATGGAACGGAATGGAACGGAACGGAACGGAACGGAACGGAACGGAATTCAATGGAATGGAACGGAATGGAATGGAATTCAATGGAATGGAACGGAAATCAATGGAATGGAATGGAATGGAATGGAACGGTAGGGAACGGAACGGAATGGAACGGAACGGAATGGAATGGAATTCCATGGAATGGAATGGAATGGAATGGAATTCAATGTAATGGAATTCAATGGAATGGAATGGAATGGAATGGAAAGGAATGGAAGGGAATTCAATGGAATGGAATGGAATGGAATGGAATGGAATGGAATGGAATGGAATGGAATGGAATTCAATGGAATGGAATGGAATGGAATGGAATGGAATGGAATTCAATTGAATGGAATGGAATGGAATGGAATCGAATGGAATCGAATGGAATCGAATGGAATCGAATGGAATGGAATGTAATAGAATGGAATCAACACGAGTAGAAAGGAATGGAATGGAATGGAATGGAATGGAATGGAATGGAATGGAATGGAATGGAATTCAATTGGAATGGAATGGAATGGAATGGAATGGAATTGAATGGAATGGAGCGGAATTCAATGGAATGGAATGGAATGGAATGGAATTCAATGGAATGGAATGGAATCGAATGGAATCGAATGGAATCGAATGGAATCGAATGGAATCGAATGGAATGGAATGGAATGGAATGGAATAGAATGGAATCAACCCGAGTGGAATGGAATTGAATGGAGTGGAATGGAATGGAATGGAATGGAATGGAATGGAATGGAATTCGATGGAATAGAATGGAATGGAATGGAATTCAATGGAATGGAATGGAATGGAATGGAATGGAATGGAACAGAATTCAATGGAATGGAATGGAATGGAATGGAATTCAATGGAATGGAATGGAATGGAATGGAATGGAATGGAATGGAATGGAATGGAATGGAGTTCAATGGAATGGAATGGAATGGAATGGAATGGAATGGAATGGAATGGAGTCGAATGGAATCGAATGGAATCGAATGGAATCGAATGGAATGGAATGGAATAGAATGGAATCAATCCGAGTAGAACGGAACGGAACGGAACGGAACGGAAAGGAATGTAATGGAATGGAACGGAATTCAATGCAATGGATCGGAATTCAATGGAATGGAACGGAATGGAACGGAATGGAAGGGAATGTAATGGAATGGAATGGAATGGAATGGAATGGAATGGAATGGAACGGAATGGAATGGAACGGAATGGAATGGAATGGAATTCAATGGAATGGAATGGAATGGAATGGAATGGAATGGAATGGAATTGAATGGAATGGAATGGAATGGAATGGAATGGAATGGAATGGAACGGAGTTCAATGGAATGGAATGGAATGGAATGGAATGGAATGGAATGGAATGGAATCGAATGGAATCGAATGTAATCGAATGGAATCGAATGGAATCGAATGGAATCGAATGGAATGGAATGGAATAGAATGGAAACAACCCGAGTAGAACGGAACGGAACGGAACGGAACGGAACGGAAAGGAATGGAATGGAATGGAATGGAATGGAATGGAACGGAATTCAATGGAATGGAATGGAATGGAATGGAATTCAATGGAATGGAATGGAATCGAATGGAATCGAATGGAATCGAATGGATTCGAATGGAATCGAATGGAATCGAATGGAATGGAATGGAATAGAATGGATTCAACCCGAGTAGAACGGAAAGGAACGGAATGGAACGGAACGGAATGGAACAGAACGGAACAGAATTCAATGGAATGGAACGAAATGGAATGGAATTCAATGGAATGGAACGGAATTCAATGGAATGGAATGGAATGGAACGGAACGGAACGGAACGAAACGGAACGGAACGGAACGGAACGGAATGGAATGGAATGGAATTCAATGGAATGGAATGGAATGGAATGGAATGGAATTCGATGGAATGGAATGGAACGGAATGGAATGGAATGGAATGGAATGGAATTCAATTGAATGGAATGGAATGGAATGGAATGGAATGGAATGGAATCGAATGGAATCGAATGGAATGGAATGGAATAGAATGGAATCAACTCGAGTAGAATGGAATTGAATGGAGTGGAATGGAATGGAATGGAATGGAATGGAATGGAATGGAATTCGATGGAATAGAATGGAATGGAATGGAATGGAATGGAATGGAAATTAATTCAATGGAATGGAATGGAATGGAATGGAATGGAATGGAATTCATTGGAATGGAATTCAATGGAATTCAATGGAATGGAATGGAATGGAATGGAATGGAATGGAAAGGAATGGAATGGAATGGAATTCAATGGAATCGAATGGAATCGAATGGAATGGAATGGAATGGAATTCAATGGAATGGAAAGGAATTCAATGGAAAGGAATGGAATGGAATGGAATGGAATGGAATGGAATCGAATGGAATCGAATGGAATCGAATGGAATCGAATGGAATGGAATGGAATAGAATGGAATCAACCCGAGTAGAACGGAATGGAATGGAATGGAATTGAATGGAACAGAATTCAATGGAATGGAATGGAATGGAATGGAATTCAATGGAATGGAATGGAATGGAATGGAATGGAATGGAATGGAAAGGAATTTAATGGAATTCAATGGAATGGAATGGAATGGTATGGAATGGAATGGAATGGAATGGAATGGAACGGAATGGAATGGAACGGAATGGAATGGAATGGAATTCAATGGAATGGAATGGAATGGAATGGAATTGAATGGAATGGAATGGAATCGAATTGAATCGAATGGAATCGAATGGAATCGAATGGAATCGAATGGAATGGAATGGAATAGAATGGAATCAACCCGAGTAGAACGGAACGGAACGGAACGGAACGGAATGGAACGGAACGGAAAGGAATGGAATGGAATGGAACGGAATTCAATGCAATGGAACGGAATTCAATGGAATGGAACGGAATGGAAAGGAATGGAACGGAACGGAATGGAATGGAAAGGAATGGAATGGAATGGAATGGAATGGAAGGGAATGGAACGGAATGGAATGGAACGGAATGGAATGGAATGGAATTCAATGGAATGGAATGGAATGGAATGGAATGGAATGGAATGGAATGGAATGGAATGGAATCGAATGGAATCGAATGGAATCGAATGGAATAGAATGGAATCGAATGGAATGGAATGGAATAGAATGGAATCAACCCGAGTAGAAAGGAATGGAACGGAACGGAACGGAACGGAAAGGAATGGAATGGAATGGAACGGAATTCATTGCAATGGAACGGAATTCAATGGAATGGAACGGAATGGAACGGAATGGAATGGAACGGAATGGAAAGGAATGGAATGGAATGGAATGGAATGGAACGGAATGGAATGGAACGGAATGGAATTGAATGGAATGGAATGGAATTCAATGGAATTGAATGGAATTCAATGGAATGGAATTCTATGGAATTCAATGGAATGGAATGGAATGGAATGGAATGGATCGGAATTCAATGGAATGGAATGGAATAGAATGGAATGGAATGGAATGGAATTCCATGGAATTCCATGGAATGGAATGGAAAGGAATGGAATGGAATGGAATTCAATGGAATAGTATGGAATGGAATGAAATCAACACAAGTAGAAAGGAATGGAACGGAACGGAATGGAATGGAATGAACCCGAGTAGAACGGAATGGAATGGAATGGAATGGAATGGAAAGGAATGGAATCGAGTGGAATGGAATGGAATAGAATGGAATCAACCCGAGTAGAACGGAATGGAACGGAATGGAACGGAATGGAACGGAACGGAACGGAACGGAACGGAATTCAATGGAATGGAACGGAATGGAATGGAATTCAATGGAATGGAACGGAATTCAATGGAATGGAAAGGAATGGAATGGAACGGAACGGAACGGAACGGAACGGAACGGAATGGAATGGAATTCAATGGAATGGATTGGAATGGAATGGAATTCAATCTAATGGAATTCAATGGAATGGAATGGAATGGAATGGAATGGAATGGAATGGAATGGAACGGAATTCAATGGAATGGAATGGAATGGAATGGAATTCAATGGAATGGAATGGAATTCAATGGAATGGAATGGAATGGAATGGAATGGAATGGAATGGAATGGAATGGAATCGAATGGAATCGAATGGAATGGAATGGAATGGAATGGAATAGAATGGAATCAACCCGAGTAGAATGGAATGGAATGGAATGGAATAGAATGGAATGGAATTCAAATGGAATGGAATGGAATGGAATGGAATGGAATGGAATGGAATGGAACGGAATTCATTGGAATGGAATGGAATGGAATGGAATTCAATGGAATGGAATGGAATGGAATGGAATCGAATGGAATCGAATGGAATCGAATGGAATCGAATGGAATCGAATGGAATGGAATGGAATAGAATGGAATCAACCCGAGTGGAATGGAACGGAACGGAACGGAACGGAACGGAACGGAATGGAATAGAATGGAATCAACCCGAGTAGAACGGAATGGAATGGAATGGAATGGAATGGAACAGAATTCAATGGAATGGAATGGAATGGAATGGAATTCAATGGAATGGAATGGAATGGAATGGAATGGAATGGAATGGAATGGAGTTCCATGGAATGGAATGGAATGGAATGGAATGGAATGGAATGGAAAGGAATGGAATCGAATGCAATCGAATGGAATCGAATGGAATCGAATGGAATGGAATGGAATAGAATGGAATCAATCCGAGTAGAACGGAACGGAACGGAACGGAACGGAACGGAAAGGAATGGAATGGAATGGAACGGAATTCCATGCAATGGATCGGAATTCAATGGAATGGAACGGAATGGAACGGAATGGAATGGAATGGAACGGAATGGAATGGAATGGAACGGAATGGAATGGAATGGAATTCAATGGAATGGAATGGAATGGAATGGAATGGAATGGAATGGAATCGAATTGAATCGAATGGAATCGAATGGAATAGAATGGAATCGAATGGAATGGAATGGAATAGAATGGAATCACCCGAGTAGAACGGAACGGAACGGAACGGAACAGAACGGAAAGGAATGGAATGGAATGGAATTGAATGGAATGGAACGGAATTCAATGGAATGGAATGGAATGGAATGGAATTCAATGGAATGGAATGGAATCGAATGGAATCGAATGGAATCGAATGGATTCGAATGGAATCGAATGGAATCGAATGGAATGGAATGGAATAGAATGGAATCAACCCGAGTAGAACGGAAAGGAACGGAATGGAACGGAATGGAACGGAACGGAACGGAACGGAACGGAACAGAATTCAATGGAATGGAACGGAATGGAATGGAATTCAATGGAATGGAAAGGAATTCAATGGAATGGAATGGAATTGAATGGAACGGAACAGAACGGAACGGAACGGAACGAAACGGAACGGAACGGAACGGAACGGAACGGAACGGAATGGAATGGAATTCAATGGAATGGAATGGAATGGAATGGAATTCAATGGAATGGAATTCAATGGAAAGGAATGGAATGGAATGGAATGGAATGGAACGGAATTCAATGGAATGGAATGGAATGGAATGGAATTCAATGGAATGGAATGGAATTCAATGGAATGGAATGGAATGGAATGGAATGGAATGGAATGGAAACGAATGGAATCGAATGGAATCGAATGGAATCGAATGGAATGGAATGGAATAGAATGGAATCAACCCGAGTGGAATGGAATGGAATGGAATGGTATGGAATGGAATGGAATGGAATGGAATGGAATGGAATGGAATGGAATGGAATTCAAATGGAATGGAATGGAATGGAATGCAATGGAATGGAATGGAACGGAATTCAATGGAATGGAATGGAATGGAATGGAATTCCATGGAATGGAATGGAATCGAATGGAATCAAATGGAATCGAATGGAATCGAATGGAATGGAATGGAATGGAATGGAATGGAATGGAATAGAATGGAATCAACCCGAGTGGAATGGAACGGAACGGAACGGAACGGAACGGAACGGAATGGAATAGAATGGAATCAACCCGAGTAGAACGGAATGGAATGGAATGGAATTGAATGGAACAGAATTCAATGGAATGGAATGGAATGGAATGGAATTCAATGGAATGGAATGGAATGGAATGGAATGGAATGGAATGGAATGGAGTTCAATGGAATGGAATGGAATGGAATGGAATGGAATGGAATGGAATCGAATGGAATCGAATGGAATCGAATGGAATGGAATGGAATAGAATGGAATCAATCCGAGTAGAACGGAATGGAACGGAACGGAACGGAACGGAAAGGAATGGAATGGAATGGAACGGAATTCAATGCAATGGATCGGAATTCAATGGAATGGAACGGAATGGAACGGAATGGAACGGAACGTAATGGAATGGAATGGAATCGAATGGAATGGAATGGAACGGAATGGAATGGAACAGAATGGAATGGAATGGAATTCAATGGAATGGAATGGAATGGAATGGAATCGAATTGAATCGAATGGAATCGAATGGAATAGATTGGAATCGAATGGAATGGAATGGAATAGAATGGAATCAACCCGAGTAGAACGGAACGGAACGGAACGGAACGGAACGGAAAGGAATGGAATGGAATGGAACGGAATTCAATGCAAAGGATCGGAATTCAATGGAATGGAACGGAATGGAACGGAACGTAATGGAATGGAATGGAATGGAATGGAATGGAATGGAATGGAACGGAATGGAATGGAACGGAATGGAATGGAATGGAATTCAATGGAATGGAATGGAATAGAATGGAATGGAATGGAATGGAATCTCATTGAATAGAATGGAATCGAATGGAATAGAATGGAATCGAATGGAATGGAATGGAATAGAATGGAACCAACCCGAGTAGAACGGAACGGAACGGAACGGAAAGGAATGGAATGGAATGAACCCGAGTAGAACGGAATGGAATGGAATGGAATGGAATCGAATGGAATGGAATGGAATGGAATGGAATGGAATGGAATGGAATAGAATGGAATCAACCCGAGTAGAATGGAATGGAATGGAATGGAATGGAATGGAATGGAATGGAATGGAATGGAATTCAAATGGAATGGAAGGGAATGGAATGGAATGGAACGGAATTCAATGGAATGGAATGGATTGGAATGGAATTCAATGGAATGGAATAGAATTCAATGGAATGGAATTCAATGGAATGGAATGGAATGGAATGGAATGGAATGGAATGGAATTCAATGGAATGGAATGGAATCGAATGGAATGGAATGGAATGGAATTCAATGGAATGTAATGGAATTCAATGGAATGGAATGGAATGGAATGGAATGGAATGGAATTCAATGGAATGGAATGGAATGGAATGGAATGGAATGGAATGGAATCGAATTGAATCGAATGGAATCGAATGGAATAGAATGGAATCGAATGGAATGGAATGGAATAGAATGGAATCAACCCGAGTAGAACGGAACGGAACGGAATGGAACGGAACGAAACGGAAAGGAATGGAATAGAATGGAACGGAATTCAATGCAATGGAACGGGATTCAATGGAATGGAACGGAATGGAACGGAATGGAACGGAACGGAATGGAATGGAATGGAATGGAATGGAACGGAATGGAATGGAACGGAATGGAATGGAATGGAATGGAATGGAATTCCATGGAATGGAATGGAATGGAATGGAACGGAACGGAACGGAACGGAACGGAATGGAACGGACTGGAATGGAATTCAATGGAATGGAATGGAATGGAATGGAATTCAATGGTATGGAATTCAATGGAATGGAATGGAATGGAATGGAATGGAATGGAATGGAACGGACTTCAATGGAATGGAATGGAATGGAATGGAATTCAATGGAATGGAATGGAATTCAATGGAATGGAATTCAATGGAATGGAATGGAATGGAATGGAATGGAATGGAATTGAATGGAATGGAATGGAATGGAATGGAATGGAATCGAATGGAATCGAATGGAATGGAATGGAATAGAATGGAATCAACACGAGTAGAATGGAATGGAATGGAATGGAATGGAATGGAATGGAATGGAATGGAACGGAATGGAATGGAATGGAATTCAAATGGAATGGAATGGAATGGAATGGAATTGAATGGAATGGAACGGAATTCAATGGATTGGAATGGAATGGAACGGAATTCAATGGAATGGAATGGAATCGAATGGAATCGAATGGAATCGAATGGAATCGAATGGAATCGAATGGAATCGAATGGAATCGAATGCAATGGAATGGAATAGAATGGAACCAACCCGAGTGGAATGGAATGGAACGGAAAGGAACGGAACGGAACGGAACGGAACGGAATGGAATAGAATGGAATCAACCCGAGTAGAACGGAATGGAATGGAATGGAATTGAATGGAACAGAATTCAATGGAATGGAATGGAATGGAATGGAATTCTATGGAATGGAATGGAATGGAATGGAATGGAATGGAATGGAATGGAACGGAATGGAATGGAACGGAATGGAATGGAATGGAATTCAATGGAATGGAATGGAATGGAATGGAATGGAATGGAATGGAATGGAATGGAATCGAATTGAATCGAATGGAATAGAATGGAATCGAATGGAATGGAATGGAATAGAATGGAATCAACCCGAGTAGAACGGAACGGAACGGAACGGAACGGAATGGAACGGAACGGAAAGGAATGGAATGGAATGGAACGGAATTCAATGCAATGGAACGGAATTCAATGGAATGGAACGGAATGGAAAGGAATGGAACGGAACGGAATGGAATGGAAAGGAATGGAATGGAATGGAACGGAATGGAATGGAACGGAATGGAATGGAATGGAATGGAATGGAATTCAATGGAATGGAATGGAATTCAATGGAATGGAATTCAATGGAATTCAATGGAATGGAATGGAATGGAATGGAATGGAATGGAATTCAATGGAATGGAATGGAATGGAATGGAATCGAATGGAATCGAATGGAATCGAATGGAATCGAATGGAATGGAATGGAATAGAATGGAATCAACCCGAGTAGAATGGAATGGAATGGAATGGAATGGAATGGAATGGAATCGAATGGAATGGAATTCGATGGAATGGAATGGAATGGAATGGAATGGAATGGAATGGAATGCAATGGAATTCAAATGGAATGGAATGGAATGGAATCGAATGGAATCAAATGGAATGTAAAGGAATAGAATGGAATCGACCCGAGTAGAATGGAACAGAACGGAACGGAACGGAACGGAAAGGAATGGAATTCAATGGAACGGAATTCAATGGAATGGAATGGAATGGAATGGAATCGAAAGGAATCGAATGGAATCGAATGGAATGGAATGGAATAGAATGGAATCAACCCGAGTAGAATGGAATGGAATGGAATGGAATGGAATGGAATGGAATGGAATGGAATGGAATGGAATTGAACGGAATTCAATGGAATGGAATGGAAAGGAATGGAATTCAATGGAATGGAATGGAATTCAATGGAATTCAATGGAATGGAATGGAATGGAATGGAATGGAATGGAATGGAATGGAATGGAATGGAATGGAATCGAATGGAATGGAATGGAATGGAATTCAATGGAATGGAATGGAATGGAATGGAATGGAATGGAATCGAATTGAATCGAATGGAATCGAATGGAATAGAATGGAATGGAATGGAATGGAATGGAATAGAATGGAATCAACCCGAGTAGAACGGAACGGAACGGAACGGAACGGAAAGGAATGGAATGGAATGGAACGGAATTCAATGCAATGGAACGGAATTCAATGGAATGGAACGGAATGGAACGGAATGGAACGGAACGGAATGGAATGGAATGGAATGGAATGGAACGGAATGGAATGGAACGGAATGGAATGGAATGGAATGGAATGGAATTCCATGGAATGGAATGGAATGGAATGGAACGGAACGGAACGGAACGGAACGGAACGGAACGGACTGGAATGGAATTCAATGGAATGGAATGGAATGGAATGGAATTCAATGGTATGGAATTCAATGGAATGGAATGGAATGGAATGGAATGGAATGGAACGGACTTCAATGGAATGGAATGGAATTCAATGGAATGCAATGGAATTCAATGGAATGGAATTCAATGGAATGGAATGGAATGGAATGGAATGGAATGGAATCGAATCGAATGGAATCGAATGGAATCGAATGGAATCGAATGGAATGGAATGGAATATAATGGAATCAACCCGAGTAGAATGGAATGGAATGGAATGGAATGGAATGGAATGGAATGGAACGGAATGGAATGGAATGGAATTCAAATGGAATGGAATGGAATGGAATGGAATTGAATGGAATGGAACGGAATTCAATGGAATGGAATGGAATGGAACGGAATTCAATGGAATGGAATGGAATCGAATGGAATCGAATGGAATCGAATGGAATCGAATGGAATCGAATGGAATCGAATGCAATGGAATGGAATAGAATGGAACCAACCCGAGTGGAATGGAATGGAACGGAAAGGAACGGAACGGAACGGAACGGAACGGAATGGAATAGAATGGAATCAACCCGAGTAGAACGGAATGGAATGGAATGGAATTGAATGGAACAGAATTCAATGGAATGGAATGGAATGGAATGGAATTCAATGGAATGGAATGGAATGGAATGGAATGGAATGGAATGGAATTTAATGGAATTCAATGGAATGGAATGGAATGGAATGGAATGGAATGGAATGGAATCGAATGGAATCGAATGGAATCGAATGGAATCGAATGGAATGGAATGGAATAGAATGGAATCAATCCGAGTAAAACGGAACGGAACGGAACGGAACGGAACGGCACGGAAAGGAATGGAATGGAATGGAATGGAACGGAATTCAAAGCAATGGATCGGAATTCAATGGAATGGAACGGAATGGAACGGAATGGAACGGAACGTAATGGAATGGAATGGAATGGAATGGAATGGAATGGAATGGAACGGAATGGAATGGAACGGAATGGAATGGAATGGAATTCAATGGAATGGAATGGAATGGAATGGAATGGAATGGAATGGAATGGAATCGAATTGAATCGAATGGAATCGAATGGAATCGAATGGAATCGAATGGAATGGAATGGAATAGAATGGAATCAACCCGAGTAGAACGGAACGGAACGGAACGGAACGGAATGGAACGGAACGGAAAGGAATGGAATGGAATGGAACGGAATTCAATGCAATGGAACGGAATTCAATGGAATGGAACGGAATGGAAAGGAATGGAACGGAACGGAATGGAATGGAAAGGAATGGAATGGAACGGAATGGAATGGAAGGGAATGGAACGGAATGGAATGGAACGGAATGGAATGGAATGGAATGGAATGGAATGGAATGGAATGGAATGGAATGGAATCGAATGGAATCGAATGGAATCGAATGGAATAGAATGGAATCGAATGGAATGGAATGGAATAGAATGGAATCAACCCGAGTAGAACGGAACGGAACGGAACGGAACGGAACGGAACGGAAAGGAATGGAATGGAATGGAACGGAATTCAATGCAATGGAACGGAATTCAATGGAATGGAACGGAATGGAACGGAATGGAACGGAACGGAATGGAAAGGAATGGAATGGAATGGAATGGAATGGAACGGAATGGAATGGAACGGAATGGAATGGAATGGAATGGAATGGAATTCAATGGAATGGAATGGAATTCAATGGAATGGAATTCTATGGAATTCAATGGAATGGAATGGAATGGAATGGAATGGAATGGAATTCAATGGAATGGAATGGAATCGAATGGAATGGAATGGAATGGAATTCCATGGAATTCCATAGAATGGAATGGAATGGAATGGAATGGAATGGAATTCAATGGAATAGAATGGAATGGAATGAAATCAACACAAGTAGAAAGGAATGGAACGGAACGGAATGGAATGGAATGAACCCGAGTAGAACAGAATGGAATGGAATGGAATGGAATGGAAAGGAATGGAATCGAGTGGAATGGAATGGAATAGAATGGAATCAACCCGAGTAGAACGGAATGGAACGGAATGGAACGGAATGGAACGGAACGGAACGGAACGGAACGGAATTCAATGGAATGGAACGGAATGGAATGGAATTCAATGGAATGGAACGGAATTCAATGGAATGGAAAGGAATGGAATGGAACGGAACGGAACGGAACGGAACGGAACGGAATGGAATGGAATTCAATGGAATGGATTGGAATGGAATGGAATTCAATCTAATGGAATTCAATGGAATGGAATGGAATGGAATGGAATGGAATGGAATGGAATGGAACGGAATTCAATGGAATGGAATGGAATGGAATGGAATTCAATGGAATGGAATGGAATTCAATGGAATGGAATGGAATGGAATGGAATGGAATGGAATGGAATGGAATCGAATGGAATCGAATGGAATGGAATGGAATGGAATGGAATAGAATGGAATCAACCCGAGTAGAATGGAATGGAATGGAATGGAATGGAATGGAATGGAATGGAATTCAAATGGAATGGAATGGAATGGAATGGAATGGAATGGAATGGAATGGAACGGAATTCATTGGAATGGAATGGAATGGAATGGAATTCAATGGAATGGAATGGAATGGAATGGAATCGAATGGAATCGAATGGAATCGAATGGAATCGAATGGAATCGAATGGAATGGAATGGAATAGAATGGAATCAACCCGAGTGGAATGGAACGGAACGGAACGGAACGGAACGGAACGGAATGGAATAGAATGGAATCAACCCGAGTAGAACGGAATGGAATGGAATGGAATGGAATGGAACAGAATTCAATGGAATGGAATGGAATGGAACGGAATTCAATGGAATGGAATGGAATGGAATGGAATGGAATGGAATGGAATGGAATGGAATGGAGTTCCATGGAATGGAATGGAATGGAATGGAATGGAATGGAATGGAAAGGAATGGAATCGAATGCAATCGAATGGAATCGAATGGAATCGAATGGAATGGAATGGAATAGAATGGAATCAATCCGAGTAGAACGGAACGGAACGGAACGGAACGGAACGGAAAGGAATGGAATGGAATGGAACGGAATTCCATGCAATGGATCGGAATTCAATGGAATGGAACGGAATGGAACGGAATGGAACGGAATGGAATGGAATGGAATTCAATGGAATGGAATGGAATGGAATGGAATGGAATGGAATGGAATGGAATCGAATTGAATCGAATGGAATCGAATGGAATAGAATGGAATCGAATGGAATGGAATGGAATAGAATGGAATCAACCCGAGTAGAACGGAACGGAACGGAACGGAACGGAACGGAAAGGAATGGAATGGAATGGAATTGAATGGAATGGAACGGAATTCAATGGAATGGAATGGAATGGAATGGAATTCAATGGAATGGAATGGAATCGAATGGAATCGAATGGAATCGAATGGATTCGAATGGAATCGAATGGAATCGAATGGAATGGAATGGAATAGAATGGAATCAACCCGAGTAGAACGGAAAGGAACGGAATGGAACGGAATGGAACGGAACGGAACGGAACGGAACGGAACAGAATTCAATGGAATGGAACGGAATGGAATGGAATTCAATGGAATGGAAAGGAATTCAATGGAATGGAATGGAATGGAATGGAACGGAACGGAACGGAACGGAACGGAACGGAACGGAACGGAACGGAATGGAATGGAATTCAATGGAATGGAATGGAATGGAATGGAATTCAATGGAATGGAATTCAATGGAAAGGAATGGAATGGAATGGAATGGAATGGAACGGAATTCAATGGAATGGAATGGAATGGAATGGAATTCAATGGAATGGAATGGAATTCAATGGAATGGAATGGAATGGAATGGAATCGAATGGAATCGAATGGAATCGAATGGAATCGAATGGAATGGAATGGAATAGAATGGAATCAACCCGAGTGGAATGGAATGGAATGGAATGGTATGGAATGGAATGGAATGGAATGGAATGGAATGGAATGGAATTCAAATGGAATGGAATGGAATGGAATGCAATGGAATGGAATGGAACGGAATTCAATGGAATGGAATGGAATGGAATGGAATTCTATGGAATGGAATGGAATCGAATGGAATCAAATGGAATCGAATGGAATCGAATGGAATCGAATGGAATGGAATGGAATGGAATGGAATAGAATGGAATCAACCCGAGTGGAATGGAACGGAACGGAACGGAACGGAACGGAACGGAATGGAATAGAATGGAATCAACCCGAGTAGAACGGAATGGAATGGAATGGAATTGAATGGAACAGAATTCAATGGAATGGAATGGAATGGAATGGAATTCAATGGAATGGAATGGAATGGAATGGAATGGAATGGAATGGAATGGAGTTCAATGGAATGGAATGGAATGGAATGGAATGGAATGGAATGGAATGGAATCGAATGGAATCGAATGGAATCGAATGGAATGGAATGGAATAAAATGGAATCAATCCGAGTAGAACGGAATGGAACGGAACGGAACGGAACGGAAAGGAATGGAATGGAATGGAACGGAATTCAATGCAATGGATCGGAATTCAATGGAATGGAACGGAATGGAACGGAATGGAACGGAACGTAATGGAATGGAATGGAATCGAATGGAATGGAATGGAACGGAATGGAATGGAACGGAATGGAATGGAATGGAATTCAATGGAATGGAATGGAATGGAATGGAATCGAATTGAATCGAATGGAATCGAATGGAATAGATTGGAATCGAATGGAATGGAATGGAATAGAATGGAATCAACCCGAGTAGAACGGAACGGAACGGAACGGAACGGAACGGAAAGGAATGGAATGGAATGGAACGGAATTCAATGCAAAGGATCGGAATTCAATGGAATGGAACGGAATGGAACGGAACGTAATGGAATGGAATGGAATGGAATGGAATGGAATGGAATGGAACGGAATGGAATGGAACGGAATGGAATGGAATGGAATTCAATGGAATGGAATGGAATAGAATGGAATGGAATGGAATGGAATCGAATTGAATAGAATGGAATCGAATGGAATAGAATGGAATCGAATGGAATGGAATGGAATAGAATGGAACCAACCCGAGTAGAACGGAACGGAACGGAACGGAAAGGAATGGAATGGAATGAACCCGAGTAGAACGGAATGGAATGGAATGGAATGGAATCGAATGGAATGGAATCGAGTGGAATGGAATGGAATAGAATGGAATCAACCCGAGTAGAACGGAATGGAACGGAATGGAACGGAATGGAACGGAACGGAACGGAACGGAACGGAACGGAATTCAATGGAATGGAACGGAATGGAATGGAATTCAATGGAATGGAAAGGAATTCAATGGAATGGAATGGAATGGAATGGAACGGTACGGAACGGAACGGAATGGAACGGAACGGAATGGAATGGAATTCCATGGAATGGAATGGAATGGAATGGAATTCAATGTAATGGAATTCAATGGAATGGAATGGAATGGAATGGAATGGAATGGAAAGGAATTCAATGGAATGGAATGGAATGGAATGGAATGGAATGGAATGGAATGGAATGGAATTCAATGGAATGGAATGGAATGGAATGGAATGGAATGGAATGGAATGGAATGGAATTCAATTGAATGGAATGGAATGGAATGGAATCGAATGGAATCGAATGGAATCGAATGGAATCGAATGGAATGGAATGTAATAGAATGGAATCAACCCGAGTAGAATGGAATGGAATGGAATGGAATGGAATGGAATGGAATGGAATGGAATGGAATGGAATTCAAATGGAATGGAATGGAATGGAATGGAATGGAATTGAATGGAATGGAACGGAATTCAATGGAATGGAATGGAATGGAATGGAATTCAATGGAATGGAATGGAATCGAATGGAATCGAATGGAATCGAATGGAATCGAATGGAATCGAATGGAATGGAATGGAATGGAATGGAATGGAATGGAATAGAATGGAATCAACCCGAGTGGAATGGAACGGAACGGAACGGAACGGAACGGAACGGAATGGAATAGAATGGAATTAACCCGAGTAGAACGGAATGGAATGGAATGGAATGGAATGGGACAGAATTCAATGGAATGGAATGGAATGGAATGGAATGGAATGGAACGGAATTCAAAGCAATGGATCGGAATTCAATGGAATGGAACGGAATGGAACGGAATGGAACGGAACGTAATGGAATGGAATGGAATGGAATGGAATGGAATGGAATGGAATGGAACGGAATGGAATGGAACGGAATGGAATGGAATGGAATTCAATGGAATGGAATGGAATGGAATGGAATGGAATGGAATGGAATGGAATGGAATCGAATTGAATCGAATGGAATCGAATGGAATAGAATGGAATCGAATGGAATGGAATGGAATAGAATGGAATCAACCCGAGTAGAACGGAACGGAACGGAAAGGAACGGAATGGAACGGAACGGAAAGGAATGGAATGGAATGGTACGGAATTCAATGCAATGGAACGGAATTCAATGGAATGGAACGGAATGGAAAGGAATGGAACGGAACGGAATGGAATGGAAAGGAATGGAATGGAATGGAACGAAATGGAATGGAACGGAATGGAATGGAATGGAGTGGAATGGAATTCCATGGAATGGAATGGAATGGAATGGAACGGAACGGAACGGAACGGAACGGAACGGAACGGACTGGAATGGAATTCAATGGAATGGAATGGAATGGAATGGAATTCAATGGTATGGAATTCAATGGAATGGAATGGAATGGAATGGAATGGAATGGAACGGACTTCAATGGAATGGAATGGAATGGAATGGAATTCAATGGAATGGAATGGAATGGAATGGAATGGAATGGAATCGAATCGAATGGAATCGAATGGAATCGAATGGAATCGAATGGAATGGAATGGAATAGAATGGAATCAACCCGAGTAGAATGGAATGGAATGGAATGGAATGGAATGGAACGGAATGGAATGGAATGGAATTCAAATGGAATGGAATGGAATGGAATGGAATTGAATGGAATGGAACGGAATACAATGGAATGGAATGGAATGGAACGGAATTCAATGGAATGGAATGGAATCGAATGGAATCGAATGGAATCGAATGGAATCGAATGGAATCGAATGGAATCGAATGCAATGGAATGGAATAGAATGGAACCAACCCGAGTGGAATGGAATGGAACGGAAAGGAACGGAACGGAACGGAACGGAACGGAATGGAATAGAATGGAATCAACCCGAGTAGAACGGAATGGAATGGAATGGAATTGAATGGAACAGAATTCAATGGAATGGAATGGAATGGAATGGAAAGGAATGGAATGGAATGGAATCCACCCGAGTAGAATGCAATGGAATGGAACGGAATGGAATGGAATGGAATTCAATGGAATGGAATGGAATGGAATGGAATTGAATGGAATGGAATGGAATCGAATTGAATCGAATGGAATCGAATGGAATCGAATGGAATCGAATGGAATGGAATGGAATAGAATGGAATCAACCCGAGTAGAACGGAACGGAACGGAACGGAACGGAATGGAACGGAACGGAAAGGAATGGAATGGAATGGAACGGAATTCAATGCAATGGAACGGAATTCAATGGAATGGAACGGAATGGAAAGGAATGGAACGGAACGGAATGGAATGGAAAGGAATGGAATGGAACGGAATGGAATGGAAGGGAATGGAACGGAATGGAATGGAACGGAATGGAATGGAATGGAATGGAATGGAATGGAATGGAATGGAATGGAATGGAATGGAATGGAATGGAATGGAATTCTATGGAATGGAATGGAATCGAATGGAATCGAATGGAATCGAATGGAATCGAATGGAATCGAATGGAATCGAATGGAATGGAATGGAATGGAATAGAATGGAATCAACCCAAGTGGAATGGAACGGAACGGAACGGAACGGAACGGAACGGAATGGAATAGAATGGAATTAACCCGAGTAGAACGGAATGGAATGGAATGGAATGGAATGGAACAGAATTCAATGGAATGGAATGGAATGGAATGGAATGGAATGGAATGGAATGGAGTCGAATGGAATCGAATGGAATCGAATGGAATCGAATGGAATGGAATGGAATAGAATGGAATCAACCCGAGTAGAATGGAATGGAATGGAATGGAATGGAATGGAACGGAATGGAATGGAATGGAATTCAAATGGAATGGAATGGAATGGAATGGAATTGAATGGAATGGAACGGAATTCAATGGAATGGAATGGAATGGAACGGAATTCAATGGAATGGAATGGAATCGAATGGAATCGAATGGAATCGAATGGAATCGAATGGAATCGAATGGAATCGAATGGAATCGAATGCAATGGAATGGAATAGAATGGAACCAACCCGAGTGGAATGGAATGGAACGGAAAGGAACGGAACGGAACGGAACGGAACGGAATGGAATAGAACGGAATCAACCCGAGTAGAACGGAATGGAATGGAATGGAATTGAATGGAACAGAATTCAGTGGAATGGAATGGAATGGAATGGAATTCAATGGAATGGAATGGAATGGAATGGAATGGAATGGAATGGAATGGAGTTCAATGGAATGGAATGGAATGGAATGGAATGGAATGGAATGGAATGGAATGGAATCGAATGGAATCGAATGGAATCGAATGGAATGGAATGGAATAGAATGGAATCAATCCGAGTAGAACGGAATGGAACGGAACGGAACGGAACGGAAAGGAATGGAATGGAATGGAACGGAATTCAATGCAATGGATCGGAATTCAATGGAATGGAACGGAATGGAACGGAATGGAACGGAACGTAATGGAATGGAACGGAATGGAATGGAACGGAATGGAATGGAATGGAATTCAATGGAATGGAATGGAATGGAATGGAATGGAATCGAATTGAATCGAATGGAATCGAATGGAATAGATTGGAATCGAATGGAATGGAATGGAATAGAATGGAATCAACCCGAGTAGAACGGAACGGAACGGAACGGAACGGAAAGGAATGGAATGGAATGGAACGGAATTCAATGCAATGGATCGGAATTCAATGGAATGGAACGGAATGGAACGGAACGTAATGGAATGGAATGGAATGGAATGGAACGGAATGGAATGGAACGGAATGCAATGGAATGGAATGGAATGGAATGGAATGGAATGCAAAGGAATCGAATTGAATAGAATGGAATCGAATGGAATTGAATGGAATCGAATGGAATGGAATGGAATAGAATGGAATCAACCCGAGTAGAACGGAACGGAACGGAACGGAAAGGAATGGAATGGAATGAACCCGAGTAGAACGGAATGGAATGGAATGGAATGGAATCGAATGGAATGGAATCGAGTGGAATGGAATGGAATAGAATGGAATCAACCCGAGTAGAACGGAATGGAACGGAATGGAACGGAATGGAACGGAACGGAACGGAACGGAACGGAACGGAATTCAATGGAATGGAACGGAATGGAATGGAATTCAATGGAATGGAACGGAATTCAATGGAATGGAATGGAATGGAATGGAACGGTACGGAACGGAACGGAATGGAACGGAACGGAATGGAATGGAATTCCATGGAATGGAATGGAATGGAATGGAATTCAATGTAATGGAATTCAATGGAATAGAATGGAATGGAATGGAAAGGAATGGAAGGGAATTCAATGGAATGGAATGGAATGGAATGGAATGGAATGGAATGGAATGGAATGGAATTCAATGGAATGGAATGGAATGGAATGGAATGGAGTGGAATTCAATTGAATGGAATGGAATGGAATGGAATCGAATGGAATCGAATGGAATCGAATGGAATCGAGTGGAATGGAATGTAATAGAATGGAATCAACACGAGTAGAATGGAATGGAATGGAATGGAATGGAATGGAATGGAATGGAATGGAATGGAATGGAATTCAATTGGAGTGGAATGGAATGGAATGGAATGGAATTGAATGGAATGGAACGGAATTCAATGGAATGGAATGGAATGGAATGGAATTCAATGGAATGGAATGGAATCGAATGGAATCGAATGGAGTCGAATGGAATCGAATGGAATCGAATGGAATGGAATGGAATGGAATGGAATAGAATGGAATGGAATGGAACGGAATGGAATGGAACGGAATGGAATGGAATGGAATTCAATGGAATGGAATGGAATGGAATGGAATGGAATGGAATGGAATGGAATGGAATTGAATCGAATTGAATCGAATGGAATCGAATAGAATAGAATGGAATCGAATGGAATGGAATGGAATAGAATGGAAACAACCCGAGTAGAACGGAACGGAACGGAACGGAACGGAACGGAAAGGAATGGAATGGAATGGAATGGAATGGAATGGAACGGAATTCAATGGAATGGAATGGAATGGAATGGAATTGAATGGAATGGAATGGAATCGAATTGAATCGAATGGAATCGAATGGAATCGAATGGAATCGAATGGAATGGAATGGAATAGAATGGAATCAACCCGAGTAGAACGGAACGGAACGGAACGGAACGGAATGGAACGGAACGGAAAGGAATGGAATGGAATGGAACGGAATTCAATGCAATGGAACGGAATTCAATGGAATGGAACGGAATGGAAAGGAATGGAACGGAACGGAATGGAATGGAAAGGAATGGAATGGAACGGAATGGAATGGAAGGGAATGGAACGGAATGGAATGGAACGGAATGGAATGGAATGGAATGGAATGGAATGGAATGGAATGGAATGGAATGGAATGGAATGGAATTCTATGGAATGGAATGGAATCGAATGGAATCGAATGGAATCGAATGGAATCGAATGGAATCGAATGGAATCGAATGGAATGGAATGGAATGGAATAGAATGGAATCAACCCAAGTGGAATGGAACGGAACGGAACGGAACGGAACGGAACGGAATGGAATAGAATGGAATTAACCCGAGTAGAACGGAATGGAATGGAATGGAATGGAATGGAACAGAATTCAATGGAATGGAATGGAATGGAATGGAATGGAATGGAATGGAATGGAATGGAATGGAATGGAGTCGAATGGAATCGAATGGAATCGAATGGAATCGAATGGAATGGAATGGAATAGAATGGAATCAACCCGAGTAGAATGGAATGGAATGGAATGGAATGGAATGGAACGGAATGGAATGGAATGGAATTCAAATGGAATGGAATGGAATGGAATGGAATTGAATGGAATGGAACGGAATTCAATGGAATGGAATGGAATGGAACGGAATTCAATGGAATGGAATGGAATCGAATGGAATCGAATGGAATCGAATGGAATCGAATGGAATCGAATGGAATCGAATGGAATCGAATGCAATGGAATGGAATAGAATGGAACCAACCCGAGTGGAATGGAATGGAACGGAAAGGAACGGAACGGAACGGAACGGAACGGAATGGAATAGAACGGAATCAACCCGAGTAGAACGGAATGGAATGGAATGGAATTGAATGGAACAGAATTCAGTGGAATGGAATGGAATGGAATGGAATTCAATGGAATGGAATGGAATGGAATGGAATGGAATGGAATGGAATGGAGTTCAATGGAATGGAATGGAATGGAATGGAATGGAATGGAATGGAATCGAATGGAATCGAATGGAATCGAATGGAATGGAATGGAATAGAATGGAATCAATCCGAGTAGAACGGAATGGAACGGAACGGAACGGAACGGAAAGGAATGGAATGGAATGGAACGGAATTCAATGCAATGGATCGGAATTCAATGGAATGGAACGGAATGGAACGGAATGGAACGGAACGTAATGGAATGGAACGGAATGGAATGGAACGGAATGGAATGGAATGGAATTCAATGGAATGGAATGGAATGGAATGGAATGGAATCGAATTGAATCGAATGGAATCGAATGGAATAGATTGGAATCGAATGGAATGGAATGGAATAGAATGGAATCAACCCGAGTAGAACGGAACGGAACGGAACGGAACGGAAAGGAATGGAATGGAATGGAACGGAATTCAATGCAATGGATCGGAATTCAATGGAATGGAACGGAATGGAACGGAACGTAATGGAATGGAATGGAATGGAATGGAACGGAATGGAATGGAACGGAATGCAATGGAATGGAATGGAATGGAATGGAATGGAATGCAAAGGAATCGAATTGAATAGAATGGAATCGAATGGAATTGAATGGAATCGAATGGAATGGAATGGAATAGAATGGAATCAACCCGAGTAGAACGGAACGGAACGGAACGGAAAGGAATGGAATGGAATGAACCCGAGTAGAACGGAATGGAATGGAATGGAATGGAATCGAATGGAATGGAATCGAGTGGAATGGAATGGAATAGAATGGAATCAACCCGAGTAGAACGGAATGGAACGGAATGGAACGGAATGGAACGGAACGGAACGGAACGGAACGGAACGGAATTCAATGGAATGGAACGGAATGGAATGGAATTCAATGGAATGGAACGGAATTCAATGGAATGGAATGGAATGGAATGGAACGGTACGGAACGGAACGGAATGGAACGGAACGGAATGGAATGGAATTCCATGGAATGGAATGGAATGGAATGGAATTCAATGTAATGGAATTCAATGGAATAGAATGGAATGGAATGGAAAGGAATGGAAGGGAATTCAATGGAATGGAATGGAATGGAATGGAATGGAATGGAATGGAATGGAATGGAATTCAATGGAATGGAATGGAATGGAATGGAATGGAGTGGAATTCAATTGAATGGAATGGAATGGAATGGAATCGAATGGAATCGAATGGAATCGAATGGAATCGAGTGGAATGGAATGTAATAGAATGGAATCAACACGAGTAGAATGGAATGGAATGGAATGGAATGGAATGGAATGGAATGGAATGGAATGGAATGGAATTCAATTGGAGTGGAATGGAATGGAATGGAATGGAATTGAATGGAATGGAACGGAATTCAATGGAATGGAATGGAATGGAATGGAATTCAATGGAATGGAATGGAATCGAATGGAATCGAATGGAGTCGAATGGAATCGAATGGAATCGAATGGAATGGAATGGAATGGAATGGAATAGAATGGAATGGAATGGAACGGAATGGAATGGAACGGAATGGAATGGAATGGAATTCAATGGAATGGAATGGAATGGAATGGAATGGAATGGAATGGAATGGAATGGAATTGAATCGAATTGAATCGAATGGAATCGAATAGAATAGAATGGAATCGAATGGAATGGAATGGAATAGAATGGAAACAACCCGAGTAGAACGGAACGGAACGGAACGGAACGGAACGGAAAGGAATGGAATGGAATGGAATGGAATGGAATGGAACGGAATTCAATGGAATGGAATGGAATGGAATGGAATTCAATGGAATGGAATGGAATCGAATGGAATCGAATGGAATCGAATGGATTCAAATGGAATCGAATGGAATCGAATGGAATGGAATGGAATAGAATGGATTCAACCCGAGTAGAACGGAAAGGAACGGAATGGAACGGAACGGAATGGAACGGAACGGAACAGAATTCAATGGAATGGAACGAAATGGAATGGAATTCATTGGAATGCAACGGAATTCAATGGAATGGAATGGAATGGAATGGAATGGAACGGAACGGAACGGAATGAAACGGAACGGAACGGAACGGAACGGAACGGAATGGAATGGAATTCAATGGAATGGAATGGAATGGAATGGAATGGAATTCGATGGAATGGAATGGAACGGAATGGAATGGAATGGAATGGAATGGAATGGAATGGAATGGAATTCAATTGAATGGAATGGAATGGAATGGAATGGAATGGAATCGAATGGAATCGAATGGAATGGAATGGAATAGAATGGAATCAACCCGAGTAGAATGGAATTGAATGGAGTGGAATGGAATGGAATGGAATGGAATGGAATGGAATGGAATTCGATGGAATAGAATGGAATGGAATGGAATGGAATGGAATGGAAATTAATTCAATGGAATGGAATGGAATGGAATGGAATGGAATGGAATTCATTGGAATGGAATTCAATGGAATTCAATGGAATGGAATGGAATGGAATGGAATGGAATAGAAAGGAATGGAATGGAATGGAATTCAATGGAATCGAATGGAATCGAATGGAATGGAATGGAATGGAATTCAATGGAATGGAAAGGAATTCAATGGAATGGAATGGAATGGAATGGAATGGAATGGAATGGAATCGAATGGAATCGAATGGAATCGAATGGAATCGAATGGAATCGAATGGAATCGAATGGAATGGAATGGAATAGAATGGAATCAACCCGAGTAGAACGGAACGGAACGGAACGGAAAGGAATGGAATGGAATGGAAAGGAATTCAATGCAATGGATCGGAATTCAATGGAATGGAACGGAATGGAACGGAATGGAACGGAACGGAATGGAATGGAATGGAATGGAATGGAATGGAACATAATGGAATGGAACGGAATGGAATGGAATGGAATTCAATGGAATGGAATGGAATTCCATGGAATGGAATGGAATGGAATGGAATGGAATTCAATGGAATGGGATGGAATGGAATGGAATGGAATGGAATTCAATGGAATTGAATGGAATGGAATGGAATCGAATGGAATGGAATGGAATGGAATGGAATGGAATGGAATGGAATAGAATGGAATCAACCCGAGTAGAATGGAATGGAATGGAATGGAATGGAATTCAAATGGAATGGAAGGGAATGGAATGGAATGGAACGGAATTCAATGGAATGGAATGGATTGGAATGGAATTCAATGGAATGGAATAGAATTCAATGGAATGGAATTCAATGGAATGGAATGGAATGGAATGGAATGGAATGGAATGGAATTCAATGGAATGGAATGGAATCGAATGGAATGGAATGGAATGGAATTCAATGGAATGGAATGGAATTCAATGGAATGGAATGGAATGGAATGGAATGGAATGGAATGGAATTCAATGGAATGGAATGGAATGGAATGGAATGGAATGGAATCGAATCGAATTGAATCGAATGGAATCGAATGGAATAGAATGGAATCGAATGGAATGGAATGGAATAGAATGGAATCAACCCGAGTAGAACGGAACGGAACGGAACGGAACGGAAAGGAATGGAATGGAATGGAACGGAATTCAATGCAATGGAACGGAATTCAATGGAATGGAACGGAATGGAACGGAATGGAACGGAACGGAATGGAATGAAATGGAATGGAATGGAACGGAATGGAATGGAACGGAATGGAATGGAATGGAATGGAATGGAATTCCATGGAATGGAATGGAATGGAATGGAACGGAACGGAACGGAACGGAATGGAATGGAACGGACTGGAATGGAATTCAATGGAATGGAATGGAATGGAATGGAATTCAATGGTATGGAATTCAATGGAATGGAATGGAATGGAATGGAATGGAATGGAATGGAATGGAACGGACTTCAATGGAATGGAATGGAATGGAATGGAATTCAATGGAATGGAATGGAATTCAATGGAATGGAATTCAATGGAATGGAATGGAATGGAATGGAATGGAATGGAATGGAATGGAATGGAATCGAATGGAATCGAATGGAATCGAATGGAATCGAATGGAATGGAATGGAATAGAATGGAATCAACCCGAGTAGAATGGAATGGAATGGAATGGAATGGAATGGAATGGAATGGAATGGAACGGAATGGAATGGAATGGAATTCAAATGGAATGGAATGGAATGGAATGGAATTGAATGGAATGGAACGGAATTCAATGGATTGGAATGGAATGGAACGGAATTCAATGGAATGGAATGGAATCGAATGGAATCGAATAGAATCGAATGGAATCGAATGGAATCGAATGTAATCGAATGCAATGGAATGGAATAGAATGGAACCAACCCGAGTGGAATGGAATGGAACGGAAAGGAACGGAACGGAACGGAACGGAACGGAATGGAATAGAATGGAATCAACCCGAGTAGAACGGAATGGAATGGAATGGAATTGAATGGAACAGAATTCAATGGAATGGAATGGAATGGAATGGAATTCTATGGAATGGAATGGAATGGAATGGAATGGAATGGAATGGAATGGAACGGAACGGAATGGAATGGAACGGAATGGAATGGAATGGAATTCAATGGAATGGAATGGAATGGAATGGAATGGAATGGAATGGAATGGAATCGAATTGAATCGAATGGAATAGAATGGAATCGAATGGAATGGAATGGAATAGAATGGAATCAACCCGAGTAGAACGGAACGGAACGGAACGGAACGGAATGGAACGGAACGGAAAGGAATGGAATGGAATGGAACGGAATTCAATGCAATGGAACGGAATTCAATGGAATGGAACGGAATGGAAAGGAATGGAACGGAACGGAATGGAATGGAAAGGAATGGAATGGAATGGAACGGAATGGAATGGAACGGAATGGAATGGAATGGAATGGAATGGAATTCAATGGAATGGAATGGAATTCAATGGAATGGAATTCAATGGAATTCAATGGAATGGAATGGAATGGAATGGAATGGAATTCAATGGAATGGAATGGAATGCAATGGAATCGAATGGAATCGAATGGAATCGAATGGAATCGAATGGAATGGAATGGAATAGAATGGAATCAACCCGAGTAGAATGGAATGGAATGGAATGGAATGGAATGGAATGGAATCGAATGGAATGGAATTCGATGGAATGGAATGGAATGGAATGGAATGGAATGGAATGGAATGGAATGCAATGGAATTCAAATGGAATGGAATGGAATGGAATCGAATGGAATCGAATGGAATGTAAAGGAATAGAATGGAATCAACCCGAGTAGAATGGAACAGAACGGAACGGAACGGAACGGAAAGGAATGGAATTCAATGGAACGGAATTCAATGGAATGGAATGGAATGGAATGGAATCGAAAGGAATCGAATGGAATCGAATGGAATGGAATGGAATAGAATGGAATCAACCCGAGTAGAATGGAATGGAATGGAATGGAATGGAATGGAATGGAATGGAATGGAATGGAATTGAACGGAATTCAATGGAATGGAATGGAAAGGAATGGAATTCAATGGAATGGAATGGAATTCAATGGAATTCAATGGAATGGAATGGAATGGAATGGAATGGAATGGAATGGAATGGAATGGAATGGAATTCCATGGAATGGAATGGAATCGAATGGAATGGAATGGAATGGAATTCAATGGAATGGAATGGAATGGAATGGAATGGAATGGAATGGAATCGAATTGAATCGAATGGAATCGAATGGAATAGAATGGAATCGAATGGAATGGAATGGAATAGAATGGAATCAACCCGAGTAGAACGGAACGGAACGGAACGGAACGGAAAGGAATGGAATGGAATGGAACGGAATTCAATGCAAAGGATCGGAATTCAATGGAATGGAACGGAATGGAACGGAACGTAATGGAATGGAATGGAATGGAATGGAATGGAATGGAATGGAACGGAATGGAATGGAACGGAATGGAATGAAATGGAATTCAATGGAATGGAATGGAATAGAATGGAATGGAATGGAATGGAATCGAATTGAATAGAATGGAATCGAATGGAATAGAATGGAATCGAATGGAATGGAATGGAATAGAATGGAACCAACCCGAGTAGAACGGAACGGAACGGAACGGAAAGGAATGGAATGGAATGAACCCGAGTAGAACGGAATGGAATGGAATGGAATGGAATCGAATGGAATGGAATCGAGTGGAATGGAATGGAATAGAATGGAATCAACCCGAGTAGAACGGAATGGAACGGAAAGGAACGGAATGGAACGGAACGGAACGGAACGGAACGGAACGGAATTCAATGGAATGGAACGGAATGGAATGGAATTCAATGGAATGGAAAGGAATTCAATGGAATGGAATGGAATGGAATGGAACGGTACGGAACGGAACGGAATGGAACGGAACGGAATGGAATGGAATTCCATGGAATGGAATGGAATGGAATGGAATTCAATGTAATGGAATTCAATGGAATGGAATGGAATGGAATGGAATGGAATGGAAAGGAATTCAATGGAATGGAATGGAATGGAATGGAATGGAATGGAATGGAATGGAATTCAATGGAATGGAATGGAATGGAATGGAATGGAATGGAATGGAATGGAATTCAATTGAATGGAATGGAATGGAATGGAATCGAATGGAATCGAATGGAATCGAATGGAATCGAATGGAATGGAATGTAATAGAATGGAATCAACCCGAGTAGAATGGAATGGAATGGAATGGAATGGAATGGAATGGAATGGAATGGAATTCAAATGGAATGGAATGGAATGGAATGGAATGGAATTGAATGGAATGGAACGGAATTCAATGGAATGGAATGGAATGGAATGGAATTCAATGGAATGGAATGGAATCGAATGGAATCGAATGGAATCGAATGGAATCGAATGGAATCGAATGGAATGGAATGGAATGGAATGGAATGGAATAGAATGGAATCAACCCGAGTGGAATGGAACGGAACGGAACGGAACGGAACGGAACGGAATGGAATAGAATGGAATTAACCCGAGTAGAACGGAATGGAATGGAATGGAATGGAATGGAACAGAATTCAATGGAATGGAATGGAATGGAATGGAATGGAATGGAATGGAATGGAATGGAATGGAATGGAGTCGAATGGAATCGAATGGAATCGAATGGAATCGAATGGAATGGAATGGAATAGAATGGAATCAACCCGAGTAGAATGGAATGGAATGGAATGGAATGGAATGGAACGGAATGGAATGGAATGGAATTCAAATGGAATGGAATGGAATGGAATGGAATTGAATGGAATGGAACGGAATTCAATGGAATGGAATGGAATGGAACGGAATTCAATGGAATGGAATGGAATCGAATGGAATCGAATGGAATCGAATGGAATCGAATGGAATCGAATGGAATCGAATGGAATCGAATGCAATGGAATGGAATAGAATGGAACCAACCCGAGTGGAATGGAATGGAACGGAAAGGAACGGAACGGAACGGAACGGAACGGAATGGAATAGAACGGAATCAACCCGAGTAGAACGGAATGGAATGGAATGGAATTGAATGGAACAGAATTCAGTGGAATGGAATGGAATGGAATGGAATTCAATGGAATGGAATGGAATGGAATGGAATTTAATGGAATGGAATGGAGTTCAATGGAATGGAATGGAATGGAATGGAATGGAATGGAATGGAATGGAATGGAATGGAATCGAATGGAATCGAATGGAATCGAATGGAATGGAATGGAATAGAATGGAATCAATCCGAGTAGAACGGAATGGAACGGAACGGAACGGAACGGAAAGGAATGGAATGGAATGGAACGGAATTCAATGCAATGGATCGGAATTCAATGGAATGGAACGGAATGGAACGGAATGGAACGGAACGTAATGGAATGGAACGGAATGGAATGGAACGGAATGGAATGGAATGGAATTCAATGGAATGGAATGGAATGGAATGGAATGGAATCGAATTGAATCGAATGGAATCGAATGGAATAGATTGGAATCGAATGGAATGGAATGGAATAGAATGGAATCAACCCGAGTAGAACGGAACGGAACGGAACGGAACGGAAAGGAATGGAATGGAATGGAACGGAATTCAATGCAATGGATCGGAATTCAATGGAATGGAACGGAATGGAACGGAACGTAATGGAATGGAATGGAACGGAATGGAATGGAACGGAATGCAATGGAATGGAATGGAATGGAATGGAATGGAATGCAATGGAATCGAATTGAATAGAATGGAATCGAATGGAATTGAATGGAATGGAATGGAATGGAATGGAATAGAATGGAATCAACCCGAGTAGAACGGAACGGAACAGAACGGAAAGGAATGGAATGGAATGAACCCGAGTAGAACGGAATGGAATGGAATGGAATGGAATCGAATGGAATGGAATCGAGTGGAATGGAATGGAATAGAATGGAATCAACACGAGTAGAACGGAATGGAACGGAATGGAACGGAATGGAACGGAACGGAACGGAACGGAACGGAACGGAATTCAATGGAATGGAACGGAATGGAATGGAATTCAATGGAATGGAACGGAATTCAATGGAATGGAATGGAATTGAATGGAACGGTACGGAACGGAACGGAATGGAACGGAACGGAATGGAATGGAATTCCATGGAATGGAATGGAATGGAATGGAATTCAATGTAATGGAATTCAATGGAATGGAATGGAATGGAATGGAAAGGAATGGAAGGGAATTCAATGGAATGGAATGGAATGGAATGGAATGGAATGGAATGGAATGGAATGGAATTCAATGGAATGGAATGGAATGGAATGGAATGGAATGGAATTCAATTGAATGGAATGGAATGGAATGGAATCGAATGGAATCGAATGGAATCGAATGGAATCGAATGGAATGTAATGTAATAGAATGGAATCAACACGAGTAGAATGGAATGGAATGGAATGGAATGGAATGGAATGGAATGGAATGGAATGGAATGGAATTCAATTGGAATGGAATGGAATGGAATGGAATGGAATTGAATGGAATGGAACGGAATTCAATGGAATGGAATGGAATGGAATGGAATTCAATGGAATGGAATGGAATCGAATGGAATCGAATGGAATCGAATGGAATCGAATGGAATCGAATGGAATGGAATGGAATGGAATGGAATAGAATGGAATCAACCCGAGTGGAATGGAATTGAATGGAGTGGAATGGAATGGAATGGAATGGAATGGAATGGAATGGAATTCGATGGAATAGAATGGAATGGAATGGAATTCAATGGAATGGAATGGAATGGAATGGAATGGAATGGAATGGAACAGAATTCAATGGAATGGAATGGAATGGAATGGAATTCAATGGAATGGAATGGAATGGAATGGAATGGAATGGAATGGAATGGAATGGAATGGAGTTCAATGGAATGGAATGGAATGGAATGGAATGGAATGGAATGGAATGGAATGGAATGCAGTCGAATGGAATCGAATGGAATCGAATGGAATCGAATGGAATGGAATGGAATAGAATGGAATCAATCCGAGTAGAACGGAACGGAACGGAACGGAACGGAAAGGAATGTAATGGAATGGAACGGAATTCAATGCAATGGATCGGAATTCAATGGAATGGAACGGAATGGAACGGAATGGAAGGGAATGGAATGGAATGGAATGGAATGGAATGGAATGGAATGGAACGGAATGGAATGGAACGGAATGGAATGGAATGGAATTCAATGGAATGGAATGGAATGGAATGGAATGGAATGGAATGGAATTGAATCGAATTGAATCGAATGGAATCGAATAGAATAGAATGGAATCGAATGGAATCGAATGGAATGGAATGGAATAGAATGGATTCAACCCGAGTAGAACGGAAAGGAACGGAATGGAACGGAACGGAATGGAACGGAACGGAACAGAATTCAATGGAATGGAACGAAATGGAATGGAATTCAATAGAATGGAACGGAATTCAATGGAATGGAATGGAATGGAATGGAATGGAACAGAACGGAACGGAACGGAACGGAACGGAACGGAACGGAATGGAATGGAATTCAATGGAATGGAATGGAATTGAATGGAATGGAATTCGATGGAATGGAATGGAACGGAATGGAATGGAATGGAATGGAATGGAATGGAATGGAATGGAATTCAATTGAATGGAATGGAATGGAATGGAATGGAATGGAATCGAATGGAATCGAATGGAATGGAATGGAATAGAATGGAATCAACCCGAGTAGAATGGAATTGAATGGAGTGGAATGGAATGGAATGGAATGGAATGGAATGGAATGGAATTCGATGGAATAGAATGGAATGGAATGGAATGGAATGGAATGGAAATTAATTCAATGGAATGGAATGGAATGGAATGGAATGGAATGGAATTCATTGGAATGGAATTCAATGGAATTCAATGGAATGGAATGGAATGGAATGGAATGGAATGGAAAGGAATGGAATGGAATGGAATTCAATGGAATCGAATGGAATCGAATGGAATGGAATGGAATGGAATTCAATGGAATGGAAAGGAATTCAATGGAATGGAATGGAATGGAATGGAATGGAATGGAATGGAATCGAATGGAATCGAATGGAATCGAATGGAATCGAATGGAATCGAATGGAATGGAATGGAATAGAATGGAATCAACCCGAGTAGAACGGAACGGAACGGAACGGAAAGGAATGGAAAGGAATGGAAAGGAATTCAATGCAATGGATCGGAATTCAATGGAATGGAACGGAATGGAACGGAATGGAACGGAACGGAATGGAATGGAATGGAATGGAATGGAATGGAATGGAATGGAACATAATGGAATGGAACGGAATGGAATGGAATGGAATTCAATGGAATGGAATGGAATTCCATGGAATGGAATGGAATGGAATGGAATTCAATGGAATGGGATGGAATGGAATGGAATGGAATGGAATTCAATGGAATTGAATGGAATGGAATGGAATCGAATGGAATGGAATGGAATGGAATGGAATGGAATGGAATGGAATAGAATGGAATCAACCCGAGTAGAATGGAATGGAATGGAATGGAATGGAATGGAATGGAATGGAATTCAAATGGAATGGAAGGGAATGGAATGGAATGGAACGGAATTCAATGGAATGGAATGGATTGGAATGGAATTCAATGGAATGGAATAGAATTCAATGGAATGGAATTCAATGGAATGGAATGGAATGGAATGGAATGGAATGGAATGGAATGGAATTCAATGGAATGGAATGGAATCGAATGGAATGGAATGGAATGGAATTCAATGGAATGGAATGGAATTCAATGGAATGGAATGGAATGGAATGGAATGGAATGGAATTCAATGGAATGGAATGGAATGGAATGGAATGGAATGGAATGGAATGGAATCGAATGGAATCGAATGGAATAGAATGGAATCGAATGGAATGGAATGTAATAGAATGGAATCAACCCGAGTAGAACGGAACGGAACGGAACGGAACGGAACGGAAAGGAATGGAATGGAATGGAACGGAATTCAATGCAATGGAACGGAATTCAATGGAATGGAACGGAATGGAACGGAATGGAACGGAACGGACTTCAATGGAATGGAATGGAATGGAATGGAATTCAATTGAATGGAATGGAATTCAATGGAATGGAATTCAATGGAATGGAATGGAATGGAATGGAATGGAATTGAATCGAATGGAATCGAATGGAATCGAATGGAATCGAATGGAATGGAATGGAATAGAATGGAATCAACCCGAGTAGAATGGAATGGAATGGAATGGAATGGAATGGAATGGAATGGAATGGAATGGAATGGAACGGAATGGAATGGAATGGAATTCAAATGGAATGGAATGGAATGGAATGGAATTGAATGGAATGGAACGGAATTCAATGGATTGGAATGGAATGGAACGGAATTCAATGGAATGGAATGGAATCGAATGGAATCGAATGGAATCGAATGGAATCGAATGGAATCGAATGGAATCGAATGTAATCGAATGCAATGGAATGGAATAGAATGGAACCAACCCGAGTGGAATGGAATGGAACGGAAAGGAACGGAACGGAACGGAACGGAATGGAATAGAATGAAATCAACCCGAGTAGAACGGAATGGAATGGAATGGAATTGAATGGAACAGAATTCAATGGAATGGAATGGAATGGAATGGAATTCTATGGAATGGAATGGAATGGAATGGAATGGAATGGAATGGAATGGAATGGAACGGAATGGAATGGAACGGAATGGAATGGAATGGAATTCAATGGAATGGAATGGAATTCAATGGAATGGAATTCAATGGAATGGAATCGAATTGAATCGAATGGAATAGAATGGAATCGAATGGAATGGAATGGAATAGAATGGAATCAACCCGAGTAGAACGGAACGGAACGGAATGGAACGGAACGGAAAGGAATGGAATGGAATGGAACGGAATTCAATGCAATGGAACGGAATTCAATGGAATGGAACGGAATGGAAAGGAATGGAACGGAACGGAATGGAATGGAAAGGAATGGAATGGAATGGAACGGAATGGAATGGAACGGAATGGAATGGAATGGAATGGAATGGAATTCAATGGAATGGAATGGAATTCAATGGAATGGAATTCAATGGAATTCAATGGAATGGAATGGAATGGAATGGAATGGAATGGAATTCAATGGAATGGAATGGAATGGAATGGAATCGAATGGAATCGAATGGAATCGAATGGAATCGAATGGAATGGAATGGAATAGAATGGAATCAACCCGAGTAGAATGGAATGGAATGGAATGGAATGGAATGGAATGGAATCGAATGGAATGGAATTCGATGGAATGGAATGGAATGGAATGGAATGGAATGGAATGGAATGCAATGGAATTCAAATGGAATGGAATGGAATGGAATCGAATGGAATCGAATGGAATGAAAAGGAATAGAATGGAATCAACCCGAGTAGAATGGAACAGAACGGAACGGAACGGAACGGAAAGGAATGGAATTCAATGGAACGGAATTCAATGGAATGGAATGGAATGGAATGGAATCGAAAGGAATCGAATGGAATCGAATGGAATGGAATGGAATAGAATGGAATCAACCCGAGTAGAATGGAATGGAATGGAATGGAATGGAATGGAATGGAATGGAATGGAATGGAATGGAATGGAATGGAATTGAACGGAATTCAATGGAATGGAATGGAAAGGAATGGAATTCAATGGAATGGAATGGAATTCAATGGAATTCAATGGAATGGAATGGAATGGAATGGAATGGAATGGAATGGAATGGAATGGAATGGAATGGAATGGAATTCCATGGAATGGAATGGAATCGAATGGAATGGAATGGAATGGAATTCAATGGAATGGAATGCAATGGAATGGAATGGAATGGAATCGAATTGAATCGAATGGAATCGAATGGAATAGAATGGAATCGAATGGAATCGAATGGAATCGAATGGAATGGAATGTAATAGAATGGAATCAACCCGAGTAGAATGGAATGGAATGGAATGGAATGGAATGGAATGGAATGGAATGGAATGGAATGGAATTCAAATGGAATGGAATGGAATGGAATTGAATGGAATGGAACGGAATTCAATGGAATGGAATGGAATGGAATGGAATTCAATGGAATGGAATGGAATCGAATGGAATCGAATGGAATCGAATGGAATCGAATGGAATCGAATGGAATGGAATGGAATGGAATGGAATGGAATAGAATGGAATCAACCCGAGTGGAATGGAACGGAACGGAACGGAACGGAACGGAACGGAATGGAATAGAATGGAATTAACCCGAGTAGAACGGAATGGAATGGAATGGAATGGAATGGAACAGAATTAAATGGAATGGAATAGAATTCAATGGAATGGAATGGAATGGAATGGAATGGAATGGAATGGAATGGAATGGAGTCGAATGGAATCGAATGGAATCGAATGGAATCGAACGGAATGGAATGGAATAGAATGGAATCAACCCGAGTAGAATGGAATGGAATGGAATGGAATGGAATGGAACGGAATGGAATGGAGTGGAATTCAAATGGAATGGAATGGAATGGAATGGAATTGAATGGAATGGAACGGAATTCAATGGAATGGAATGGAATGGAACGGAATTCAATGGAATGGAATGGAATCGAATGGAATCGAATGGAATCGAATGGAATCGAATGGAATCGAATGGAATCGAATGGAATCGAATGCAATGGAATGGAATAGAATGGAACCAACCCGAGTGGAATGGAACGGAACGGAAAGGAACGGAACGGAACGGAACGGAACGGAATGGAATAGAACGGAATCAACCCGAGTAGAACGGAATGGAATGGAATGGAATTGAATGGAACAGAATTCAGTGGAATGGAATGGAATGGAATGGAATTCAATGGAATGGAATGGAATGGAATGGAATGGAATGGAATGGAATGGAGTTCAATGGAATGGAATGGAATGGAATGGAATGGAATGGAATGGAATGGAATCGAATGGAATCGAATGGAATCGAATGGAATGGAATGGAATCGAATGGAATCAATCCGAGTAGAACGGAATGGAACGGAACGGAACGGAACGGAAAGGAATGGAATGGAATGGAACGGAATTCAATGCAATGGATCGGAATTCAATGGAATGGAACGGAATGGAACGGAATGGAACGGAACGTAATGGAATGGAACGGAATGGAATGGAACGGAATGGAATGGAATGGAATTCAATGGAATGGAATGGAATGGAATGCAATGGAATCGAATTGAATAGAATGGAATCGAATGGAATTGAATGGAATCGAATGGAATGGAATGGAATAGAATGGAATCAACCCGAGTAGAACGGAACGGAACGGAACGGAAAGGAATGGAATGGAATGAACCCGAGTAGAACGGAATGGAATGGAATCGAATGGAATCGAATGGAATGGAATCGAGTGGAATGGAATGGAATAGAATGGAATCAACCCGAGTAGAACGGAATGGAACGGAATGGAACGGAATGGAACGGAACGGAACGGAACGGAACGGAACGGAATTCAATGGAATGGAACGGAATGGAATGGAATTCAATGGAATGGAATGGAATGGAATGGAACGGTACGGAACGGAACGGAATGGAACGGAACGGAATGGAATGGAATTCCATGGAATGGAATGGAATGGAATGGAATTCAATGTAATGGAATTCAATGGAATAGAATGGAATGGAATGGAAAGGAATGGAAGGGAATTCAATGGAATGGAATGGAATGGAATGGAATGGAATGGAATGGAATGGAATGGAATGGAATGGAATTCAATGGAATGGAATGGAATGGAATGGAATGGAGTGGAATTCAATTGAATGGAATGGAATGGAATGGAATCGAATGGAATCGAATGGAATCGAATGGAATCGAGTGGAATGGAATGTAATAGAATGGAATCAACACGAGTAGAATGGAATGGAATGGAATGGAATGGAATGGAATGGAATGGAATGGAATGGAATGGAATGGAATGGAATGGAATGGAATGGAATTCAATGGAATGGAATGGAATTGAATGGAATGGAACGGAATTCAATGGAATGGAATGGAATGGAATGGAATTCAATGGAATGGAATGGAATCGAATGGAATCGAATGGAGTCGAATGGAATCGAATGGAATCGAATGGAATGGAATGGAATGGAATGGAATAGAATGGAATGGAATGGAACGGAATGGAATGGAACGGAATGGAATGGAATGGAATTCAATGGAATGGAATGGAATGGAATGGAATGGAATGGAATGGAATGGAATTGAATCGAATTGAATCGAATGGAATCGAATAGAATAGAATGGAATCGAATGGAATGGAATGGAATAGAATGGAAACAACCCGAGTAGAACGGAACGGAACGGAACGGAACGGAACGGAACGGAAATGAATGGAATGGAATGGAATGGAATGGAATGGAACGGAATTCAATGGAATGGAATGGAATGGAATGGAATTCAATGGAATGGAATGGAATCGAATGGAATCGAATGGAATCGAATGGATTCGAATGGAATCGAATGGAATCGAATGGAATGGAATGGAATAGAATGGATTCAACCCGAGTAGAACGGAAAGGAACGGAATGGAACGGAACGGAATGGAACGGAACGGAACAGAATTCAATGGAATGGAACGAAATGGAATGGAATTCAATGGAATGGAACGGAATTCAATGGAATGGAATGGAATGGAATGGAATGGAACGGAACGGAACGGAACGAAACGGAACGGAACGGAACGGAACGGAATGGAATGGAATTCAATGGAATGGAATGGAATGGAATGGAATGGAATTCGATGGAATGGAATGGAACGGAATTGAATGGAATGGAATGGAATGGAATGGAATGGAATGGAATGGAATTCAATTGAATGGAATGGAATGGAATGGAATGGAATGGAATCGAATGGAATCGAATGGAATGGAATGGAATAGAATGGAATCAACCCGAGTAGAATGGAATTGAATGGAGTGGAATGGAATGGAATGGAATGGAATGGAATGGAATGGAATTCGATGGAATAGAATGGAATGGAATGGAATGGAATGGAATGGAAATTAATTCAATGGAATGGAATGGAATGGAATTCATTGGAATGGAATTCAATGGAATTCAATGGAATGGAATGGAATGGAATGGAATGGAATAGAAAGGAATGGAATGGAATGGAATTCAATGGAATCGAATGGAATCGAATGGAATGGAATGGAATGGAATTCAATGGAATGGAAAGGAATTCAATGGAATGGAATGGAATGGAATGGAATGGAATGGAATCGAATGGAATCGAATGGAATCGAATGGAATCGAATGGAATCGAATGGAATCGAATGGAATGGAATGGAATAGAATGGAATCAACCCGAGTAGAACGGAACGGAACGGAACGGAAAGGAATGGAATGGAATGGAAAGGAATTCAATGCAATGGATCGGAATTCAATGGAATGGAACGGAATGGAACGGAATGGAACGGAACGGAATGGAATGGAATGGAATGGAATGGAATGGAACATAATGGAATGGAACGGAATGGAATGGAATGGAATTCAATGGAATGGAATGGAATTCCATGGAATGGAATGGAATGGAATGGAATTCAATGGAATGGGATGGAATGGAATGGAATGGAATGGAATTCAATGGAATTGAATCGAATGGAATGGAATCGAATGGAATGGAATGGAATGGAACGGAATGGAATGGAATGGTATAGAATGGAATCAACCCGAGTAGAATGGAATGGAATGGAATGGAATGGAATTCAAATGGAATGGAAGGGAATGGAATGGAATGGAACGGAATTCAATGGAATGGAATGGATTGGAATGGAATTCAATGGAATGGAATAGAATTCAATGGAATGGAGTTCAATGGAATGGAATGGAATGGAATGGAATGGAATGGAATGGAATTCAATGGAAAGGAATGGAATCGAATGGAATGGAATGGAATGGAATTCAATGGAATGGAATGGAATTCAATGGAATGGAATGGAATGGAATGGAATGGAATGGAATTCAATGGAATGGAATGGAATGGAATGGAATGGAATGGAATGGAATCGAATTCAATCGAATGGAATCGAATGGAATAGAATGGAATCGAATGGAATGGAATGGAATAGAATGGAATCAACCCGAGTAGAACGGAACGGAACGGAACGGAACGGAACGGAACGGAAAGGAATGGAATGGAATGGAACGGAATTCAATGCAATGGAACGGAATTCAATGGAATGGAACGGAATGGAACGGAATGGAACGGAACGGAATGGAATGGAATGGAATGGAATGGAACGGAATGGAATGGAACGGAATGGAATGGAATGGAATGGAATGGAATTCCATGGAATGGAATGGAATGGAATGGAACGGAACGGAACGGAACGGAACGGAATGGAACGGACTGGAATGGAATTCAATGGAATGGAATGGAATGGAATGGAATTCAATGGTATGGAATTCAATGGAATGGAATGGAATGGAATGGAATGGAACGGACTTCAATGGAATGGAATGGAATGGAATGGAATTCAAAGGAATGGAATGGAATTCAATGGAATGGAATTCAATGGAATGGAATGGAATGGAATGGAATGGAATGGAATGGAATCGAATGGAATCGAATGGAATCGAATGGAATCGAATGGAATGGAATGGAATAGAATGGAATCAACCCGAGTAGAATGGAATGGAATGGAATGGAATGGAATGGAATGGAATGGAATGGAACGGAATGGAATGGAATGGAATTCAAATGGAATGGAATGGAATGGAATGGAATTGAATGGAATGGAACGGAATTCAATGGATTGGAATGGAATGGAACGGAATTCAATGGAATGGAATGGAATCGAATGGAATCGAATGGAATCGAATGGAATCGAATGGAATCGAATGGAATCGAATGTAATCGAATGCAATGGAATGGAATAGAATGGAACCAACCCGAGTGGAATGGAATGGAACGGAAAGGAACGGAACGGAACGGAACGGAACGGAATGGAATGGAATGGAATGGAATGGAATGGAATGGAATGGAACATAATGGAATGGAACGGAATGGAATGGAATGGAATTCAATGGAATGGAATGGAATTCCATGGAATGGAATGGAATGGAATGGAATTCAATGGAATGGGATGGAATGGAATGGAATGGAATGGAATTCAATGGAATTGAATGGAATGGAATGGAATCGAATTGAATGGAATGGAATGGAATGGAATGGAATGGAATGGAATAGAATGGAATCAACCCGAGTAGAATGGAATGGAATGGAATGGAATGGAATGGAATGGAATGGAATTCAAATGGAATGGAAGGGAATGGAATGGAATGGAACGGAATTCAATGGAATGGAATGGATTGGAATGGAATTCAATGGAATGGAATAGAATTCAATGGAATGGAATTCAATGGAATGGAATGGAATGGAATGGAATGGAATGGAATGGAATGGAATTCAAAGGAATGGAATGGAATCGAATGGAATGGAATGGAATGGAATTCAATGGAATGGAATGGAATTCAATGGAATGGAATGGAATGGAATGGAATGGAATGGAATTCAATGGAATGGAATGGAATGGAATGGAATGGAATGGAATGGAATGGAATGGAATCGAATGGAATCGAATGGAATAGAATGGAATCGAATGGAATGGAATGTAATAGAATGGAATCAACCCGAGTAGAACGGAACGGAACGGAACGGAACGGAACGGAACGGAAAGGAATGGAATGGAATGGAACGGAATTCAATGCAATGGAACGGAATTCAATGGAATGGAACGGAATGGAACGGAATGGAACGGAACGGACTTCAATGGAATGGAATGGAATGGAATGGAATTCAATTGAATGGAATGGAATTCAATGGAATGGAATTCAATGGAATGGAATGGAATGGAATGGAATGGAATTGAATCGAATGGAATCGAATGGAATCGAATGGAATCGAATGGAATGGAATGGAATAGAATGGAATCAACCCGAGTAGAATGGAATGGAATGGAATGGAATGGAATGGAATGGAATGGAATGGAATGGAATGGAACGGAATGGAATGGAATGGAATTCAAATGGAATGGAATGGAATGGAATGGAATTGAATGGAATGGAACGGAATTCAATGGATTGGAATGGAATGGAACGGAATTCAATGGAATGGAATGGAATCGAATGGAATCGAATGGAATCGAATGGAATCGAATGGAATCGAATGGAATCGAATGGAATCGAATGCAATGGAATGGAATAGAATGGAACCAACCCGAGTGGAATGGAATGGAACGGAAAGGAACGGAACGGAACGGAACGGAATGGAATAGAATGAAATCAACCCGAGTAGAACGGAATGGAATGGAATGGAATTGAATGGAACAGAATTCAATGGAATGGAATGGAATGGAATGGAATTCTATGGAATGGAATGGAATGGAATGGAATGGAATGGAATGGAATGGAATGGAATGGAACGGAATGGAATGGAACGGAATGGAATGGAATGGAATTCAATGGAATGGAATGGAATTCAATGGAATGGAATTCAATGGAATGGAATCGAATTGAATCGAATGGAATAGAATGGAATCGAATGGAATGGAATGGAATAGAATGGAATCAACCCGAGTAGAACGGAACGGAACGGAATGGAACGGAACGGAAAGGAATGGAATGGAATGGAACGGAATTCAATGCAATGGAACGGAATTCAATGGAATGGAACGGAATGGAAAGGAATGGAACGGAACGGAATGGAATGGAAAGGAATGGAATGGAATGGAACGGAATGGAATGGAACGGAATGGAATGGAATGGAATGGAATGGAATTCAATGGAATGGAATGGAATTCAATGGAATGGAATTCAATGGAATTCAATGGAATGGAATGGAATGGAATGGAATGGAATGGAATTCAATGGAATGGAATGGAATGGAATGGAATCGAATGGAATCGAATGGAATCGAATGGAATCGAATGGAATGGAATGGAATAGAATGGAATCAACCCGAGTAGAATGGAATGGAATGGAATGGAATGGAATGGAATGGAATCGAATGGAATGGAATTCGATGGAATGGAATGGAATGGAATGGAATGGAATGGAATGGAATGCAATGGAATTCAAATGGAATGGAATGGAATGGAATCGAATGGAATCGAATGGAATGAAAAGGAATAGAATGGAATCAACCCGAGTAGAATGGAACAGAACGGAACGGAACGGAACGGAAAGGAATGGAATTCAATGGAACGGAATTCAATGGAATGGAATGGAATGGAATGGAATCGAAAGGAATCGAATGGAATCGAATGGAATGGAATGGAATAGAATGGAATCAACCCGAGTAGAATGGAATGGAATGGAATGGAATGGAATGGAATGGAATGGAATGGAATGGAATGGAATGGAATGGAATGGAATTGAACGGAATTCAATGGAATGGAATGGAAAGGAATGGAATTCAATGGAATGGAATGGAATTCAATGGAATTCAATGGAATGGAATGGAATGGAATGGAATGGAATGGAATGGAATGGAATTCAATGGAATGGAATGGAATTCCATGGAATGGAATGGAATCGAATGGAATGGAATGGAATGGAATTCAATGGAATGGAATGCAATGGAATGGAATGGTATGGAATCGAATTGAATCGAATGGAATCGAATGGAATAGAATGGAATCGAATGGAATCGAATGGAATCGAATGGAATGGAATGTAATAGAATGGAATCAACCCGAGTAGAATGGAATGGAATGGAATGGAATGGAATGGAATGGAATGGAATGGAATTCAAATGGAATGTAATGGAATGGAATTGAATGGAATGGAACGGAATTCAATGGAATGGAATGGAATGGAATGGAATTCAATGGAATGGAATGGAATCGAATGGAATCGAATGGAATCGAATGGAATCGAATGGAATCGAATGGAATGGAATGGAATGGAATGGAATGGAATAGAATGGAATCAACCCGAGTGGAATGGAACGGAACGGAACGGAACGGAACGGAACGGAATGGAATAGAATGGAATTAACCCGAGTAGAACGGAATGGAATGGAATGGAATGGAATGGAACAGAATTAAATGGAATGGAATAGAATTCAATGGAATGGAATGGAATGGAATGGAATGGAATGGAATGGAATGGAATGGAATGGAGTCGAATGGAATCGAATGGAATCGAATGGAATCGAACGGAATGGAATGGAATAGAATGGAATCAACCCGAGTAGAATGGAATGGAATGGAATGGAATGGAATGGAACGGAATGGAATGGAGTGGAATTCAAATGGAATGGAATGGAATGGAATGGAATTGAATGGAATGGAACGGAATTCAATGGAATGGAATGGAATGGAACGGAATTCAATGGAATGGAATGGAATCGAATGGAATCGAATGGAATCGAATGGAATCGAATGGAATCGAATGGAATCGAATGGAATCGAATGCAATGGAATGGAATAGAATGGAACCAACCCGAGTGGAATGGAACGGAACGGAAAGGAACGGAACGGAACGGAACGGAACGGAATGGAATAGAACGGAATCAACCCGAGTAGAACGGAATGGAATGGAATGGAATTGAATGGAACAGAATTCAGTGGAATGGAATGGAATGGAATGGAATTCAATGGAATGGAATGGAATGGAATGGAATGGAATGGAATGGAATGGAATGGAGTTCAATGGAATGGAATGGAATGGAATGGAATGGAATGGAATGGAATGGAATGGAATCGAATGGAATCGAATGGAATCGAATGGAATGGAATGGAATCGAATGGAATCAATCCGAGTAGAACGGAATGGAACGGAACGGAACGGAACGGAAAGGAATGGAATGGAATGGAACGGAATTCAATGCAATGGATCGGAATTCAATGGAATGGAACGGAATGGAACGGAATGGAACGGAACGTAATGGAATGGAACGGAATGGAATGGAACGGAATGGAATGGAATGGAATTCAATGGAATGGAATGGAATGGAATGCAATGGAATCGAATTGAATAGAATGGAATCGAATGGAATTGAATGGAATCGAATGGAATGGAATGGAATAGAATGGAATCAACCCGAGTAGAACGGAACGGAACGGAACGGAAAGGAATGGAATGGAATGAACCCGAGTAGAACGGAATGGAATGGAATGGAATGGAATCGAATGGAATGGAATCGAGTGGAATGGAATGGAATAGAATGGAATCAACCCGAGTAGAACGGAATGGAACGGAATGGAACGGAATGGAACGGAACGGAACGGAACGGAACGGAACGGAATTCAATGGAATGGAACGGAATGGAATGGAATTCAATGGAATGGAACGGAATTCAATGGAATGGAATGGAATGGAATGGAACGGTACGGAACGGAACGGAATGGAACGGAACGGAATGGAATGGAATTCCATGGAATGGAATGGAATGGAATGGAATTCAATGTAATGGAATTCAATGGAATAGAATGGAATGGAATGGAAAGGAATGGAAGGGAATTCAATGGAATGGAATGGAATGGAATGGAATGGAATGGAATGGAATGGAATGGAATGGAATGGAATTCAATGGAATGGAATGGAATGGAATGGAATGGAGTGGAATTCAATTGAATGGAATGGAATGGAATGGAATCGAATGGAATCGAATGGAATCGAATGGAATCGAGTGGAATGGAATGTAATAGAATGGAATCAACACGAGTAGAATGGAATGGAATGGAATGGAATGGAATGGAATGGAATGGAATGGAATGGAATTCAATTGGAGTGGAATGGAATGGAATGGAATGGAATTGAATGGAATGGAACGGAATTCAATGGAATGGAATGGAATGGAATGGAATTCAATGGAATGGAATGGAATCGAATGGAATCGAATGGAGTCGAATGGAATCGAATGGAATCGAATGGAATGGAATGGAATGGAATGGAATAGAATGGAATGGAATGGAACGGAATGGAATGGAACGGAATGGAATGGAATGGAATTCAATGGAATGGAATGGAATGGAATGGAATGGAATGGAATGGAATGGAATTGAATCGAATTGAATCGAATGGAATCGAATAGAATAGAATGGAATCGAATGGAATGGAATGGAATAGAATGGAAACAACCCGAGTAGAACGGAACGGAACGGAACGGAACGGAACGGAAATGAATGGAATGGAATGGAATGGAATGGAATGGAACGGAATTCAATGGAATGGAATGGAATGGAATGGAATTCAATGGAATGGAATGGAATCGAATGGAATCGAATGGAATCGAATGGATTCGAATGGAATCGAATGGAATCGAATGGAATGGAATGGAATAGAATGGATTCAACCCGAGTAGAACGGAAAGGAACGGAATGGAACGGAACGGAATGGAACGGAACGGAACAGAATTCAATGGAATGGAACGAAATGGAATGGAATTCAATGGAATGGAACGGAATTCAATGGAATGGAATGGAATGGAATGGAATGGAACGGAACGGAACGGAACGAAACGGAACGGAACGGAACGGAACGGAACGGAATGGAATGGAATTCAATGGAATGGAATGGAATGGAATGGAATGGAATTCGATGGAATGGAATGGAACGGAATGGAATGGAATGGAATGGAATGGAATGGAATGGAATTCAATTGAATGGAATGGAATGGAATGGAATGGAATGGAATGGAATCGAATGGAATCGAATGGAATGGAATGGAATAGAATGGAATCAACCCGAGTAGAATGGAATTGAATGGAGTGGAATGGAATGGAATGGAATGGAATGGAATGGAATGGAATTCGATGGAATAGAATGGAATGGAATGGAATGGAATGGAATGGAAATTAATTCAATGGAATGGAATGGAATGGAATGGAATGGAATGGAATTCATTGGAATGGAATTCAATGGAATTCAATGGAATGGAATGGAATGGAATGGAATGGAATAGAAAGGAATGGAATGGAATGGAATTCAATGGAATCGAATGGAATCGAATGGAATGGAATGGAATGGAATTCAATGGAATGGAAAGGAATTCAATGGAATGGAATGGAATGGAATGGAATGGAATGGAATCGAATGGAATCGAATGGAATCGAATGGAATCGAATGGAATCGAATGGAATGGAATGGAATAGAATGGAATCAACCCGAGTAGAACGGAACGGAACGGAACGGAAAGGAATGGAATGGAATGGAAAGGAATTCAATGCAATGGATCGGAATTCAATGGAATGGAACGGAATGGAACGGAATGGAACGGAACGGAATGGAATGGAATGGAATGGAATGGAATGGAACATAATGGAATGGAACGGAATGGAATGGAATGGAATTCAATGGAATGGAATGGAATTCCATGGAATGGAATGGAATGGAATGGAATTCAATGGAATGGGATGGAATGGAATGGAATGGAATGGAATTCAATGGAATTGAATCGAATGGAATGGAATCGAATGGAATGGAATGGAATGGAACGGAATGGAATGGAATGGTATAGAATGGAATCAACCCGAGTAGAATGGAATGGAATGGAATGGAATGGAATTCAAATGGAATGGAAGGGAATGGAATGGAATGGAACGGAATTCAATGGAATGGAATGGATTGGAATGGAATTCAATGGAATGGAATAGAATTCAATGGAATGGAGTTCAATGGAATGGAATGGAATGGAATGGAATGGAATGGAATGGAATTCAATGGAATGGAATGGAATCGAATGGAATGGAATGGAATGGAATTCAATGGAATGGAATGGAATTCAATGGAATGGAATGGAATGGAATGGAATGGAATTCAATGGAATGGAATGGAATGGAATGGAATGGAATGGAATGGAATCGAATTCAATCGAATGGAATCGAATGGAATAGAATGGAATCGAATGGAATGGAATGGAATAGAATGGAATCAACCCGAGTAGAACGGAACGGAACGGAACAGAACGGAACGGAACGGAAAGGAATGGAATGGAATGGAACGGAATTCAATGCAATGGAACGGAATTCAATGGAATGGAACGGAATGGAACGGAATGGAACGGAACGGAATGGAATGGAATGGAATGGAATGGAATGGAACGGAATGGAATGGAACGGAATGGAATGGAATGGAATGGAATGGAATTCCATGGAATGGAATGGAATGGAATGGAACGGAACGGAACGGAACGGAACGGAATGGAACGGACTGGAATGGAATTCAATGGAATGGAATGGAATGGAATGGAATTCAATGGTATGGAATTCAATGGAATGGAATGGAATGGAATGGAATGGAATGGAATGGAACGGACTTCAATGGAATGGAATGGAATGGAATGGAATTCAAAGGAATGGAATGGAATTCAATGGAATGGAATTCAATGGAATGGAATGGAATGGAATGGAATGGAATGGAATGGAATCGAATGGAATCGAATGGAATCGAATGGAATCGAATGGAATGGAATGGAATAGAATGGAATCAACCCGAGTAGAATGGAATGGAATGGAATGGAATGGAATGGAATGGAATGGAATGGAATGGAACGGAATGGAATGGAATGGAATTCAAATGGAATGGAATGGAATGGAATGGAATTGAATGGAATGGAACGGAATTCAATGGATTGGAATGGAATGGAACGGAATTCAATGGAATGGAATGGAATCGAATGGAATCGAATGGAATCGAATGGAATCGAATGGAATCGAATGGAATCGAATGTAATCGAATGCAATGGAATGGAATAGAATGGAACCAACCCGAGTGGAATGGAATGGAACGGAAAGGAACGGAACGGAACGGAACGGAACGGAATGGAATAGAATGGAATCAACCCGAGTAGAACGGAATGGAATTGAATGGAATTGAATGGAACAGAATTCAATGGAATGGAATGGAATGGAATGGAATTCTATGGAATGGAATGGAATGGAATGGAATGGAATGGAATGGAATGGAATGGAACGGAACGGAATGGAATGGAACGGAATGGAATGGAATGGAATTCAATGGAATGGAATGGAATGGAATGGAATGGAATGGAATGGAATGGAATCGAATTGAATCGAATGGAATAGAATGGAATCGAATGGAATGGAATGGAATAGAATGGAATCAACCCGAGTAGAACGGAACGGAACGGAACGGAACGGAATGGAACGGAACGGAAAGGAATGGAATGGAATGGAACGGAATTCAATGCAATGGAACGGAATTCAATGGAATGGAACGGAATGGAAAGGAATGGAACGGAACGGAATGGAATGGAAAGGAATGGAATGGAATGGAACGGAATGGAATGGAACGGAATGGAATGGAATGGAATGGAATGGAATTCAATGGAATGGAATGGAATTCAATGGAATGGAATTCAATGGAATTCAATGGAATGGAATGGAATGGAATGGAATGGAATGGAATTCAATGGAATGGAATGGAATGGAATGGAATCGAATGGAATCGAATGGAATCGAATGGAATCGAATGGAATGGAATGGAATAGAATGGAATCAACCCGAGTAGAATGGAATGGAATGGAATGGAATGGAATGGAATGGAATGGAATCGAATGGAATGGAATTCGATGGAATGGAATGGAATGGAATGGAATGGAATGGAATGGAATGCAATGGAATTCAAATGGAATGGAATGGAATGGAATCGAATGGAATCGAATGGAATGTAAAGGAATAGAATGGAATCAACCCGAGTAGAATGGAACAGAACGGAACGGAACGGAACGGAAAGGAATGGAATTCAATGGAACGGAATTCAATGGAATGGAATGGAATGGAATGGAATCGAAAGGAATCGAATGGAATCGAATGGAATGGAATGGAATAGAATGGAATCAACCCGAGTAGAATGGTATGGAATGGAATGGAATGGAATGGAATGGAATGGAATGGAATGGAATGGAATTGAACGGAATTCAATGGAATGGAATGGAAAGGAATGGAATTCAATGGAATGGAATGGAATTCAATGGAATTCAATGGAATGGAATGGAATGGAATGGAATGGAATGGAATGGAATGGAATGGAATGGAAAGGAATGGAATGGAATTCCATGGAATGGAATGGAATCGAATGGAATGGAATGGAATGGAATTCAATGGAATGGAATGGAATGGAATGGAATGGAATGGAATCGAATTGAATCGAATGGAATCGAATGGAATAGAATGGAATCGAATGGAATGGAATGGAATAGAATGGAATCAACCCGAGTAGAACGGAACGGAACGGAACGGAACGGAAAGGAATGGAATGGAATGGAACGGAATTCAATGCAATGGAACGGAATTCAATGGAATGGAACGGAATGGAACGGAATGGAACGGAACGGAATGGAATGGAATGGAATGGAATGGAATGGAACGGAATGGAATGGAACGGAATGGAATGGAATGGAATGGAATGGAATTCCATGGAATGGAATGGAATGGAATGGAACGGAACGGAACGGAACGGAACGGAACGGACTGGAATGGAATTCAATGGAATGGAATGGAATGGAATGGAATTCAATGGTATGGAATTCAATGGAATGGAATGGAATGGAATGGAATGGAATGGAATGGAACGGACTTCAATGGAATGGAATGGAATGGAATGGAATTCAATGGAATGCAATGGAATTCAATGGAATGGAATTCAATGGAATGGAATGGAATGGAATGGAATGGAATGGAATCGAATCGAATGGAATCGAATGGAATCGAATGGAATCGAATGGAATGGAATGGAATAGAATGGAATCAACCCGAGTAGAATGGAATGGAATGGAATGGAATGGAATGGAATGGAATGGAATGGAATGGAATGGAATGCAATGGAATGGAATGGAATGGAATGCAATGGAATCGAATTGAATAGAATGGAATCGAATGGAATTGAATGGAATCGAATGGAATGGAATGGAATAGAATGGAATCAACCCGAGTAGAACGGAACGGAACGGAACGGAAAGGAATGGAATGGAATGAACCCGAGTAGAACGGAATGGAATGGAATGGAATGGAATCGAATGGAATGGAATCGAGTGGAATGGAATGGAATAGAATGGAATCAACCCGAGTAGAACGGAATGGAACGGAATGGAACGGAATGGAACGGAACGGAACGGAACGGAACGGAACGGAATTCAATGGAATGGAACGGAATGGAATGGAATTCAATGGAATGGAACGGAATTCAATGGAATGGAATGGAATGGAATGGAACGGTACGGAACGGAACGGAATGGAACGGAACGGAATGGAATGGAATTCCATGGAATGGAATGGAATGGAATGGAATTCAATGTAATGGAATTCAATGGAATAGAATGGAATGGAATGGAAAGGAATGGAAGGGAATTCAATGGAATGGAATGGAATGGAATGGAATGGAATGGAATGGAATGGAATGGAATGGAATGGAATTCAATGGAATGGAATGGAATGGAATGGAATGGAGTGGAATTCAATTGAATGGAATGGAATGGAATGGAATCGAATGGAATCGAATGGAATCGAATGGAATCGAGTGGAATGGAATGTAATAGAATGGAATCAACACGAGTAGAATGGAATGGAATGGAATGGAATGGAATGGAATGGAATGGAATGGAATGGAATTCAATTGGAGTGGAATGGAATGGAATGGAATGGAATTGAATGGAATGGAACGGAATTCAATGGAATGGAATGGAATGGAATGGAATTCAATGGAATGGAATGGAATCGAATGGAATCGAATGGAGTCGAATGGAATCGAATGGAATCGAATGGAATGGAATGGAATGGAATGGAATAGAATGGAATGGAATGGAACGGAATGGAATGGAACGGAATGGAATGGAATGGAATTCAATGGAATGGAATGGAATGGAATGGAATGGAATGGAATGGAATGGAATTGAATCGAATTGAATCGAATGGAATCGAATAGAATAGAATGGAATCGAATGGAATGGAATGGAATAGAATGGAAACAACCCGAGTAGAACGGAACGGAACGGAACGGAACGGAACGGAAATGAATGGAATGGAATGGAATGGAATGGAATGGAACGGAATTCAATGGAATGGAATGGAATGGAATGGAATTCAATGGAATGGAATGGAATCGAATGGAATCGAATGGAATCGAATGGATTCGAATGGAATCGAATGGAATCGAATGGAATGGAATGGAATAGAATGGATTCAACCCGAGTAGAACGGAAAGGAACGGAATGGAACGGAACGGAATGGAACGGAACGGAACAGAATTCAATGGAATGGAACGAAATGGAATGGAATTCAATGGAATGGAACGGAATTCAATGGAATGGAATGGAATGGAATGGAATGGAACGGAACGGAACGGAACGAAACGGAACGGAACGGAACGGAACGGAACGGAATGGAATGGAATTCAATGGAATGGAATGGAATGGAATGGAATGGAATTCGATGGAATGGAATGGAACGGAATGGAATGGAATGGAATGGAATGGAATGGAATGGAATTCAATTGAATGGAATGGAATGGAATGGAATGGAATGGAATGGAATCGAATGGAATCGAATGGAATGGAATGGAATAGAATGGAATCAACCCGAGTAGAATGGAATTGAATGGAGTGGAATGGAATGGAATGGAATGGAATGGAATGGAATTCGATGGAATAGAATGGAATGGAATGGAATGGAATGGAATGGAAATTAATTCAATGGAATGGAATGGAATGGAATGGAATGGAATGGAATTCATTGGAATGGAATTCAATGGAATTCAATGGAATGGAATGGAATGGAATGGAATGGAATAGAAAGGAATGGAATGGAATGGAATTCAATGGAATCGAATGGAATCGAATTGAATGGAATGGAATGGAATTCAATGGAATGGAAAGGAATTCAATGGAATGGAATGGAATGGAATGGAATGGAATGGAATCGAATGGAATCGAATGGAATCGAATGGAATCGAATGGAATCGAATGGAATGGAATGGAATAGAATGGAATCAACCCGAGTAGAACGGAACGGAACGGAACGGAAAGGAATGGAATGGAATGGAAAGGAATTCAATGCAATGGATCGGAATTCAATGGAATGGAACGGAATGGAACGGAATGGAACGGAACGGAATGGAATGGAATGGAATGGAATGGAATGGAACATAATGGAATGGAACGGAATGGAATGGAATGGAATTCAATGGAATGGAATGGAATTCCATGGAATGGAATGGAATGGAATGGAATTCAATGGAATGGGATGGAATGGAATGGAATGGAATGGAATTCAATGGAATTGAATCGAATGGAATGGAATCGAATGGAATGGAATGGAATGGAACGGAATGGAATGGAATGGTATAGAATGGAATCAACCCGAGTAGAATGGAATGGAATGGAATGGAATGGAATTCAAATGGAATGGAAGGGAATGGAATGGAATGGAACGGAATTCAATGGAATGGAATGGATTGGAATGGAATTCAATGGAATGGAATAGAATTCAATGGAATGGAGTTCAATGGAATGGAATGGAATGGAATGGAATGGAATGGAATGGAATTCAATGGAATGGAATGGAATCGAATGGAATGGAATGGAATGGAATTCAATGGAATGGAATGGAATTCAATGGAATGGAATGGAATGGAATGGAATGGAATGGAATTCAATGGAATGGAATGGAATGGAATGGAATGGAATGGAATGGAATCGAATTCAATCGAATGGAATCGAATGGAATAGAATGGAATCGAATGGAATGGAATGGAATAGAATGGAATCAACCCGAGTAGAACGGAACGGAACGGAACAGAACGGAACGGAACGGAAAGGAATGGAATGGAATGGAACGGAATTCAATGCAATGGAACGGAATTCAATGGAATGGAACGGAATGGAACGGAATGGAACGGAACGGAATGGAATGGAATGGAATGGAATGGAATGGAACGGAATGGAATGGAACGGAATGGAATGGAATGGAATGGAATGGAATTCCATGGAATGGAATGGAATGGAATGGAACGGAACGGAACGGAACGGAACGGAATGGAACGGACTGGAATGGAATTCAATGGAATGGAATGGAATGGAATGGAATTCAATGGTATGGAATTCAATGGAATGGAATGGAATGGAATGGAATGGAATGGAATGGAACGGACTTCAATGGAATGGAATGGAATGGAATGGAATTCAAAGGAATGGAATGGAATTCAATGGAATGGAATTCAATGGAATGGAATGGAATGGAATGGAATGGAATGGAATGGAATCGAATGGAATCGAATGGAATCGAATGGAATCGAATGGAATGGAATGGAATAGAATGGAATCAACCCGAGTAGAATGGAATGGAATGGAATGGAATGGAATGGAATGGAATGGAATGGAATGGAACGGAATGGAATGGAATGGAATTCAAATGGAATGGAATGGAATGGAATGGAATTGAATGGAATGGAACGGAATTCAATGGATTGGAATGGAATGGAACGGAATTCAATGGAATGGAATGGAATCGAATGGAATCGAATGGAATCGAATGGAATCGAATGGAATCGAATGGAATCGAATGTAATCGAATGCAATGGAATGGAATAGAATGGAACCAACCCGAGTGGAATGGAATGGAACGGAAAGGAACGGAACGGAACGGAACGGAACGGAATGGAATAGAATGGAATCAACCCGAGTAGAACGGAATGGAATTGAATGGAATTGAATGGAACAGAATTCAATGGAATGGAATGGAATGGAATGGAATTCTATGGAATGGAATGGAATGGAATGGAATGGAATGGAATGGAATGGAATGGAACGGAACGGAATGGAATGGAACGGAATGGAATGGAATGGAATTCAATGGAATGGAATGGAATGGAATGGAATGGAATGGAATGGAATGGAATCGAATTGAATCGAATGGAATAGAATGGAATCGAATGGAATGGAATGGAATAGAATGGAATCAACCCGAGTAGAACGGAACGGAACGGAACGGAACGGAATGGAACGGAACGGAAAGGAATGGAATGGAATGGAACGGAATTCAATGCAATGGAACGGAATTCAATGGAATGGAACGGAATGGAAAGGAATGGAACGGAACGGAATGGAATGGAAAGGAATGGAATGGAATGGAACGGAATGGAATGGAACGGAATGGAATGGAATGGAATGGAATGGAATTCAATGGAATGGAATGGAATTCAATGGAATGGAATTCAATGGAATTCAATGGAATGGAATGGAATGGAATGGAATGGAATGGAATTCAATGGAATGGAATGGAATGGAATGGAATCGAATGGAATCGAATGGAATCGAATGGAATCGAATGGAATGGAATGGAATAGAATGGAATCAACCCGAGTAGAATGGAATGGAATGGAATGGAATGGAATGGAATGGAATGGAATCGAATGGAATGGAATTCGATGGAATGGAATGGAATGGAATGGAATGGAATGGAATGGAATGCAATGGAATTCAAATGGAATGGAATGGAATGGAATCGAATGGAATCGAATGGAATGTAAAGGAATAGAATGGAATCAACCCGAGTAGAATGGAACAGAACGGAACGGAACGGAACGGAAAGGAATGGAATTCAATGGAACGGAATTCAATGGAATGGAATGGAATGGAATGGAATCGAAAGGAATCGAATGGAATCGAATGGAATGGAATGGAATAGAATGGAATCAACCCGAGTAGAATGGTATGGAATGGAATGGAATGGAATGGAATGGAATGGAATGGAATGGAATGGAATTGAACGGAATTCAATGGAATGGAATGGAAAGGAATGGAATTCAATGGAATGGAATGGAATTCAATGGAATTCAATGGAATGGAATGGAATGGAATGGAATGGAATGGAATGGAATGGAATGGAAAGGAATGGAATGGAATTCCATGGAATGGAATGGAATCGAATGGAATGGAATGGAATGGAATTCAATGGAATGGAATGGAATGGAATGGAATGGAATGGAATCGAATTGAATCGAATGGAATCGAATGGAATAGAATGGAATCGAATGGAATGGAATGGAATAGAATGGAATCAACCCGAGTAGAACGGAACGGAACGGAACGGAACGGAAAGGAATGGAATGGAATGGAACGGAATTCAATGCAATGGAACGGAATTCAATGGAATGGAACGGAATGGAACGGAATGGAACGGAACGGAATGGAATGGAATGGAATGGAATGGAATGGAACGGAATGGAATGGAACGGAATGGAATGGAATGGAATGGAATGGAATTCCATGGAATGGAATGGAATGGAATGGAACGGAACGGAACGGAACGGAACGGAACGGACTGGAATGGAATTCAATGGAATGGAATGGAATGGAATGGAATTCAATGGTATGGAATTCAATGGAATGGAATGGAATGGAATGGAATGGAATGGAATGGAACGGACTTCAATGGAATGGAATGGAATGGAATGGAATTCAATGGAATGCAATGGAATTCAATGGAATGGAATTCAATGGAATGGAATGGAATGGAATGGAATGGAATGGAATCGAATCGAATGGAATCGAATGGAATCGAATGGAATCGAATGGAATGGAATGGAATAGAATGGAATCAACCCGAGTAGAATGGAATGGAATGGAATGGAATGGAATGGAATGGAATGGAACGGAATGGAATGGAATGGAATTCAAATGTAATGGAATGGAAAGGAATGGAATTGAATGGAATGGAACGGAATTCAATGGAATGGAATGGAATGGAACGGAATTCAATGGAATGGAATGGAATCGAATGGAATCGAATGGAATCGAATGGAATCGAATGGAATCGAATGGAATCGAATGGAATCGAATGGAATCAACCCGAGTAGAACGGAACGGAACGGAAAGGAACGGAATGGAACGGAACGGAAAGGAATGGAATGGAATGGAACGGAATTCAATGCAATGGAACGGAATTCAATGGAATGGAACGGAATGGAAAGGAATGGAACGGAACGGAATGGAATGGAAAAGAATGGAATGGAATGGAACGAAATGGAATGGAACGGAATGGAATGGAATGGAATGGAATGGAATTCCATGGAATTGAATGGAATGGAATGGAACGGAACGGAACGGAACGGAACGGAACGGAACGGACTGGAATGGAATTCAATGGAATGGAATGGAATGGAATGGAATTCAATGGTATGGAATTCAATGGAATGGAATGGAATGGAATGGAATGGAATGGAACGGACTTCAATGGAATGGAATGGAATGGAATGGAATTCAATGGAATGGAATGGAATGGAATGGAATGGAATGGAATCGAATCGAATGGAATCGAATGGAATCGAATGGAATCGAATGGAATGGAATGGAATAGAATGGAATCAACCCGAGTAGAATGGAATGGAATGGAATGGAATGGAATGGAATGGAATGGAACGGAATGGAATGGAATGGAATTCAAATGGAATAGAATGGAATGGAATGGAATTGAATGGAATGGAACGGAATTCAATGGAATGGAATGGAATGGAACGGAATTCAATGGAATGGAATGGAATCGAATGGAATCGAATGGAATCGAATGGAATCGAATGGAATCGAATGGAATCGAATGCAATGGAATGGAATAGAATGGAACCAACCCGAGTGGAATGGAATGGAACGGAAAGGAACGGAACGGAACGGAACGGAACGGAATGGAATAGAATGGAATCAACCCGAGTAGAACGGAATGGAATGGAATGGAATTGAATGGAACAGAATTCAATGGAATGGAATGGAATTCAATGGAATGGAATGGAATGGAATGGAATGGAATGGAATGGAATTTAATGGAATTCAATGGAATGGAATGGAATGGAATGGAATGGAATGGAATGGAATGGAATCGAATGGAATCGAATGGAATCGAATGGAATCGAATGGAATGGAATGGAATAGAATGGAATCAATCCGAGTAGAACGGAACGGAACGGAACGGAACGGAACGGAACGGAAAGGAATGGAATGGAATGGAATGGAACGGAATTCAAAGCAATGGATCGGAATTCAATGGAATGGAACGGAATGGAACAGAATGGAACGGAACGTAATGGAATGGAATGGAATGGAATGGAATGGAATGGAATGGAACGGAATGGAATGGAACGGAATGGAATGGAATGGAATTCAATGGAATGGAATGGAATGGAATGGAATTGAATGGAATGGAATGGAATCGAATTGAATCGAATGGAATCGAATGGAATCGAATGGAATCGAATGGAATGGAATGGAATAGAATGGAATCAACCCGAGTAGAACGGAACGGAACGGAACGGAACGGAATGGAACGGAACGGAAAGGAATGGAATGGAATGGAACGGAATTCAATGCAATGGAACGGAATTCAATGGAATGGAACGGAATGGAAAGGAATGGAACGGAACGGAATGGAATGGAAAGGAATGGAATGGAATGGAACGAAATGGAATGGAAAGGAATGGAATGGAATGGAATGGAATGGAATTCAATGGAATGGAATGGAATTCAATGGAATGGAATTCAATGGAATGGAATGGAATGGAATGGAATGGAATGGAATTCAATGGAATGGAATGGAATGGAATGGAATGGAATTCTATTGAATGGAATTCAATGGAATAGAATGGAATGGAATGGAATAAACACAAGTAGAAAGGAATGGAACGGAACGGAACGGAACGGAACGGAATGGAATGGAATGAATCCGAGTAGAACGGAATGGAATGGAATGGAATGGAATGGAATGGAATGGAATGGAATGGAATGGAATAGAATGGAAACAACCCGAGTATAACGGAATGGAACGGAATGGAACGGAATGGAACGGAACGGAAAGGAACGGAACGGAACGGAATTCAATGCAATGGAACGGAATGGAATGGAATTCAATGGAATGGAACGGAATTCAATGGAATGGAATGGAATGGAATGGAACGGAACGGAACGGAACGGAATGGAACGGAATGGAATGGAATTCAGTGGAATGGAATGGAATGGAATGGAATGGAATGGAATGGAATTCAATGGAATGGAATAGAATGGAATGGAATGGAATGGAACGGAATTCAATGGAATGGAATGGAATGGAATGGAATTCAATGGAATGGAATGGAATGGAATGGAATGGAATGGAATGGAATGGAATGGAATGGAATGGAATCGAATGGAATCGAATGGAATGGAATGGAATGGAATGGAATAGAATGGAATCAACCCGAGTAGAATGGAATGGAATGGAATGGAATGGAATGGAATGGAATAGAATTGAATGGAATGGAACGGAATTCAATGCAATGGAATGGAATGGAATGGAATGGAATTCAATGGAATGGAATGGAATCGAATGGAATCGAATGGAATCGAATGGTATCGAATGGAATCGAATGGAATCGAATGGAATGGAACGGAATAGAATGGAATCAACCCGAGTGGAATGGAACGGAACGGAACGGAACGGAACGGAACGGAATGGAATAGAATGGAATCAACCCGAGTAGAACGGAATGGAATGGAATGGAACGGAATGGAACAGAATTCAATGGAATGGAATGGAATGGAATGGAATTCAATGGAATGGAATGGAATGGAATGGAATGGAATTCAATGGAATGGAATGGAATGGAATGGAATGGAATGGAATCGAATGGAATCGAATGGAATGGAATGGAATGGAATGGAATAGAATGTAATCAATCCGAGTAGAACGGAACGGAACGGAACGGAACGGAACGGAAAGGAATGGAATGGAATGGAACGGAATTCAATGCAATGGATCGGAATTCAATGGAATGGAACGGAATGGAACGGAACGTAATGGAATGGAATGGAATGGAATGGAATGGAATGGAATGGAATGGAATGGAATTCAATTGAATGGAATGGAATGGAATGGAATGGAATCGAATGGAATCGAATGGAATCGAATGGAATGGAATGGAATAGAATGGAATCAACCCGAGTAGAATGGAATGGAATGGAATGGAATGGAATGGAATCGAATGGAATGGAATTCGATGGAATGGAATGGAATGGAATGGAATGGAATGGAATGGAAAGCAATGGAATTCAAATGGAATGGAATGGAATGGAATCGAATGGAATCGAATAGAATGTAAAGGAATAGAATGGAATCAACCCGAGTAGAATGGAACAGAACGGAACGGAACGGAACAGAAAGGAATGGAATTCAATGGAACGGAATTCAATGGAATGGAATGGAATGGAATGGAATTCAATGGAATGGAATGGAATTCCATGGAATGGAATGGAATGGAATGGAATTCCATGGAATGGAATGGAATTCCATGGAATGGAATGGAATGGAATGGAATGGAATGGAATGGAATGGAATGGAATTCAATTGAATGGAATGGAATGGAATGGAATCGAATGGAATCGAATGGAATCGAATGGAATCGAATGCAATGGAATGTAATAGAATGGAATCAACCCGAGTAGAATGGAATGGAATGGAATGGAATGGAATGGAATGGAATGGAATGGAATGGAATGGAATTCAATGGAATGGAATGGAATTCGATGGAATGGAATGGAATGGAATTCCATGGAATGGAATGGAATGGAATGGAATTCAATGGAATGGAATGGAATGGAATGGAATCGAATGGAATTGAAAGGAATCGAATGGAATCGAATGGAATGGAATGGAATAGAATGGAATCAACCCGAGTAGAATGGAATGGAATGGAATGGAATGGAATGGAATGAAATGGAATGGAATGGAATGGAATTCGAATGGAATGGAATGGAATGGAATGGAATGGAATGGAAGGGAAGGGAATTGAACGGAATTCAATGGAATGGAATGGAAAGGAATGGAATTCAATGGAATGGAATGGAATTCAATGGAATTCAATGGAATTCAATGGAATGGAATGGAATGGAATGGAATGGAATGGAATGGAATGGAATGGAATTCCATGGAATGGAATGGAATCGAGTGGAATGGAATGGAATGGAATTCAATGGAATGGAATGGAATGGAATGGAAATCAATGGAATTGAATGGAATTCAATGGAATGGAATGGAATGGAATGGAATGGAATGGAATCGAATTGAATCGAATGGAATCGAATGGAATAGAATGGAATCGAATGGAATGGAATGGAATAGAATGGAATCAACCCGAGTAGAACGGAACGGAACGGAACGGAATGGAACGGAACGGAAAGGAATGGAATGGAATGGAACGGAATTCAATGCAATGGAACGGAATTCAATGGAATGGAACGGAATGGAACGGAATGGAACGGAACGGAATGGAATGGAATGGAATGGAATGGAACGGAATGGAATGGAACGGAATGGAATGGAATGGAATGGAAAGGAATTCCATGGAATGGAATGGAATTCAATGGAATGGAATTCAATGGAATTCAATGGAATGGAATGGAATGGAATGGAATGGAATGGAATTCAATGGAATGGAATGGAATCGAATGGAATCGAATGGAATCGAATGGAATCGAATGGAATAGAATGGAATCAACCCGAGTAGAACGGAATGGAAAGGAATGGAACGGAATGGAACAGAACGGAACGGAACGGAACGGACTTCAATGGAATGGAACGGAATGGAATGGAATTCAATGGAATGGAACGGAATTCAATGGAATGGAATGGAACGGAATGGAACGGAACGGACTTCAATGGAATGGAATGGTACGGAATGGAATTCAATAGAATGGAATGGAATTCAATGGAATGGAATGGAATGGAATGGAATGGAATGGAATGGAATGGAATGGAATCGAATGGAATCGAATGGAACGGACTTCAATGGAATGGAATGGAACGGAATGGAATTCAATGGAATGGAATGGAATTCAATGGAATGGAATGGAATGGAATGGAATGGAATGGAATGGAATGGAATGGAATGGAATGGAACGGACTTCAATGGAATGGAATGGAACGGAATGGAATTCAATGGAATGGAATGGAATTCAATGGAATGGAATGGAATGGAATGGAATGGAATGGAACGGAACGGAATGGAATGGAATTCAATGGAATGGAATGGAATGGAATGGAATTCAATGGTATGGAATTCAATGGAATGGAATGGAATGGAATGGAATGGATCGGACTTCAATGGAATGGAATGGAACGGAATGGAATTCAATGGAATGGAATGGAATTCAATGGAATGGAAAGGAATGGAATGGAATGGAATGGAATGGAATGGAATGGAATGGAATCGAATGGAATCGAATGGAATCGAATGGAATCGAATGGAATGGAATGGAATAGAATGGAATCAACCCGAGTAGAATGGAATGGAATGGAATGGAATGGAATGGAATGGAATGGAATGGAACGGAATGGAATGGAATGGAATTCAAATGGAATGGAATGGAATGGAATGGAATTGAATGGAATGGAACGGAATTCAATGGAATGGAATGGAATGGAACGGAATTCAATGGAATGGAATGGAATCGAATGGAATCGAATGGAATCGAATGGAATCGAATGGAATCGAATGGAATGGATTGGAATAGAATGGAACCAACCCGAGTGGAATGGAATGGAACGGAAAGGAACGGAACGGAACGGAACGGAACGGAATGGAATAGAATGGAATCAACCCGAGTAGAACGGAATGGAATGGAATGGAATTGAATGGAACAGAATTCAATGGAATGGAATGGAATTCTATGGAATGGAATGGAATGGAATGGAATGGAATGGAATGGAATGGAATTCAATGGAATGGAATGGAATGGAATGGAATGGAATGGAATGGAATGGAATGGAATGGAATCGAATGGAATCGAATGGAATCGAATGGAATCGAATGGAATGGAATGGAATAGAATGGAATCAATCCGAGTAGAACGGAAGGGAACGGAACGGAACGGAACGGAACGGAAAGGAATGGAATGGAATGGAATGGAACGGAATTCAATGCAATGGATCGGAATTCAATGGAATGGAACGGAATGGAACGGAATGGAACGGAAAGTAATGGAATGGAATGGAATCGAATGGAATCGAATGGAATGGAACGGAATGGAATGGAACGGAATTGAATGGAATGGAATTCAATGGAATGGAATGGAATGGAATGGAATGGAATGGAATGGAATGGAATGGAATCGAATTGAATAGAATGGAATCGAATGGAATAGAATGGAATCGAATGGAATGGAATGGAATAGAATGGAATCAACCCGAGTAGAACGGAACGGAACGGAACGGAACGAAATGGAACGGAACGGAAAGGAATGGAATGGAATGGAACGGAATTCAATGAAATGGAACGGAATTCAATGGAATGGAACGGAATGGGATGGAACGGAATGGAATGGAATGGAATGGAATGGAATGGAATCGAATTGAATCGAATGGAATCGAATGGAATAGAATGGAATCGAATGGAATGGAATGGAATAGAATGGAATCAACCCGAGTAGAACGGAACGGAACGGAACGGAACGGAATGGAACGGAACGGAAAGGAATGGAATGGAATGGAACGGAATTCAATGGAATGGAACGGAATTCAATGGAATGGAACGGAATGGAACGGAACGGAATGGAATGGAAAGGAATGGAATGGAATGGAACGGAATGGAATGGAAAGGAATGGAATAGAATGGAATGGAATGGAATTCAATGGAATGGAATGGAATGGAATGGAATTCTATGGAATGGAATTCAATGGAATAGAATGGAATGGAATGGAATCAACACAAGTAGAAAGGAATGGAACGGAACGGAACGGAACGGAACGGAATGGAATGGAATGAATCCGAGTAGAACGGAATGGAATGGAATGGAATGGAATGGAATGGAATGGAATGGAATGGAATGGAATAGAATGGAAACAACCCGAGTAGAACGGAATGGAACGGAATGGAACGGAATGGAACGGAACGGAACGGAACGGAATGGAATGGAATTCAGTGGAATGGAATGGAATGGAATGGAATTCAATGGAATGGAATTCAATGGAATGGAATGGAATGGAATGGAATGGAATGGAACGGAATTCAATGGAATGGAATGGAACGGAATGGAATTCAATGGAATGGAATGGAATTCAATGGAATGGAATGGAATGGAATGGAATGGAATGGAATGGATTGGAATGGAATCGAATGGAATCGAATGGAATCGAATGGAATGGAATGGAATAGAATGGAATCAACCCGAGTAGAATGGAATGGAATGGAATGGAATGGAATGGAATGGAATGGAATGGAATGGAATGGAATGGAATGGAATGGAATGGAATGGAATGGAATAGAATGGAATGCAATGGAATGGAATGGAAACGAATCGAATTTAATCGAATGGAATCGAATGGAATGGAATGGAATAGAATGGGATCAACCCGAGTAGAACGGAATGGAATGGAATGGAATGGAATGGAATGGAATGGAACAGAACGCAATGGAACGGAACGGAACAGAACGGAATGGAAAGGAATGATCAACCCGAGAAGAACGGAATGGAATGGAATGGAATGGAATGGAATGCAATGGAATGGAATGGAATGGAACGAACACGAGTAGAACGGAAAAGAATGGAACGGAACGGAACAGAACGGAACGGAACGGAATGGAGTGAAATGCAATGGAATGGAATCGAATGGATTCGAATGGAATGGAATGGAATTGAATGGAATGGAATGGAATGGAATGGAATCGAATGGAATCGAATGGAATCGAATGGAATGGAATGGAATAGAATGGAATCAACCCGAGTAGAACGGAATGGAATGGAATGGAATGGAATGGAATGGAATGGAATGGAATTCAATGGAATGGAATGGAATGGAATTGAATGGAATTCAGTGGAATCGAATGGAATGGAATGGAATGGAATGGAATGGAATGGAATGGAATGGAATGGAATGGAATCAACCCGAGTAGAACGGAATGGAATGGAATGGAATGGAATGGAATGGAATGGAATGGAATGGAACCGAATGGAATGGAATTTAATGGAATGGAATGGAATGGAATGGAATGGAATGGAATTCAATGGAATAGAATGGAATGGAATGGAATGGAATGGAATGGAATGGAACGGAACGGAACGCAACGCAACGCAACGGAACGGAACGGAACGGAACGGAACTGAACGGAATGGAATGGAATGGAATCAACCCGAGTAGAACGGAATGGAATGGAATGGAATGGAATGGAACGGAACGGAACGGAACGGAACGGAACGGAACGGAATGGAATGAAATGGAATGGAATGGAATCGAATTGAATCGAATGGAATAGAATGGAATGGAATGGAATGGAATAGAAAGGAATTGAATCGAATCGAATGGAATCAAATGGAATCGAATGGAATGGAATGGAATGGAATGGAATGGAATGGAATGGAATGGAATGGAATGGAATGGAATCAACCCGTGTAGAATGTAATGGATTGGAATGGAATGGAATGGAATGGAATGGAATGGAATGGAATGGAATGGAATGGAATGGAATTCAATGGAATAGAATGGAATGGAATGGAATTCAATGGAACAGAATGGAATGGAATGGAATGGAATGGAATGGAATGGAATGGAATCGAATGGAATCGAATGGAATCGAATGGAATGGAATGGAATAGAATGGAATCAACCCGAGTAGAACGGAATGGAATGGAATGGAACGGAATGGAACGAACCCGAATAGAACGGAACTGAACGGAATGGAACGGAACGGAACGGAACGGAGTGAAATGGAATGGAATGGAATCGAATGGAACCGAATGGAATGGAATGGAATGGAATGGAATGGAATGGAATGGAATGGAATGGAATGGAATGGAACCAACTCGAGTAGAATGGAATGGATTGGAAAGGAATGGAATGGAATGGAATGGAATGGAATGGAATGGAACGGAATCAACCCGAGTGGAGTGGAGTGGAGTGGAGTGGAGTGGAGTGGAGTGGAGTGGAATGGAGTGGAATGGAATGGAATGCAATAGAATGGAATCAACCCGAGTAGAACGGAATGGAATGGAATGGAATGGAATGGAACGGAATGGAACAGAACGGAATGGAACGGAACGGAACGGAACGGAATGGAATTTAACGAACCCGAGTAGAACGGAATGCAATGGAATGGAATGGAATGGAATGGAATGGAATGGAATTCAATGGAATGGAATGGAATGGAATGGAATGGAATGGAATGGAATTCAGTGGAATCGAATGGAATGGAATGGAATGGAATGGAATGGAATGGAATGGAATGGAATGGAATCAACCCGAGTAGAACGGAATGGAATGGAATGGAATGGAATGGAATGGAATGGAATGGAACCGAATGGAATGGAACGGAATGGAATGGAATGGAATGGAATGGAATGGAATGGAATGGAATGGAATGGAATGGAATGGAATTCAATGGAATAGAATGGAATGGAATGGAATGGAATGGAATGGAATGGAACGGAACGGAACGCAACGCAACCCAACGGAACGGAACGGAACGGAACGGAACTGAACGTAATGGAATGGAATGGAATCAACCCGAGTAGAACGGAATGGAATGGAATGGAATGGAATGGAACGGAACGGAACGGAACGGAACGGAACGGAACGGAATGGAATGAAATGGAATGGAATGGAATCGAATTGAATCGAATGGAATAGAATGGAATGGAATGGAATGGAATAGAAAGGAATCGAATCGAATCGAATGGAATCGAATGGAATCGAATGGAATGGAATGGAATGGAATGGAATGGAATGGAATGGAATGGAATCAACCCGTGTAGAATGTAATGGATTGGAATGGAATGGAATGGAATGGAATGGAATGGAATGGAATGGAATGGAATGGAATGGAATGGAATTCAATGGAATAGAATGGAATGGAATGGAATTCAATGGAACAGAATGGAAAGGAATGGAATGGAATGGAATGGAATGGAATGGAATGGAATGGAATCGAATGGAATCGAATGGAATCGAATGGAATGGAATGGAATAGAATGGAATCAACCCGAGTAGAACGGAATGGAATGGAATGGAACGGAATGGAACGAACCCGAATAGAACGGAACTGAACGGAATGGAACGGAACGGAACGGAACGGAGTGAAATGGAATGGAATGGAATCGAATGGAACCGAATGGAATGGAATGGAATGGAATGGAATGGAATGGAATGGAATGGAATGGAATGGAATGGAATGGAATGGAATGGAATGGAATGGAACCAACTAGAGTAGAATGGAATGGATTGGAAAGGAATGGAATGGAATGGAATGGAATGGATTGGAATGGAATGGAATGGAATGGAACGGAATCAACCCGAGTGGAGTGGAGTGGAGTGGAGTGGAGTGGAGTGGAGTGGAATGGAGTGGAATGGAATGGAATGGAATAGAATGAAAACAACCCGAGTAGAACGGAATGGAACGGAATGGAACGGAATGGAACGGAACGGAACGGGACGGAACGGAATTCAATGGAATGGAACGGAATGGAATGGAATTCAATGGAATGGAACGGAATTCAATGGAATGGAATGGAATGGAATGGAACGGAACGGAAAGGAAGGGAACGGAACGGAACGGAATGGAATGGAATTCAGTGGAATGGAATGGAAAGGAATGGAATTCAATGGAATGGAATTCAATGGAATGGAATGGAATGGAATGGAATGGAATGGAATGGAACGGAATTCAATGGAATGGAATGGAATGGAATGGAATGGAATGGAATGGAATGGAATGGAATGGAATGGAATGGAATGGAATTCAATGGAATGGAATGGAATTCAATGGAATGGAATGGAATGGAATGGAATGGAATGGAATGGAATGGAATGGAATGGAATGGAATCGAATGGAATCGAATGGAATCGAATGGAATGGAATGGAATAGAATGGAATCAACCCGAGTAGAATGGAATGGAATGGAATGGAATGGAATGGAATGGAATGGAATGGAATGGAATTCAAATGGAATGGAATGGAATGGAATGGAATAGAATGGAATGCAATGGAATGGAATGGAAACGAATCGAATTTAATCGAATGGAATCGAATGGAATGGAATGGAATAGAATGGGATCAACCCGAGTAGAACGGAATGGAATGGAATGGAATGGAATGGAATGGAATGGAATGGAACAGAACGCAATGGAACGGAACGGAACAGAACGGAATGGAAAGGAATGATCAACCCGAGAAGAACGGAATGGAATGGTATGGAATGGAATGGAATGCAATGGAATGGAATGGAATGGAACGAACACGAGTAGAACGGAAAAGAATGGAACGGAACGGAACAGAACGGAACGGAACGGAATGGAGTGAAATGCAATGGAATGGAATCGAATGGATTCGAATGGAATGGAATGGAATTGAATGGAATGGAATGGAATGGAATGGAATCGAATGGAATCGAATGGAATCGAATGGAATGGAATGGAATAGAATGGAATCAACCCGAGTAGAACGGAATGGAATGGAATGGAATGGAATGGAAAGGAATGGAATGGAATTCAATGGAATGGAATGGAATGGAATGGAATGGAATGGAATTCAGTGGAATCGAATGGAATGGAATGGAATGGAATGGAATGGAATGGAATGGAATCAACCCGAGTAGAATGGAATGGAATGGAATGGAATGGAATGGAATGGAATGGAATGGAATGGAACCGAATGGAATGGAATTTAATGGAATGGAATGGAATGGAATGGAATGGAATGGAATTCAATGGAATAGAATGGAATGGAATGGAATGGAATGGAACGGAACGGAACGCAACGCAACGCAACGGAACGGAACGGAACGGAACGGAACTGAACGGAATGGAATGGAATGGAATCAACCCGAGTAGAACGGAATGGAATGGAATGGAATGGAATGGAACGGAACGGAACGGAACGGAACGGAACGGAACGGAACGGAACGGAATGGAATGAAATGGAATGGAATGGAATCGAATTGAATCGAATGGAATAGAATGGAATGGAATGGAATGGAATAGAAAGGAATCGAATCGAATCGAATGGAATCGAATGGAATCGAATGGAATGGAATGGAATGGAATGGAATGGAATGGAATGGAATGGAATCAACCCGTGTAGAATGTAATGGATTGGAATGGAATGGAATGGAATGGAATGGAATGGAATGGAATGGAATGGAATGGAATGGAATGGAATGGAATTCAATGGAATAGAATGGAATGGAATGGAATTCAATGGAACAGAATGGAATGGAATGGAATGGAATGGAATGGAATGGAATCGAATGGAATCGAATGGAATCGAATGGATTCGAATGGAATGGAATGGAATAGAATGGAATCAACCCGAGTAGAACGGAATGGAATGGAATGGAACGGAATGGAACGAACCCGAATAGAACGGAACTGAACGGAATGGAACGGAACGGAACGGAACGGAGTGAAATGGAATGGAATGGAATCGAATGGAACCGAATGGAATGGAATGGAATGGAATGGAATGGAATGGAATGGAATGGAATGGAATGGAACCAACTCGAGTAGAATGGAATGGATTGGAAAGGAATGGAATGGAATGGAATGGAATGGAATGGAATGGAACGGAATCAACCCGAGTGGAGTGAAGTGGAGTGGAGTGGAGTGGAGTGGAGTGGAATGGAGTGGAATGGAATGGAATGGAATAGAATGGAATCAACCCGAGTAGAACGGAATGGAATGGAATGGAATGGAATGGAACGGAATGGAACAGAACGGAATGGAACGGAACGGAACGGAACGGAATGGAATTTAACGAACCCGAGTAGAACGGAATGGAATGGAATGGAATGGAATGGAATGGAATGGAATTCAATGGAATGGAATGGAATGGAATGGAATGGAATGGAATGGAATTCAGTGGAATCGAATGGAATGGAATGGAATGGAATGGAATGGAATGGAATGGAATCAACCCGAGTAGAACGGAATGGAATGGAATGGAATGGAATGGAATGGAATGGAATGGAACCGAATGGAATGGAACGGAATGGAATGGAATGGAATGGAATGGAATGGAATGGAATGGAATGGAATGGAATTCAATGGAATAGAATGGAATGGAATGGAATGGAATGGAATGGAATGGAACGGAACGGAACGCAACGCAACGCAACGGAACGGAACGGAACGGAACGGAACTGAACGTAATGGAATGGAATGGAATCAACCCGAGTAGAACGGAATGGAATGGAATGGAATGGAATGGAACGGAACGGAACGGAACGGAACGGAACGGAAAGGAATGGAATGAAATGGAATGGAATGGAATCGAATTGAATCGAATGGAATAGAATGGAATGGAATGGAATAGAAAAGAATCGAATCGAATCGAATGGGATCGAATGGAATCGAATGGAATGGAATGGAATGGAATGGAATGGAATGGAATGGAATGGAATGGCATCAACCCGTGTAGAATGTAATGGATTGGAATGGAATGGAATGGAATGCAATGGAATGGAATGGAATGGAATGGAATGGAATGGAATGGAATGGAATGGAATTCAATGGAATAGAATGGAATGGAATGGAATTCAATGGAACAGAATGGAATGGAATGGAATGGAATGGAATGGAATGGAATGGAATCGAATGGAATCAAATGGAATCGAATGGAATCGAATGGAATGGAATGGAATAGAATGGAATCAACCCGAGTAGAACGGAATGGAATGGAATGGAACGGAATGGAACGAACCCGAATAGAACGGAACTGAACGGAATGGAACGGAACGGAACGGAACGGAGTGAAATGGAATGGAATGGAATCGAATGGAACCGAATGGAATGGAATGGAATGGAATGGAATGGAATGGAATGGAACCAACTAGAGTAGAATGGAATGGATTGGAAAGGAATGGAATGGAATGGAATGGAATGGAATGGAATGGAATGGAACGGAATCAACCCGAGTGGAGTGGAGTGGAGTGGAGTGGAGTGGAGTGGAGTGGAATGGAGTGGAATGGAATGGAATGGAATAGAATGGAATCAACCCGAGTAGAACGGAATGGAAAGGAATGGAATGGAATGGAACGGAATGGAACAGAACGGAATGGAACGGAACGGAACGGAACGGAATGGAATTTAACGAACCCGAGTAGAACGGAATGGAATGGAATGGAATGGAATGGAATGGAATGGAATGGAATCGAATGGAATGGAATGGAATGGAATCGAATGGAATGGAATGGAATGCAATGGAATGGAATCAACCCGAGTAGAACGGAATGGAATGGAATGGAATGGAATGGAATGGAATGGAACAGAACGCAATGGAACGGAACGGAACAGAACGGAATGGAAAGGAATGATCAACCCGAGAAGAACGGAATGGAATGGAATGGAATGGAATTCAATGGAATAGAATGGAATGGAATGGAATGGAATGGAATGGAATGGAATGGAATGGAATGGAATGGAACGGAATCAACCCGAGTGGAGTGGAGTGGAGTGGAGTGGAGTGGAGTGGAGTGGAATGGAGTGGAATGGAATGGAATGGAATAGAATGGAATCAACCCGAGTAGAACGGAATGGAAAGGAATGGAATGGAATGGAACGGAATGGAACAGAACGGAATGGAACGGAACGGAACGGAACGGAATGGAATTTAACGAACCCGAGTAGAACGGAATGGAATGGAATGGAATGGAATGGAATGGAATGGAATGGAATGGAATCGAATGGAATGGAATGGAATGGAATCGAATGGAATGGAATGGAATGCAATGGAATGGAATCAACCCGAGTAGAACGGAATGGAATGGAATGGAATGGAATGGAATGGAATGGAATGGAACAGAACGCAATGGAACGGAACGGAACAGAACGGAATGGAAAGGAATGATCAACCCGAGAAGAACGGAATGGAATGGAATGGAATGGAATTCAATGGAATAGAATGGAATGGAATGGAATGGAATGGAATGGAATGGAATGGAATGGAATGGAATGGAATGGAATCGAATGGAATCGAATGGAATCGATTGGAATGGAATGGAATGGAATGGAATGGAATAGAATGGAATGGAATCGAATCAACCCGAGTAGATCGGAATGGAATGGAATGGAATGGAATGGAACGGAATGGAAGGAATGGAATGGAATTCAATGGAATAGAATGGAATGGAATGGAATGGAATGGAATGGAATGGAATCGAATGGACTTGAATGGAATCGAATGGAATGTAATGGAATAGAATGGAATCAACCCGAGTAGAACGGAATGGAATGGAATGGAATGGAATGGAATGGAATGGAACGGAATGGAACGGAACGGAATGGAACGGAACGGAACGGAATGGAACGCAATGCAACGGAACGGAACGGAATGGAACGGAACTGAAAGGAATGGAATGGAATGAAATCAACCCGAGCAGAACGGAATGGAATGGAGTGGAACGGAATGGAATTCAATGGAATAGAATGGAATGGAATGGAATGGAATGGAATGGAATGGAATGGAATCGAATGGAATCGAATGGAATCGAATGGAATGGATTGGAATAGAATGGAATCAACCCGAGTAGAACGGAATGGAATGGAATGGAACGGAATGGAACGAACCCGAATAGAACGGAACTGAACGGAATGGAACGGAACGGAACGGAACGGAACGGAGTGAAATGGAATGGAATGGAATCGAATGGAACCGAATGGAATGGAATGGAATGGAATGGAATGGAATGGAATGGAACGGAAAAGAACGGAACGCAACGGAATGGAATGGAATGATAAACCCGAGTAGAACGGAATGGAATGGAATGGAATGGAATGGAATGGAACGAACCCGAGTAGAACGGAACAGAACGGAACGGAACGGAACGGAACGGAACGGAACGGAATGGAGTGAAATGGAATGGAATGGAATCGAATGGAATGGAATGGAATGGAATGGAATGGAATGGAATGGAATGGAATGGAATTCAAATGGAATGGAATGGAATGGAATGGAATAGAATGGAATGCAATGGAATGGAATGGAAACGAATCGAATTTAATCGAATGGAATCGAATGGAATGGAATGGAATAGAATGGGATCAACCCGAGTAGAACGGAATGGAATGGAATGGAATGGAATGGAATGGAATGGAACAGAACGCAATGGAACGGAACGGAACAGAACGGAATGGAAAGGAATGATCAACCCGAGAAGAACGGAATGGAATGGAATGGAATGGAATGGAATGCAATGGAATGGAATGGAATGGAACGAACACGAGTAGAACGGAAAAGAATGGAACGGAACGGAACAGAACGGAACGGAACGGAATGGAGTGAAATGCAATGGAATGGAATCGAATGGATTCGAATGGAATGGAATGGAATTGAATGGAATGGAATGGAATGGAATGGAATCGAATGGAATCGAATGGAATCGAATGGAATGGAATGGAATAGAATGGAATCAACCCGAGTAGAACGGAATGGAATGGAATGGAATGGAATGGAATGGAATGGAATGGAATTCAATGGAATGGAATGGAATGGAATGGAATGGAATTCAGTGGAATCGAATGGAATGGAATGGAATGGAATGGAATGGAATGGAATGGAATGGAATGGAATGGAATGGAATCAACCCGAGTAGAACGGAATGGAATGGAATGGAATGGAATGGAATGGAATGGAATGGAATGGAATGGAACCGAATGGAATGGAATTTAATGGAATGGAATGGAATGGAATGGAATGGAATGGAATTCAATGGAATAGAATGGAATGGAATGGAATGGAATGGAATGGAATGGAACGGAACGGAACGCAACGCAACGCAACGGAAGGGAACGGAACGGAACGGAACTGAACGGAATGGAATGGAATGGAATCAACCCGAGTAGAACGGAATGGAATGGAATGGAATGGAATGGAACGGAACGGAACGGAACGGAACGGAACGGAACGGAATGGAATGAAATGGAATGGAATGGAATCGAATTGAATCGAATGGAATAGAATGGAATGGAATGGAATGGAATAGAAAGGAATCGAATCGAATCGAATGGAATCAAATGGAATCGAATGGAATGGAATGGAATGGAATGGAATGGAATGGAATGGAATGGAATGGAATGGAATCAACCCGTGTAGAATGTAATGGATTGGAATGGAATGGAATGGAATGGAATGGAATGGAATGGAATGGAATGGAATGGAATTCAATGGAATAGAATGGAATGGAATGGAATTCAATGGAACAGAATGGAATGGAATGGAATGGAATGGAATGGAATGGAATGGAATCGAATGGAATCGAATGGAATGGAATGGAATGGAATGGAATAGAATGGAATCAACCCGAGTAGAACGGAATGGAATGGAATGGAACGGAATGGAACGAACCCGAATAGAACGGAACTGAACGGAATGGAACGGAACGGAACGGAACGGAGTGAAATGGAATGGAATGGAATCGAATGGAACCGAATGGAATGGAATGGAATGGAATGGAATGGAATGGAATGGAATGGAATGGAATGGAATGGAATGGAATGGAACCAACTCGAGTAGAATGGAATGGATTGGAAAGGAATGGAATGGAATGGAATGGAATGGAATGGAATGGAATGGAACGGAATCAACCCGAGTGGAGTGGAGTGGAGTGGAGTGGAGTGGAGTGGAGTGGAATGGAGTGGAATGGAATGGAATGGAATAGAATGGAATCAACCCGAGTAGAACGGAATGGAATGGAATGGAATGGAATGGAACGGAATGGAACAGAACGGAATGGAACGGAACGGAACGGAACGGAATGGAATTTAACGAACCCGAGTAGAACGGAATGCAATGGAATGGAATGGAATGGAATGGAATGGAATGGAATGGAATTCAATGGAATGGAATGGAATGGAATGGAATGGAATGGAATGGAATTCAGTGGAATCGAATGGAATGGAATGGAATGGAATGGAATGGAATGGAATGGAATGGAATCAACCCGAGTAGAACGGAATGGAATGGAATGGAATGGAATGGAATGGAATGGAATGGAATGGAACCGAATGGAATGGAACGGAATGGAATGGAATGGAATGGAATGGAATGGAATGGAATGGAATGGAATGGAATTCAATGGAATAGAATGGAATGGAATGGAATGGAATGGAATGGAATGGAACGGAACGGAACGCAACGCAACGCAACGGAACGGAACGGAACGGAACGGAACTGAACGTAATGGAATGGAATGGAATCAACCCGAGTAGAACGGAATGGAATGGAATGGAATGGAATGGAACGGAACGGAACGGAACGGAACGGAACGGAACGGAATGGAATGAAATGGAATGGAATGGAATCGAATTGAATCGAATGGAATAGAATGGAATGGAATGGAATGGAATAGAAAGGAATCGAATCGAATCGAATGGAATCGAATGGAATCGAATGGAATGGAATGGAATGGAATGGAATGGAATGGAATGGAATCAACCCGTGTAGAATGTAATGGATTGGAATGGAATGGAATGGAATGGAATGGAATGGAATGGAATGGAATGGAATGGAATTCAATGGAATAGAATGGAATGGAATGGAATTCAATGGAACAGAATGGAAAGGAATGGAATGGAATGGAATGGAATGGAATGGAATGGAATCGAATGGAATCGAATGGAATCGAATGGAATCGAATGGAATGGAATGGAATAGAATGGAATCAACCCGAGTAGAACGGAATGGAATGGAATGGAACGGAATGGAACGAACCCGAATAGAACGGAACTGAACGGAATGGAACGGAACGGAACGGAACGGAGTGAAATGGAATGGAATGGAATCGAATGGAACCGAATGGAATGGAATGGAATGGAATGGAATGGAATGGAATGGAATGGAATGGAACCAACTAGAGTAGAATGGAATGGATTGGAAAGGAATGGAATGGAATGGAATGGAATGGAATGGAATGGAATGGAATGGAATGGAATGGAACGGAATCAACCCGAGTGGAGTGGAGTGGAGTGGAGTGGAGTGGAGTGGAGTGGAATGGAGTGGAATGGAATGGAATGGAATAGAATGAAAACAACCCGAGTAGAACGGAATGGAACGGAATGGAACGGAATGGAACGGAACGGAACGGAACGGAACGGAATTCAATGGAATGGAACGGAATGGAATGGAATTCAATGGAATGGAACGGAATTCAATGGAATGGAATGGAATGGAATGGAACGGAACGGAAAGGAACGGAACGGAACAGAACGGAATGGAATGGAATTCAGTGGAATGGAATGGAAAGGAATGGAATTCAATGGAATGGAATGGAATGGAATGGAATGGAATGGAATGGAATGGAATGGAATGGAATGGAATTCAATGGAATGGAATGGAATTCAATGGAATGGAATGGAATGGAATGGAATGGAATGGAATGGAATGGAATGGAATGGAATCGAATGGAATCGAATGGAATGGAATGGAATAGAATGGAATCAACCCGAGTAGAATGGAATGGAATGGAATGGAATGGAATGGAATGGAATGGAATGGAATGGAATGGAATTCAAATGGAATGGAATGGAATGGAATGGAATAGAACGGAATGCAATGGAATGGAATGGAAACGAATCGAATTTAATCGAATGGAATCGAATGGAATGGAGTGGAATAGAATGGGATCAACCCGAGTAGAACGGAATGGAATGGAATGGAATGGAATGGAATGGAATGGAATGGAATGGAACAGAACGCAATGGAACGGAACGGAACAGAACGGAATGGAAAGGAATGATCAACCCGAGAAGAACGGAATGGAATGGTATGGAATGGAATGGAATGCAATGGAATGGAATGGAATGGAACGAACACGAGTAGAACGGAAAAGAATGGAACGGAACGGAACAGAACGGAACGGAACGGAATGGAGTGAAATGCAATGGAATGGAATCGAATGGATTCGAATGGAATGGAATGGAATTGAATGGAATGGAATGGAATGGAATGGAATCGAATGGAATCGAATGGAATCGAATGGAATGGAATGGAATAGAATGGAATCAACCCGAGTAGAACGGAATGGAATGGAATGGAATGGAATGGAAAGGAATGGAATGGACTTCAATGGAATGGAATGGAATGGAATGGAATGGAATTCAGTGGAATCGAATGGAATGGAATGGAATGGAATGGAATGGAATGGAATGGAATGGAATCAACCCGAGTAGAATGGAATGGAATGGAATGGAATGGAATGGAATGGAATGGAATGGAATGGAACCGAATGGAATGGAATTTAATGGAATGGAATGGAATGGAATGGAATGGAATGGAATTCAATGGAATAGAATGGAATGGAATGGAATGGAATGGAACGGAACGGAACGCAACGCAACGCAACGGAACGGAACGGAACGGAACGGAAATGAACGGAATGGAATGGAATGGAATCAACCCGAGTAGAACGGAATGGAATGGAATGGAATGGAATGGAACGGAACGGAACGGAACGGAACGGAACGGAACGGAACGGAATGGAATGAAATGGAATGGAATGGAATCGAATTGAATCGAATGGAATAGAATGGAATGGAATGGAATGGAATAGAAAGGAATCGAATCGAATCGAATGGAATCGAATGGAATCGAATGGAATGGAATGGAATGGAATGGAATGGAATGGAATGGAATCAACCCGTGTAGAATGTAATGGATTGGAATGGAATGGAATGGAATGGAATGGAATGGAATGGAATGGAATGGAATGGAATGGAATTCAATGGAATAGAATGGAATGGAATGGAATTCAATGGAACAGAATGGAATGGAATGGAATGGAATGGAATGGAATGGAATGGAATCGAATGGAATCGAATGGAATCGAATGGATTCGAATGGAATTGAATGGAATAGAATGGAATCAACCCGAGTAGAACGGAATGGAATGGAATGGAACGGAATGGAACGAACCCGAATAGAACGGAACTGAACGGAATGGAACGGAACGGAACGGAACGGAGTGAAATGGAATGGAATGGAATCGAATGGAACCGAATGGAATGGAATGGAATGGAATGGAATGGAATGGAATGGAATGGAACCAACTCGAGTAGAATGGAATGGATTGGAAAGGAATGGAATGGAATGGAATGGAATGGAATGGAATGGAACGGAATCAACCCGAGTGGAGTGAAGTGGAGTGGAGTGGAGTGGAGTGGAGTGGAATGGAGTGGAATGGAATGGAATGGAATAGAATGGAATCAACCCGAGTAGAACGGAATGGAATGGAATGGAATGGAATGGAACGGAATGGAACAGAACGGAATGGAACGGAACGGAACGGAACGGAATGGAATTTAACGAACCCGAGTAGAACGGAATGGAATGGAATGGAATGGAATGGAATGGAATGGAATGGAATGGAATTCAATGGAATGGAATGGAATGGAATGGAATGGAATGGAATTCAGTGGAATCGAATGGAATGGAATGGAATGGAATGGAATGGAATGGAATGGAATGGAATCAACCCGAGTAGAACGGAATGGAATGGAATGGAATGGAATGGAATGGAATGGAATGGAACCGAATGGAATGGAACGGAATGGAATGGAATGGAATGGAATGGAATGGAATGGAATGGAATGGAATGGAATGGAATGGAATTCAATGGAATAGAATGGAATGGAATGGAATGGAATGGAATGGAACGGAACGGAACGCAACGCAACGCAACGGAACGGAACGGAACGGAACGGAACTGAACGTAATGGAATGGAATGGAATCAACCAGAGTAGAACGGAATGGAATGGAATGGAATGGAATGGAACGGAACGGAACGGAACGGAACGGAACGGAACGGAATGGAATGAAATGGAATGGAATGGAATCGAATTGAATCGAATGGAATAGAATGGAATGGAATGGAATAGAAAAGAATCGAATCGAATCGAATGGAATCGAATGGAATCGAATGGAATGGAATGGAATGGAATGGAATGGAATGGAATGGAATGGAATGGAATGGAATCAACCCGTGTAGAATGTAATGGATTGGAATGGAATGGAATGGAATGCAATAGAATGGAATGGAATGGAATGGAATGGAATGGAATGGAATGGAATGGAATGGAATTCAATAGAATAGAATGGAATGGAATGGAATTCAATGGAACAGAATGGAATGGAATTGAATGGAATGGAATGGAATGGAATGGAATGGAATCGAATGGAATCAAATGGAATCGAATGGAATCGAATGGAATGGAATGGAATAGAATGGAATCAACCCGAGTAGAACGGAATGGAATGGAATGGAACGGAATGGAACGAACCCGAATAGAACGGAACTGAACGGAATGGAACGGAACGGAACGGAACGGAGTGAAATGGAATGGAATGGAATCGAATGGAACCGAATGGAATGGAATGGAATGGATTGCAATTGAATGGAATGGAACCAACTAGAGTAGAATGGAATGGATTGGAAAGGAATGGAATGGAATGGAATGGAATGGAATGGAATGGAATGGAACGGAATCAACCCGAGTGGAGTGGAGTGGAGTGGAGTGGAGTGGAGTGGAGTGGAGTGGAATGGAGTGGAATGGAATGGAATGGAATAGAATGGAATCAACCCGAGTAGAACGGAATGGAAAGGAATGGAATGGAATGGAACGGAATGGAACAGAGCGGAATGGAACGGAACGGAACGGAACGGAATGGAATTTAACGAACCCGAGTAGAACGGAATGGAATGGAATGGAATGGAATGGAATGGAATGGAATGGAATGGAATCGAATGGAATGGAATGGAATGGAATCGAATGGAATGGAATGGAATGGAACGGAACGGAACGCAACGCAACGCAACGGAACGGAACGGAACGGAACGGAAATGAACGGAATGGAATGGAATGGAATCAACCCGAGTAGAACGGAATGGAATGGAATGGAATGGAATGGAACGGAACGGAACGGAACGGAACGGAACGGAACGGAACGGAATGGAATGAAATGGAATGGAATGGAATCGAATTGAATCGAATGGAATAGAATGGAATGGAATGGAATGGAATAGAAAGGAATCGAATCGAATCGAATGGAATCGAATGGAATCGAATGGAATCGAATGGAATGGAATGGAATGGAATGGAATGGAATGGAATGGAATCAACCCGTGTAGAATGTAATGGATTGGAATGGAATGGAATGGAATGGAATGGAATGGAATGGAATGGAATGGAATTCAATGGAATAGAATGGAATGGAATGGAATTCAATGGAACAGAATGGAATGGAATGGAATGGAATGGAATGGAATGGAATGGAATGGAATCGAATGGAATCGAATGGAATCGAATGGATTCGAATGGAATGGAATGGAATAGAATGGAATCAACCCGAGTAGAACGGAATGGAATGGAATGGAACGGAATGGAACGAACCCGAATAGAACGGAACTGAACGGAATGGAACGGAACGGAACGGAACGGAGTGAAATGGAATGGAATGGAATCGAATGGAACCGAATGGAATGGAATGGAATGGAATGGAATGGAATGGAATGGAATGGAACCAACTCGAGTAGAATGGAATGGATTGGAAAGGAATGGAATGGAATGGAATGGAATGGAATGGAATGGAACGGAATCAACCCGAGTGGAGTGAAGTGGAGTGGAGTGGAGTGGAGTGGAGTGGAATGGAGTGGAATGGAATGGAATGGAATAGAATGGAATCAACCCGAGTAGAACGGAATGGAATGGAATGGAATGGAATGGAACGGAATGGAACAGAACGGAATGGAACGGAACGGAACGGAACGGAATGGAATTTAACGAACCCGAGTAGAACGGAATGGAATGGAATGGAATGGAATGGAATGGAATGGAATGGAATGGAATTCAATGGAATGGAATGGAATGGAATGGAATGGAATGGAATTCAGTGGAATCGAATGGAATGGAATGGAATGGAATGGAATGGAATGGAATGGAATCAACCCGAGTAGAACGGAATGGAATGGAATGGAATGGAATGGAATGGAATGGAATGGAATGGAACCGAATGGAATGGAACGGAATGGAATGGAATGGAATGGAATGGAATGGAATGGAATGGAATGGAATGGAATGGAATGGAATTCAATGGAATAGAATGGAATGGAATGGAATGGAATGGAATGGAACGGAACGGAACGCAACGCAACGCAACGGAACGGAACGGAACGGAACGGAACTGAACGTAATGGAATGGAATGGAATCAACCCGAGTAGAACGGAATGGAATGGAATGGAATGGAATGGAACGGAACGGAACGGAACGGAACGGAACGGAACGGAATGGAATGAAATGGAATGGAATGGAATCGAATTGAATCGAATGGAATAGAATGGAATGGAATGGAATAGAAAAGAATCGAATCGAATCGAATGGAATCGAATGGAATCGAATGGAATGGAATGGAATGGAATGGAATGGAATGGAATGGAATGGAATGGAATCAACCCGTGTAGAATGTAATGGATTGGAATGGAATGGAATGGAATGCAATAGAATGGAATGGAATGGAATGGAATGGAATGGAATGGAATGGAATGGAATTCAATAGAATAGAATGGAATGGAATGGAATTCAATGGAACAGAATGGAATGGAATTGAATGGAATGGAATGGAATGGAATGGAATGGAATCGAATGGAATCAAATGGAATCGAATGGAATCGAATGGAATGGAATGGAATAGAATGGAATCAACCCGAGTAGAACGGAATGGAATGGAATGGAACGGAATGGAACGAACCCGAATAGAACGGAACTGAACGGAATGGAACGGAACGGAACGGAACGGAGTGAAATGGAATGGAATGGAATCGAATGGAACCGAATGGAATGGAATGGAATGGATTGCAATTGAATGGAATGGAACCAACTAGAGTAGAATGGAATGGATTGGAAAGGAATGGAATGGAATGGAATGGAATGGAATGGAATGGAATGGAACGGAATCAACCCGAGTGGAGTGGAGTGGAGTGGAGTGGAGTGGAGTGGAGTGGAATGGAGTGGAATGGAATGGAATGGAATAGAATGGAATCAACCCGAGTAGAACGGAATGGAAAGGAATGGAATGGAATGGAACGGAATGGAACAGAGCGGAATGGAACGGAACGGAACGGAACGGAATGGAATTTAACGAACCCGAGTAGAACGGAATGGAATGGAATGGAATGGAATGGAATGGAATGGAATGGAATGGAATCGAATGGAATGGAATGGAATGGAATCGAATGGAATGGAATGGAATGCAATGGAATGGAATCAACCCGAGTAGAACGGAATGGAATGGAATGGAATGGAATGGAATGGAATGGAACAGAACGCAATGGAACGGAACGGAACAGAACGGAATGGAAAGGAATGATCAACCCGAGAAGAACGGAATGGAATGGAATGGAATGGAATTCAATGGAATAGAATGGAATGGAATGGAATGGAATGGAATGGAATGGAATGGAATGGAATGGAATGGAATGGAATGGAATGGAATCGAATGGAATCGATTGGAATGGAATGGAATGGAATGGAATGGAATGGAATAGAATGGAATGGAATCGAATCAACCCGAGTAGATCGGAATGGAATGGAATGGAATGGAATGGAACGGAATGGAAGGAATTGAATGGAATTCAATGGAATAGAATGGAATGGAATGGAATGGAATGGAATGGAACGGAATCAACCCGAGTGGAGTGGAGTGGAGTGGAGTGGAGTGGAGTGGAGTGGAGTGGAATGGAGTGGAATGGAATGGAATGGAATAGAATGGAATCAACCCGAGTAGAACGGAATGGAAAGGAATGGAATGGAATGGAACGGAATGGAACAGAGCGGAATGGAACGGAACGGAACGGAACGGAATGGAATTTAACGAACCCGAGTAGAACGGAATGGAATGGAATGGAATGGAATGGAATGGAATGGAATGGAATGGAATCGAATGGAATGGAATGGAATGGAATCGAATGGAATGGAATGGAATGGAACGGAACGGAACGCAACGCAACGCAACGGAACGGAACGGAACGGAACGGAAATGAACGGAATGGAATGGAATGGAATCAACCCGAGTAGAACGGAATGGAATGGAATGGAATGGAATGGAACGGAACGGAACGGAACGGAACGGAACGGAACGGAACGGAATGGAATGAAATGGAATGGAATGGAATCGAATTGAATCGAATGGAATAGAATGGAATGGAATGGAATGGAATAGAAAGGAATCGAATCGAATCGAATGGAATCGAATGGAATCGAATGGAATCGAATGGAATGGAATGGAATGGAATGGAATGGAATGGAATGGAATCAACCCGTGTAGAATGTAATGGATTGGAATGGAATGGAATGGAATGGAATGGAATGGAATGGAATGGAATGGAATTCAATGGAATAGAATGGAATGGAATGGAATTCAATGGAACAGAATGGAATGGAATGGAATGGAATGGAATGGAATGGAATGGAATGGAATCGAATGGAATCGAATGGAATCGAATGGATTCGAATGGAATGGAATGGAATAGAATGGAATCAACCCGAGTAGAACGGAATGGAATGGAATGGAACGGAATGGAACGAACCCGAATAGAACGGAACTGAACGGAATGGAACGGAACGGAACGGAACGGAGTGAAATGGAATGGAATGGAATCGAATGGAACCGAATGGAATGGAATGGAATGGAATGGAATGGAATGGAATGGAATGGAACCAACTCGAGTAGAATGGAATGGATTGGAAAGGAATGGAATGGAATGGAATGGAATGGAATGGAATGGAACGGAATCAACCCGAGTGGAGTGAAGTGGAGTGGAGTGGAGTGGAGTGGAGTGGAATGGAGTGGAATGGAATGGAATGGAATAGAATGGAATCAACCCGAGTAGAACGGAATGGAATGGAATGGAATGGAATGGAACGGAATGGAACAGAACGGAATGGAACGGAACGGAACGGAACGGAATGGAATTTAACGAACCCGAGTAGAACGGAATGGAATGGAATGGAATGGAATGGAATGGAATGGAATGGAATGGAATTCAATGGAATGGAATGGAATGGAATGGAATGGAATGGAATTCAGTGGAATCGAATGGAATGGAATGGAATGGAATGGAATGGAATGGAATGGAATCAACCCGAGTAGAACGGAATGGAATGGAATGGAATGGAATGGAATGGAATGGAATGGAATGGAACCGAATGGAATGGAACGGAATGGAATGGAATGGAATGGAATGGAATGGAATGGAATGGAATGGAATGGAATGGAATGGAATTCAATGGAATAGAATGGAATGGAATGGAATGGAATGGAATGGAACGGAACGGAACGCAACGCAACGCAACGGAACGGAACGGAACGGAACGGAACTGAACGTAATGGAATGGAATGGAATCAACCCGAGTAGAACGGAATGGAATGGAATGGAATGGAATGGAACGGAACGGAACGGAACGGAACGGAACGGAACGGAATGGAATGAAATGGAATGGAATGGAATCGAATTGAATCGAATGGAATAGAATGGAATGGAATGGAATAGAAAAGAATCGAATCGAATCGAATGGAATCGAATGGAATCGAATGGAATGGAATGGAATGGAATGGAATGGAATGGAATGGAATGGAATGGAATCAACCCGTGTAGAATGTAATGGATTGGAATGGAATGGAATGGAATGCAATAGAATGGAATGGAATGGAATGGAATGGAATGGAATGGAATGGAATGGAATTCAATAGAATAGAATGGAATGGAATGGAATTCAATGGAACAGAATGGAATGGAATTGAATGGAATGGAATGGAATGGAATGGAATGGAATCGAATGGAATCAAATGGAATCGAATGGAATCGAATGGAATGGAATGGAATAGAATGGAATCAACCCGAGTAGAACGGAATGGAATGGAATGGAACGGAATGGAACGAACCCGAATAGAACGGAACTGAACGGAATGGAACGGAACGGAACGGAACGGAGTGAAATGGAATGGAATGGAATCGAATGGAACCGAATGGAATGGAATGGAATGGATTGCAATTGAATGGAATGGAACCAACTAGAGTAGAATGGAATGGATTGGAAAGGAATGGAATGGAATGGAATGGAATGGAATGGAATGGAATGGAACGGAATCAACCCGAGTGGAGTGGAGTGGAGTGGAGTGGAGTGGAGTGGAGTGGAATGGAGTGGAATGGAATGGAATGGAATAGAATGGAATCAACCCGAGTAGAACGGAATGGAAAGGAATGGAATGGAATGGAACGGAATGGAACAGAGCGGAATGGAACGGAACGGAACGGAACGGAATGGAATTTAACGAACCCGAGTAGAACGGAATGGAATGGAATGGAATGGAATGGAATGGAATGGAATGGAATGGAATCGAATGGAATGGAATGGAATGGAATCGAATGGAATGGAATGGAATGCAATGGAATGGAATCAACCCGAGTAGAACGGAATGGAATGGAATGGAATGGAATGGAATGGAATGGAACAGAACGCAATGGAACGGAACGGAACAGAACGGAATGGAAAGGAATGATCAACCCGAGAAGAACGGAATGGAATGGAATGGAATGGAATTCAATGGAATAGAATGGAATGGAATGGAATGGAATGGAATGGAATGGAATGGAATGGAATGGAATGGAATGGAATGGAATGGAATCGAATGGAATCGATTGGAATGGAATGGAATGGAATGGAATGGAATGGAATAGAATGGAATGGAATCGAATCAACCCGAGTAGATCGGAATGGAATGGAATGGAATGGAATGGAACGGAATGGAAGGAATTGAATGGAATTCAATGGAATAGAATGGAATGGAATGGAATGGAATGGAATGGAATCGAATGGAATCGAATGGAATGTAATGGAATAGAATGGAATCAACCCGAGTAGAACGCAATGGAATGGAATGGAACGGAATGGAACGAACCCGAATAGAACGGAACTGAACGGAATGGAACGGAACGGAACGGAACGGAACGGAGTGAAATGGAATGGAATGGAATCGAATGGAACCGAATGGAATGGAATGGAATGGAATGGAATGGAATGGAATGGAACGGAAAGGAACGGAACGCAACGGAATGGAATGGAATGATAAACCCGAGTAGAACGGAATGGAATGGAATGGAATGGAATGGAATGGAACGAACCCGAGTAGAACGGAACAGAACGGAACGGAACGGAACGGAACGGAACGGAACGGAATGGAGTGAAATGGAATGGAATGGAATCGAATGGAATGGAATGGAATGGAATGGAATGGAATGGAATGGAATGGAATCGAATCGAATGGAATGGAATGGAATGGAATGGAATGGAATGGAATGGAATGGAATGGAATGGAATGGAATCAACCCGAGTAGAACGTAATGGAATGGAATGGAATGGAATGGAACGGAACGGAACGGAACGGAACAGAACGGAACGGAACGGAACGGAATGGAATGGAATGAACCCGAGTAGAACGGAATGGAATGGAATGGAATGGAATCGAATGGAATGGAATGGAATAGAATGGAATCAACCCGAGTAGAACGGAATGGAACGGAATGGAATGGAATGGAACGGAACGAAACGGAACGGAATTCAATGGAATGGAACGGAATGGAATGGAATTCAATGGAATGGAACGGAATTCAATGGAATGGAATGGAATGGAATGGAACGGAACGGAACGGAACGGAACGGAACGGAACGGAACGGAATGGAATGGAATTCAATGGAATGGAATGGAATGGAATGGAATGGAATGGAATGGAATGGAATGGAATGGAACGGAATTCAATGGAATGGAATGGAATGGAATGGAATTCAATGGAGTGGAATGCAATCGAATGGAATCGAATGGAATCGAATGGAATCGATTGGAATCGAATGGAATCGAATGGAATGGAATGGAATAGAATGGAATCAACACGAGTGGAAGGGAACGGAACGGAACGGAACGGAACGGAACGGAACGGAACGGAATGGAATAGAATGGAATCAACCCGAGTAGAACGGAATGGAATGGAATGGAATTGAATGGAACAGAATTCAATGGAATGGAATGGAATGGAATGGAATTCAATGGAATGGAATGGAATGGAATGGAATGGAATTCAATGGAATGGAATGGAATGGAATGGAATGGAATGGAATGGAATCGAATGGAATCGAATGGAATCGAATGGAATGGAATGGAATAGAATGGAATCAATCCGAGTAGAACGGAACGGAACGGAACGGAACGGAACGGAAAGGAATGGAATGGAATGGAACGGAATTCAATGCAATGGATCGGAATTCAATGGAATGGAACGGAATGGAAGGGAACATAATAGAACTTAATGGAATGGAATGGAATGGAACGGAATGGAATGGAACGGAATGGAATGGAATGGAATTCAATGGAATGGAGTGGAATGGAATGGAATGGAATGGAATGGAATGGAATGGAATCGAATTGAATCGAATGGAATCGAATGGAATAGAATGGAATAGAATGGAATGGAATGGAATAGAATGGAATCAACCCGAGTAGAACGGAACGGAACGGAACGGAACGGAACGGAAAGGAATGGAATGGAATGGAACGGAATTCAATGCAATGGAACGGAATTCAATGGAATGGAACGGAATGGAACGGAATGGAACGGAACGGAATGGAAAGGAATGGAATGGAATGGAATGGAATGGAACGGAATGGAATGGAACGGAATGGAATGGAATGGAATGGAATGGAATTCAATGGAATGGAATGGAATTCAATGGAATGGAATTCTATGGAATTCAATGGAATGGAATGGAATGGAATGGAATGAAATGGAATTCAATGGAATGGAATGGAATCGAATGGAATGGAATGGAATGGAATTCCATGGAATTCCATGGAATGGAATGGAATGGAATGAAATGGAATTCAATGGAATAGAATGGAATGGAATGAAATCAACACAAGTAGAAAGGAATGGAACGGAACGGAATGGAATGGAATGAACCCGAGTAGAACGGAATGGAATGGAATGGAATGGAATGGAAAGGAGTGGAATCGAGTGGAATGGAATGGAATAGAATGGAATCAACCCGAGTAGAACGGAATGGAAAGGAATGGAACGGAATGGAACGGAACGGAACGGAACGGAAAGGAACGGAATTCAATGGAATGGAACGGAATGGAATGGAATTCAATGGAATGGAACGGAATTCAATGGAATGGAATGGAATGGAACGGAACGGAACGGAACGGAACGGAATGGAATGGAATTCAATGGAATAGATTGGAATGGAATGGAATTCAATCTAATGGAATTCAATGGAATGGAATGGAATGGAATGGAATGGAATGGAATGGAACGGAATTCAATGGAATGGAATGGAATGGAATGGAATTCTATGGAATGGAATGGAATTCAATGGAATGGAATGGAATGGAATGGAATGGAATGGAATCGAATGGAATCGAATGGAATCGAATGGAATGGAATGGAATAGAATGGAATCAACCCGAGTAGAATGGAATGGAATGGAATGGAATGGAATGGAATGGAATGGAATGGAATGGAATGGAATGGAATGGAATGGAATTCAAATGGAATGGAATGGAATGGAATGGAATGGAATAGAATGGAATGGAACGGAATTCATTGGAATGGAATGGAATGGAATGGAATTCAATGGAATGGAATGGAATGGAATGGAATCGAATGGAATCGAATGGAATCGAATGGAATCGAATGGAATGGAATGGAATAGAATGGAATCAATCCGAGTGGAATGGAACGGAACGGAACGGAACGGAACGGAACGGAATGGAATAGAATGGAATCAACCCGAGTAGAACGGAATGGAATGGAATGGAATGGAATGGAACAGAATTCAATGGAATGGAATGGAATGGAATGGAATTCAATGGAATGGAATGGAATGGAATGGAATGGAATGGAATGGAATGGAGTTCCATGGAATGGAATGGATTGGAATGGAATGGAATGGAATGGAAAGGAATGGAATCGAATGGAATCGAATGGAATCGAATGGAATCGAATGGAATGGAATGGAATAGAATGGAATCAATCCGAGTAGAACGGAACGGAACGGAACGGAACGGAACGGAAAGGAATGGAATGGAATGGAACGGAATTCCATGCAATGGATCGGAATTCAATGGAATGGAACGGAATGGAACGGAATGGAATGGAATGGAACGGAATGGAATTTAATGGAATTCAATGGAATGGAATGGAATGGAATGGAATGGAATGGAATGGTATCGAATTGAATCGAATGGAATAGAATGGAATCGAATGGAATGGAATGGAATAGAATGGAATCAACCCGAGTAGAACGGAACGGAACGGAACGGAACGGAACGGAAAGGAATGGAATGGAATGGAATTGAATGGAATGGAACGGAATTCAATGGAATGGAATGGAATGGAATGGAATTCAATGGAATGGAACGGAATCGAATGGAATCGAATGGAATCGAATGGATTCGAATGGAATCGACTGGAATCGAATGGAATGGAATGGAATAGAATGGAATCAACCCGAGTAGAACGGAAAGGAACGGAATGGAACGGAATGGAACGGAACGGAACGGAACGGAACGGAACAGAATTCAATGGAATGGAACGGAATGGAATGGAATTCAATGGAATGGAACGGAATTCAATGGAATGGAATGGAATGGAATGGAACGGAACGGAACGGAACGGAACGAAACGGAACGGAACGGAACGGAACGGAACGGAATGGAATGGAATTCAATGGAATGGAATGGAATGGAATGGAATTCAATGGAATGGAATTCAATGGAATGGAATGGAATGGAATGGAATGGAATGGAACGGAATTCAATGGAATGGAATGGAATGGAATGGAATGGAATGGAATTCAAATGGAATGGAATGGAATGGAATGCAATGGAATGGAATGGAACGGAATTCAATGGAATGGAATGGAATGGAATGGAATTCTATGGAATGGAATGGAATCGAATGGAATCAAATGGAATCGAATGGAATCGAATGGAATCGAATGGAATGGAATGGAATGGAATGGAATAGAATGGAATCAACCCGAGTGGAATGGAACGGAACGGAACGGAACTGAACGGAACGGAACGGAACGGAATGGAATAGAATGGAATCAACCCGAGTAGAACGGAATGGAATGGAATGGAATTGAATGGAACAGAATTCAATGGAATGGAATGGAATGGAATGGAATTCAATGGAATGGAATGGAATGGAATGGAATGGAATGGAATGGAGTTCAAAGGAATGGAATGGAATGGAATGGAATGGAATGGAATGGAATCGAATGGAATCGAATGGAATGGAATGGAATGGAATGGAATAGAATGGAATCAACCCGAGTAGAACGGAATGGAATGGAATGGAACGGAATGGAACGAAGCCGAATAGAACGGAACTGAACGGAATGGAACGGAACGGAACGGAACGGAGTGAAATGGAATGGAATGGAATCGAATGGAACCGAATGGAATGGAATGGAATGGAATGGAATGGAATGGAATGGAATGGAACCAACTAGAGTAGAATGGAATGGATTGGAAAGGAATGGAATGGAACGGAATTCAATGGAATGGAATGGAATGGAATGGAATTCTATGGAATGGAATGGAATCGAATGGAATCAAATGGAATCGAATGGAATCGAATGGAATCGAATGGAATGGAATGGAATGGAATGGAATGGAACGGAATCAACCCGAGTGGAGTGGAGTGGAGTGGAGTGGAGTGGAGTGGAGTGGAATGGAGTGGAATGGAATGGAATGGAATAGAATGGAATCAACCCGAGTAGAACGGAATGGAATGGAATGGAATGGAATGGAACGGAATGGAACAGAACGGAATGGAACGGAACGGAACGGAATGGAATTTAACGAACCCGAGTAGAACGGAATGGAATGGAATGGAATGGAATGGAATGGAATGGAATGGAATGGAATGGAATCGAATGGAATGGAATGGAATGGAATGGAATGGAATGGAATGGAATGGAATGGAATGCAATGGAATGGAATCAACCCGAGTAGAACGGAATGGAATGGAATGGAATGGAATGGAACAGAACGCAATGGAACGGAACGGAACAGAACGGAATGGAAAGGAATGATCAACCCGAGAAGAACGGAATGGAATGGAATGGAATGGAATTCAATGGAATAGAATGGAATGGAATGGAATGGAATGGAATGGAATGGAATGGAATGGAATGGAATCGAATGGAATCGAATGGAATCGATTGGAATGGAATGGAATGGAATGGAATGGAATGGAATGGAATGGAATCGAATCAACCCGAGTAGATCGGAATGGAATGGAATGGAATGGAATGGAACGGAATGGAAGGAATGGAATGGAATTCAATGGAATAGAATGGAATGGAATGGAATGGAATGGAATGGAATGGAATTGAATGGACTTGAATGGAATCGAATGGAATGTAATGGAATAGAATGGAATCAACCCGAGTAGAACGGAATGGAATGGAATGGAATGGAATGGAATGGAACGGAATGGAACGGAACGGAATGGAATGGAACGGAACGGAATGGAACGCAACGCAACGGAACGGAACGGAATGGAACGGAACTGAAAGGAATGGAATGGAATGAAATCAACCCGAGCAGAACGGAATGGAATGGAGTGGAACGGAATGGAATTCAATGGAATAGAATGGAATGGAATGGAATGGAATGGAATGGAATGGAATGGAATGGAATGGAATCGAATGGAATCGAATGGAATGGATTGGAATAGAATGGAATCAACCCGAGTAGAACGGAATGGAATGGAATGGAACGGAATGGAACGAACCCGAATAGAACGGAACTGAACGGAATGGAACGGAACGGAACGGAACGGAACGGAGTGAAATGGAATGGAATGGAATCGAATGGAACCGAATGGAATGGAATGGAATGGAATGGAATGGAATGGAATGGAATGGAACGGAAAGGAACGGAACGCAACGGAATGGAATGGAATGATAAACCCGAGTAGAATGGAATGGAATGGAATGGAATGGAATGGAATGGAATGGAACGAACCCGAGTAGAACGGAACAGAACGGAACGGAACGGAACTGAACGGAACGGAACGGAATGGAGTGAAATGGAATGGAATGGAATCGAATGGAATGGAATGGAATGGAATGGAATGGAATGGAATGGAATGGAATCGAATCGAATGGAATGGAATGGAATGGAATGGAATGGAATGGAATGGAATGAAATGGAATGGAATCAACCCGAGTAGAACGTAATGGAATGGAATGGAATGGAATGGAATGGAATGGAATGGAATGGAATGGAATGGAATGGAATGGAATGGAATGGAATGGAATGGAATGGAATGGAATGGAATGGAATTCAGTGGAATAGAGTGGAATGGAATGGAATGGAATGGAATGGAATGGAATGGAATGGAATCGAATCGAATGGAATGGAATGGAATGGAATGGAATGGAATGGAAAGGAATGGAATGGAATTGAATGGAATGGAATCAACCCGAGTAGAACGGAATGGAATGGAATGGAATGGAATGGAATGGAATCAACCCGAGTAGAACGGAATGCAATGGAATGGAATGGAATGGAATGGAATGGAACGGAACGGACCCGAGTAGAACGGAACAGAACGTAACGGAACGGAAAGGAACGGAACGGAATGGAGTGAAATGGAATGGAATGGAATGGAATGGAATCGAGTGGAATGGAATGGAATGGAATGGAATGGAATGGAATAGAATCGAATCGAATCGAATGGAATCGAATTTAATGGAATGGAATGGAATGGAATGGAATGGAATTCAATGGAATGGAACGGAATTCAATGGAATGGAATGGAATGGAATGGAACGGAATGGAACGGAACGGAACAGAACGGAATGGAATGGAATGAACCCGAGTAGAACGGAATGGAATGGAATGGAATGGAATCGAATGGAATGGAATGGAATAGAATGGAATCAACCCGAGTAGAACGGAATGGAACGGAATGGAATGGAATGGAACGGAACGGAACGGAACGGAATTCAATGGAATTGAACGGAATGGAATGGAATTCAATGGAATGGAACGGAATTCAATGGAATGGAACGGAACGGAACGGAACGGAACGGAACGGAACGGAATGGAATGGAATTCAATGGAATGGAATGGAATGGAATGGAATGGAATGGAATGGAATTGAATGGAATGGAACGGAATTCAATGGAATGGAATGGAATGGAATGGATTTCAATGGAATGGAATGCAATCGAATGGAATCGAATGGAATCGAATGGAATCGATTGGAATCGAATGGAATCGAATGGAATGGAATGGAATAGAATGGAATCAACACGAGTGGAATGGAACGGAACGGAACGGAACGGAACGGAACGGAACAGAATGGAATAGAATGGAATCAACCCGAGTAGAAAGGAATGGAATGGAATGGAATTGAATGGAACAGAATTCAATGGAATGGAATGGAATGGAATGGAATTCAATGGAATGGAATGGAATGGAATGGAATGGAATTCAATGGAATGGAATGGAATGGAATGGAATGGAATGGAATGGAATGGAATCGAATGGAATCGAATGGAATCGAATGGAATGGAATGGAATAGAATGGAATCAATCCGAGTAGAACGGAACGGAACGGAACGGAACGGAACGGAAAGGAATGGAATGGAATGGAACGGAATTCAATGCAATGGATCGGAATTCAATGGAATGGAACGGAATGGAACGGAACGTAATGGAACAGAATGGAATGGAAAGGAATAGAATGGAATGGAATGGAATGGAACGGAATGGAATGGAACGGAATGGAATGGAATGGAATTCAATGGAATGGAATGGAATGGAATGGAATGGAATGGAATGGAATGGAATCGAATTGAATCGAATGGAATCGAATGGAATAGAATGGAATAGAATGGAATGGAATGGAATAGAATGGAATCAACCCGAGTAGAACGGAACGGAACGGAACGGAACGGAACGGAACGGAACGGAAAGGAATGGAATGGAATGGAACGGAATTCAATGCAAAGGAACGGAATTCAATGGAATGGAACGGAATGGAACGGAATGGAACGGAACGGAATGGAAAGGAATGGAATGGAATGGAATGGAATGGAACGGAATGGAATGGAACGGAATGGAATGGAATGGAATTCCATGGAATTCCATGGAATGGAATGGAATGGAATGGAATGGAATGGAATGGAATTCCATGGAATAGAATGGAATGGAATGAAATCAACACAAGTAGAAAGGAATGGAACGGAACGGAATGGAATGGAATGAACCCGAGTAGAACGGAATGGAATGGAATGGAATGGAATGGAAAGGAATGGAATCGAGTGGAATGGAATGGAATAGAATGGAATCAACCCGGGTAGAACGGAATGGAACGGAATGGAACGGAACGGAACGGAACGGAACGGAACGGAATGGAATTCAATGGAATGGAACGGAATGGAATGGAATTCAATGGAATGGAACGGAATTCAATGGAATGGAAAGGAATGGAATGGAACGGAACGGAACGGAACGGAACTGAATGGAATGGAATTCAATGGAATGGGTTGGAATGGAATGGAATTCAATCTAATGGAATTCAATGGAATGGAATGGAATGGAATGGAATGGAATGGAACGGAATTCAATGGAATGGAATGGAATGGAATGGAATTCAATGGAATGGAATGGAATTCAATGGAATGGAATGGAATTCAATGGAATGGAATGGAATGGAATGGAATCGAATGGAATCGAATGGAATCGAATGGAATGGAATGGAATAGAATGGAATCAACCCGAGTAGAACGGAAAGGAACGGAATGGAACGGAATGGAACGGAACGGAACGGAACGGAAAGGAACAGAATTCAATGGAATGGAACGGAATGGAATGGAATTCAATGGAATGGAACGGAATTCAATGGAATGGAATGGAATGGAATGGAACGGAACGGAACGGAACGGAACGGAACGAAACGGAACGGAACGGAACGGAACGGAATGGAATGGAATTCAATGGAATGGAATGGAATGGAATGGAATTCAATGGAATGGAATTCAATGGAATGGAATGGAATGGAATGGAATGGAACGGAATTCAATGGAATGGAATGGAATGGAATGGAATTCAATGGAATGGAATGGAATTCAATGGAATGGAATGGAATGGAATGGAATGGAATAGAATGGAATCGAATGGAATCGAATGGAATCGAATGGAATCGAACGGAATGGAATGGAATAGAATGGCATCAACCCGAGTGGAATGGAATGGAATGGAATGGTATGGAATGGAATGGAACGGAATGGAATGGAATGGAATGGAATGGAATGGAATGGAATTCAAATGGAATGGAATGGAATTGAATGCAATGGAATGGAACGGAATTCAATGGAATGGAATGGAATGGAATGGAATTCAGTGGAATGGAATGCAATCGAATGGAATCGAATTGAATCGAATGGAATCGATTGGAATCGAATGGAATCGAATGGAATGGAATGGAATAGAATGGAATCAACACGAGTGGAATGGAACGGAACGGAACGGAACGGAACGGAACGAAACGGAACGGAATGGAATAGAATGGAATCAACCCGAGTAGAACGGAATGGAATGGAATGGAATTGAATGGAACAGAATTCAATGGAATGGAATGGAATGGAATGGAATGGAATGGAATGGAATGGAATGGAATGGAATGGAATTCAATGGAATGGAATGGAATGGAATGGAATGGAATGGAATGGAATGTAATGGAATGGAATGGAATGGAATCGAATGGAATCGAATGGAATCGAATGGAATGGAATGGAATAGAATGGAATCAATCCGAGTAGAACGGAACGGAACGGAACGGAAAGGAATGGAATGGAATGGAACGGAATTCAATGCAATGGATCGGAATTCAATGGAATGGAACGGAATGGAACGGAACGTAATGGAACGAAATGGAATGGAATGGAATGGAATGGAATGGAATGGAACGGAATGGAATGGAACGGAATGGAATGGAATGGAATTCAATGGAATGGAATGGAATGGAATGGAATGGAATGGAATGGAATGGAATGGAATGGAATCGAATTGAATCGAATGGAATCGAATGGAATAGAATGGAATAGAATGGAATGGAATGGAATAGAATGGAATCAACCCGAGTAGAACGGAACGGAACGGAACGGAACGGAACGGAACGGAAAGGAATGGAATGGAATGGAACGGAATTCAATGCAATGGAACGGAATTCAATGGAATGGAACGGAATGGAAAGGAATGGAACGGAACGGAATGGAAAGGAATGGAATGGAATGGAATGGAATGGAACGGAATGGAATGGAACGGAATGGAATGGAATGGAATGGAATGGAATTCAATGGAATGGAATGGAATTCAATGGAATGGAATTCTATGGAATTCAATGGAATGGAATGGAATGGAATGGAATGGAATGGAATGGAATTCAATGGAATGGAATGGAATCGAATGGAATGGAATGGAAAGGAATTCCATGGAATTCCATGGAATGGAATGGAATGGAATGGAATGGAATGGAATGGAATTCAATGGAATAGAATGGAACGGAATGAAATCAACACAAGTAGAAAGGAATGGAACGGAACGGAATGGAATGGAATGAACCCGAGTAGAAAGGAATGGAATGGAATGGAATGGAATGGAAAGGAATGGAATCGAGTGGAATGGAATGGAATAGAATGGAATCAACCCGAGTAGAACGGAATGGAACGGAATGGAACGGAATGGAACGGAACGGAACGGAACGGAACGGAACGGAACGGAATTCAATGGAATGGAACGGAATGGAATGGAATTCAATGGAATGGAACGGAATTCAATGGAATGGAAAGGAATGGAATGGAACGGAATGGAACGGAACGGAACGGAACGGAATGGAATGGAATTCAATGGAATGGATTGGAATGGAATGGAATTCAATCTAATGGAATTCAATGGAATGGAATGGAATGGAATGGAATGGAATGGAATGGAACGGAATTCAATGGAATGGAATGGAATGGAATGGAATTCAATGGAATGGAATGGAATTCAATGGAATGGAATGGAATGGAATGGAATGGAATGGAATCGAATGGAATCGAATGGAATCGAATGGAATGGAATGGAATAGAATGGAATCAACCCGAGTAGAATGGAATGGAATGGAATGGAATGGAATGGAATGGAATGGAATGGAATTCAAATGGAATGGAATGGAATGGAATGGAATGGAATTGAATGGAATGGAACGGAATTCATTGGAATGGAATGGAATGGAATGGAATCGAATGGAATCGAATGGAATCGAATGGAATCGAATGGAATCGAATGGAATCGAATGGAATGGAATGGAATAGAATGGAATCAACCCGAGTGGAATGGAACGGAACGGAACGGAACGGAACGGAACGGAATGGAATAGAATGGAATCAACCCGAGTAGAACGGAATGGAATGGAATGGAATGGAATGGAACAGAATTCAATGGAATGGAATGGAATGGAATGGAATTCAATGGAATGGAATGGAATGGAATGGAATGGAATGGAATGGAATGGAGTTCCATGGAATGGAATGGAATGGAATGGAATGGAATGGAAAGGAATGGAATCGAATGGAATCGAATGGAATCGAATGGAATCGAATGGAATGGAAGGGAATAGAATGGAATCAATCCGAGTAGAACGGAACGGAACGGAACGGAACGGAACGGAAAGGAATGGAATGGAATGGAACGGAATTCCATGCAATGGATCGGAATTCAATGGAATGGAACGGAATGGAACGGAATGGAATGGAATGGAACGGAATTCAATGGAATGGAATGGAATGGAATGGAATTCAATGGAATGGAATGGAATTCAATGGAATGGAATGGAATTCAATGGAATGGAATGGAATGGAATGGAATCGAATGGAATCGAATGGAATCGAATGGAATGGAATGGAATAGAATGGAATCAACCCGAGTAGAACGGAAAGGAACGGAATGGAACGGAATGGAACGGAACGGAACGGAACGGAAAGGAACAGAATTCAATGGAATGGAACGGAATGGAATGGAATTCAATGGAATGGAACGGAATTCAATGGAATGGAATGGAATGGAATGGAACGGAACGGAACGGAACGGAACGGAACGAAACGGAACGGAACGGAACGGAACGGAATGGAATGGAATTCAATGGAATGGAATGGAATGGAATGGAATTCAATGGAATGGAATTCAATGGAATGGAATGGAATGGAATGGAATGGAACGGAATTCAATGGAATGGAATGGAATGGAATGGAATTCAATGGAATGGAATGGAATTCAATGGAATGGAATGGAATGGAATGGAATGGAATAGAATGGAATCGAATGGAATCGAATGGAATCGAATGGAATCGAACGGAATGGAATGGAATAGAATGGCATCAACCCGAGTGGAATGGAATGGAATGGAATGGTATGGAATGGAATGGAACGGAATGGAATGGAATGGAATGGAATGGAATGGAATGGAATTCAAATGGAATGGAATGGAATTGAATGCAATGGAATGGAACGGAATTCAATGGAATGGAATGGAATGGAATGGAATTCAGTGGAATGGAATGCAATCGAATGGAATCGAATTGAATCGAATGGAATCGATTGGAATCGAATGGAATCGAATGGAATGGAATGGAATAGAATGGAATCAACACGAGTGGAATGGAACGGAACGGAACGGAACGGAACGGAACGAAACGGAACGGAATGGAATAGAATGGAATCAACCCGAGTAGAACGGAATGGAATGGAATGGAATTGAATGGAACAGAATTCAATGGAATGGAATGGAATGGAATGGAATGGAATGGAATGGAATGGAATGGAATGGAATGGAATGGAATTCAATGGAATGGAATGGAATGGAATGGAATGGAATGGAATGGAATGTAATGGAATGGAATGGAATGGAATCGAATGGAATCGAATGGAATCGAATGGAATGGAATGGAATAGAATGGAATCAATCCGAGTAGAACGGAACGGAACGGAACGGAAAGGAATGGAATGGAATGGAACGGAATTCAATGCAATGGATCGGAATTCAATGGAATGGAACGGAATGGAACGGAACGTAATGGAACGGAATGGAATGGAATGGAATGGAATGGAATGGAATGGAACGGAATGGAATGGAACGGAATGGAATGGAATGGAATTCAATGGAATGGAATGGAATGGAATGGAATGGAATGGAATGGAATGGAATGGAATGGAATCGAATTGAATCGAATGGAATCGAATGGAATAGAATGGAATAGAATGGAATGGAATGGAATAGAATGGAATCAACCCGAGTAGAACGGAACGGAACGGAACGGAACGGAACGGAACGGAAAGGAATGGAATGGAATGGAACGGAATTCAATGCAATGGAACGGAATTCAATGGAATGGAACGGAATGGAAAGGAATGGAACGGAACGGAATGGAAAGGAATGGAATGGAATGGAATGGAATGGAACGGAATGGAATGGAACGGAATGGAATGGAATGGAATGGAATGGAATTCAATGGAATGGAATGGAATTCAATGGAATGGAATTCTATGGAATTCAATGGAATGGAATGGAATGGAATGGAATGGAATGGAATGGAATTCAATGGAATGGAATGGAATCGAATGGAATGGAATGGAAAGGAATTCCATGGAATTCCATGGAATGGAATGGAATGGAATGGAATGGAATGGAATGGAATTCAATGGAATAGAATGGAACGGAATGAAATCAACACAAGTAGAAAGGAATGGAACGGAACGGAATGGAATGGAATGAACCCGAGTAGAAAGGAATGGAATGGAATGGAATGGAATGGAAAGGAATGGAATCGAGTGGAATGGAATGGAATAGAATGGAATCAACCCGAGTAGAACGGAATGGAACGGAATGGAACGGAATGGAACGGAACGGAACGGAACGGAACGGAACGGAACGGAATTCAATGGAATGGAACGGAATGGAATGGAATTCAATGGAATGGAACGGAATTCAATGGAATGGAAAGGAATGGAATGGAACGGAATGGAACGGAACGGAACGGAACGGAATGGAATGGAATTCAATGGAATGGATTGGAATGGAATGGAATTCAATCTAATGGAATTCAATGGAATGGAATGGAATGGAATGGAATGGAATGGAATGGAACGGAATTCAATGGAATGGAATGGAATGGAATGGAATTCAATGGAATGGAATGGAATTCAATGGAATGGAATGGAATGGAATGGAATGGAATGGAATCGAATGGAATCGAATGGAATCGAATGGAATGGAATGGAATAGAATGGAATCAACCCGAGTAGAATGGAATGGAATGGAATGGAATGGAATGGAATGGAATGGAATGGAATTCAAATGGAATGGAATGGAATGGAATGGAATGGAATTGAATGGAATGGAACGGAATTCATTGGAATGGAATGGAATGGAATGGAATCGAATGGAATCGAATGGAATCGAATGGAATCGAATGGAATCGAATGGAATCGAATGGAATGGAATGGAATAGAATGGAATCAACCCGAGTGGAATGGAACGGAACGGAACGGAACGGAACGGAACGGAATGGAATAGAATGGAATCAACCCGAGTAGAACGGAATGGAATGGAATGGAATGGAATGGAACAGAATTCAATGGAATGGAATGGAATGGAATGGAATTCAATGGAATGGAATGGAATGGAATGGAATGGAATGGAATGGAATGGAGTTCCATGGAATGGAATGGAATGGAATGGAATGGAATGGAAAGGAATGGAATCGAATGGAATCGAATGGAATCGAATGGAATCGAATGGAATGGAAGGGAATAGAATGGAATCAATCCGAGTAGAACGGAACGGAACGGAACGGAACGGAAAGGAATGGAATGGAATGGAACGGAATTCCATGCAATGGATCGGAATTCAATGGAATGGAACGGAATGGAACGGAATGGAATGGAATGGAACGGAATGGAATGGAATGGAACGGAATGGAATGGAATGGAATTCAATGGAATGGAATGGAATGGAATGGAATGGAATGGAATGGAATCGAATTGAATCGAATGGAATCGAATGGAATAGAATGGAATCGAATGGAATGGAATGGAATAGAATGGAATCAACCCGAGTAGAACGGAACGGAACGGAACGGAACGGAACGGAAAGGAATGGAATGGAATGGAATTGAATGGAATGGAACGGAATTCAATGGAATGGAATGGAATGGAATGGAATTCAATGGAATGGAATGGAATCGAATGGAATCGAATGGAATCGAATGGATTCGAATGGAATCGAATGGAATCGAATGGAATGGAATGGAATAGAATGGAATCAACCCGAGTAGAACGGAAAGGAGCGGAATGGAAAGGAATGGAACGGAACGGAACGGAACGGAACCGAACAGAATTCAATGGAATGGAACGGAATGGAATGGAATTCAATGGAATGGAACGGAATTCAATGGAATGGAATGGAATGGAATGGAACGGAACGGAACGGAACGCAACGAAACGGAACGGAATGGAACGGAACGAAACGGAATGGAATGGAATGGAATTCAATGGAATGGAATGGAATGGAATGGAATTCAATGGAATGGAATTCAATGGAATGGAATGGAATGGAATGGAATGGAATGGAACGGAATTCAATGGAATGGAATGGAATGGAATGGAATTCAATGGAATGGAATGGAATTCAATGGAATGGAATGGAATGGAATGGAATGGAATGGAATCGAATGGAATCGAATGGAATCGAAGGGAATCGAATGGAATGGAATGGAATAGAATGGAATCAACCCGAGTGGAATGGAATGGAATGGAATGGTATGGAATGGAATGGAATGGAATGGAATGGAATGGAATGGAATGGAATGGAATGGAATTCAAATGGAATGGAATGGAATGGAATGCAATGGAATGGAATGGAACGGAATTCAATGGAATGGAATGGAATGGAATGGAATTCTATGGAATGGAATGGAATCGAATGGAATCAAATGGAATCGAACGGAATCGAATGGAATCGAATGGAATGGAATGGAATGGAATGGAATAGAATGGAATCAACCCGAGTGGAATGGAACGGAACGGAACGGAACGGAACGGAACGGAACGGAATGGAATAGAATGGAATCAACCCGAGTAGAACGGAATGGAATGGAATGGAATTGAATGGAACAGAATTCAATGGAATGGAAAGGAATGGAATGGAATTCAATGGAATGGAATGGAATGGAATGGAATGGAATGGAATGGAGTTCAATGGAATGGAATGGAATGGAATGGAATGGAATGGAATGGAATGGAATGGAATGGAATGGAATCGGATGGAATCGAATGGAATCGAATGGAATGGAATGGAATAGAGTGGAATCAATCCGAGTAGAACGGAATGGAACGGAACGGAACGGAACGGAAAGGAATGGAATGGAATGGAACGGAATTCAATGCAATGGATCGGAATTCAATGGAATGGAACGGAATGGAACGGAATGGAACGGAACGTAATGGAATGGAATAGAATGGAATGGAATGGAATGGAACGGAATGGAATGGAACGGAATGGAATGGAATGGAATTCAATGGAATGGAATGGAATGGAATGGAATCGAATTGAATCGAATGGAATCGAATGGAATAGATTGGAATCGAATGGAATGGAATGGAATAGAATGGAATCAACCCGAGTAGAACGGAACGGAACGGAACGGAACGGAACGGAACGGAAAGGAATGGAATGGAATGGAACGGAATTCAATGCAATGGATTGGAATTCAATGGAATGGAACGGAATGGAACGGAACGTAATGGAATGGAATGGAATGGAATGGAATGGAATGGAACGGAATGGAATGGAACGGAATGGAATGGAATGGAATTCAATGGAATGGAATGGAATGGAATGGAATGGAATGGAATGGAATGGAATGGAATCGAATTGAATAGAATGGAATCGAATGGAATAGAATGGAATCGAATGGAATGGAATGGAATAGAATGGAACCAACCCGTGTAGAACGGAACGGAACGGAACGGAAAGGAATGGAATGGAATGAACCCGAGTAGAACGGAATGGAATGGAATGGAATCGTATCGAATCGAATGGAATCGAGTGGAATGGAATGGAATAGAATGGAATCAACCCGAGTAGAACGGAATGGAACGGAATGGAACGGAATGGAACGGAACGGAACGGAACGGAACGGAACGGAATTCAATGGAATGGAACGGAATGGAATGGAATTCAATGGAATGGAACGGAATTCAATGGAATGGAATGGAATGGAATGGAACGGTACGGAACGGAATGGAATGGAACGGAACGGAATGGAATGGAATGGAATGGAATTCAATGTAGTGGAATTCAATGGAATGGAATGGAATGGAATGGAATGGAATGGAACGGAAGTCAATGGAATGGAATGGAATGGAATGGAATGGAATGGAATGGAATGGAATGGAATAGAATGGAATGGAATCGAATCGAATCGAATGGAATCAAATGGAATGGAATGGAATGGAACGGAATGGAATGGAATAGAATGGAATCAACCCGAGTAGAACGGAATGGAATGGAATGGAATGGAATGGAATGGAATGGAATGGAATGGAATGGAATGGAATGGAATGGAATGGAATTCAATGGAATAGAATGGAATGGAATGGAATGGAATGGAATGGAATGGAATAGAATGGAATCGAATGGAGTTGAATGGAATCGAATGGAATGGAATGGAATAGAATGGAATCAACCCGAGTAGAACGGAATGGAATGGAATGGAATGGAATGGAATGGAACGGAATGGAACGGAACGGAATGGAAAGGAACGGAACGGAACGGAATGGAATGGAATGAACCCGTATAGAACGGAATGGAATGGAATGGAATGGAATGGAATGGAATGGAATGGAATGGAATGGAATGGAATCGAATTGAATGGAATCGAATGGAATCGAATGGAATGGAATGGAATAGAATGGAATGGAATCAACCCCAGTAGAAAGGAATGGAATGGAATGGAATGGAATGGAATGGAATGGAATGGAATCGAATAGAATCGAATGGAATCAAATGGAATCGAATGGAATCGAATGGATTGGAATGGAATGGAATGGAATGGAATGGAATGGAATGGAATCAACCCGAGTAGAACGGAATGGAATGGAATGGAATAGAATGGAATGGAATGGAATGGAATGGAATGGAATGGAATTCAATGGAATAGAATGGAATGGAATGGAATGGAATGGAATGGAATCGAATGGACTTGAATGGAATTGAATGGAACGGAAAGGAATAGAATGGAATCAAACCGAGTAGAACGGAATGGAAAGGAATGGAATGGAATGGAATGGAATGGAACGGAATGGAACGGAACGGAATGGAACGGAACGGAACGGAATGGAATGGAATGGAATGGAATTCAATGGAATGGAATGGAATGGAATGGAATGGAATGGAATCAACCCGAGTAGAATGGAATGGATCGGAATGGAATGGAATGGAATGGAATGGAATCGAATGGAATCGAATGGAATGGAGTGGAATGGAATGGAATGGAATGGAATGGAATGGAATGGAATCAACCCGAGTAGAACGGAATGGAATGGAATGGAATGGAATGGAGTGTTATGGAATGGAATCAACCCGTGTAGAATGGAATGGATTGGAATGGAATGGAATGGAATGGAATTCAATGGAATGGAATGGAATTCAATGGAATAGAATGGAATGGAATGGAAAGGAATGGAATGGATTTGAATGGAATGGAATCGAATGGAGTCGAATGGAATCGAATGGAATGGAGTGGAATTGAATGGAATCAACCCGAGTAGAACGGAATGGAATGGAATGGAACGGAATGGAACGAACCCGAGTAGAACGGAACTGAACGGAACGGAACGGAACGGAACGGAGTGAAATGGAATGGAATGGAATCGAATGGTACCGAATGGAAAGGAATGGAATGGAATGGAATGGAATGGAATGGAATGGAATCAACCCGAGTAGAATGGAAAGGATTGGAATGGAATGGAATGGCATGGAATGGAATGGCATGGAATGGAATGGAATGGAATGGAATGGAATGGAATGGAATGGAATGGAATGGAATCGAATGGAATGGAATGGAATGGAATGGAACGGAATCAACCCGAGTGGAGTGGAGTGGAGTGGAGTGGAGTAGAGCGCAGTGGAGTGGAGTGGAGTGGAGTGGAGTGGAATGGAATGGAATGGAATGGAATGGAATGGAATGGAATAGAATGGAATCAACCCGAGTAGAAAGGAATGGAATGGAATGGAATGGAATGGAACGGAATGGAACAGAACGGAATGGAACGGAACGGAACGGAACGGAATGGAATTTAATGAACCCGAGTAGAACGGAATGGAATGGAATGGAATGGAATGGAATGGAGAGGAATCGAATCGAATGGAATTGAATCGAAAGGAATCGAATGGAATCGAATGGAATAGAATGGAATGGAATGGAATCAACCCGAGTAGAACGGAATGGAATGGAATGGAATGGAATGGAATGGAATGGAATGGAATGGAATGGAATGGAATGGAATGGAATGGAATGCAATGGAATGGAATAGAATGGACTCATCCCGAGTAGAACGGAACGGAACGGAATGGAATGGAATGGAATGGAATGGAATGGAATGGAATGGAACGGAACGGAACGGAACGGAACGGAACGCAACGAAATGGAATGGAATGGAATGAACCACCCGAGTAGAACGGAATGGAATTGAATGGAATGGAATGGAATGTAATGGAATGGAACTAACCCGAGAAGAACGGAACGGAACGGAACGGAACGGAACGCAATGGAATGGAGTGAAATGGAATGGAATGGAATCGAATGGAATTGAATGGAATGGAATGGAATGGAATGGAATGGAATGGAATGGAATCAACCCGAGTAAAATGGAATGGAATGGAATCGAATCGAAAGGAATCGAATGCAATCGAATGGAATGGAATGGAATGGAATGGAATGGAATGGAATGGAACGGTATCAACCCGTGAAGAATGGAATGGATTGGAATGGAATGGAATGGAATGGAATTCAATGCAATAGAATGGAATGAAAGGGAATGGAATGGAATGGAATGGAATGGAATGGAATGGAATGGAATGGAATTCAATGGAATAGAATGGAAAGAATGGAATGGAATGGAATGGAATGCAATCGAATGGAATCGAACGGAATCGAATGGAATGGAGTGGAATAGAATGGAATCAACCCGAGTAGAACGGAATGGAATGGAATGGAACGGAGTTGAATGGAATGGAATGGAATGGAATGGAATGGAATGGAATGGAATGGAATGGAATGGAATCGAATTTAATCGAATGGAATCGAATGGAATGGAATGGAATAGAATGGGATCAACCCGAGTAGAACGGAATGGAATGGAATGGAATGGAATGGAATTGAAAGGAATGGAATGGAATGGAAAGGAATGGAATGGAATGGAATGGAATGGAATAGAATGGAATGCAATGGAATGGAATGGAAACGAATCGAATTTAATCGAATGGAATCGAATGGAATGGAATGGAATAGAATGGGATCAACCCGAGTAGAACGGAATGGAATGTAATGGAATGGAATGGAACGGAATGGAATGGAACAGAACGCAATGGAACGGAACGGAACAGAACGGAATGGAAAGGAATGATCAACCCGAGAAGAACGGAATGGAATGGAATGGAATGGAATGGAATGCAATGGAATGGAATGGAATGGAACGAACACGAGTAGAACGGAAAAGAATGGAACGGAACGGAACAGAACGGAACGGAACGGAATGGAGTGAAATGCAATGGAATGGAATCGAATGGATTCGAATGGAATGGAATGGAATTGAATGGAATGGAATGGAATGGAATGGAATCGAATGGAATCGAATGGAATCGAATGGAATGGAATGGAATAGAATGGAATCAACCCGAGTAGAACGGAATGGAATGGAATGGAATGGAATGGAATGGAATGGAATTCAATGGAATGGAATGGAATGGAATGGAATGGAATTCAGTGGAATCGAATGGAATGGAATGGAATGGAATGGAATGGAATGGAATGGAATGGAATGGAATGGAATGGAATCAACCCGAGTGGAACGGAATGGAATGGAATGGAATGGAATGGAATGGAATGGAATGGAACCGAATGGAATGGAATTTAATGGAATGGAATGGAATGGAATGGAATGGAATGGAATGGAATTCAATGGAATAGAATGGAATGGAATGGAATGGAATGGAATGGAACGGAACAGAACGCAACGCAACGCAACGGAACGGAACGGAACGCAACGGAACTGAACGGAATGGAATGGAATGGAATCAACACGAGTAGAACGGAATGGAATGGAATGGAATGGAATGGAACGGAACGGAACGGAACGGAACGGAACGGAATGGAATGAAATGGAATGGAATGGAATCGAATTGAATCGAATGGAATAGAATGGAATGGAATGGAATGGAATAGAAAGGAATCGAATCGAATCGAATGGAATCGAATGGAATCGAATGGAATGGAATGGAATGGAATGGAATGGAATGGAATGGAATGGAATGGAATGGAATGGAATGGAATCAACCCGTGTAGAATGTAATGGATTGGAATGGAATGGAATGGAATGGAATGGAATGGAATGGAATGGAATGGAATGGAATGGAATGGAATTCAATGGAATTGAATTGAATGGAATGGAATTCAATGGAACAGAATGGAATGGAATGGAATGGAATGGAATGGAATGGAATCGAATGGAATCGAATGGAATCGAATGGAATCGAATGGAATGGAATGGAATAGAATGGAATCAACCCGAGTAGAACGGAATGGAATGGAATGGAATGGAGCGGAATGGAACGAACCCGGATAGAACGGAACTGAACGGAATGGAACGGAACGGAACGGAACGGAGTGAAATGGAATGGAATGGAATCGAATGGAACCGAATGGAATGGAATGGAATGGAATGGAATGGAATGGAATGGAATGGAATGGAATGGAATGGAACCAACTCGAGTAGAATGGAATGGATTGGAAAGGAATGGAATGGAATGGAATGGAATGGAACGGAATCAACCCGAGTGGAGTGGAGTGGAGAGGAGTGGAGTGGAGTGGAGTGGAATGGAGTGGAATGGAATGGAATGGAATAGAATGGAATCAACCCTAGTAGAACGGAATGGAATGGAATGGAATGGAATGGAACGGAATGGAACAGAACGGAATGGAACGGAACGGAACGGAACGGAATGGAATTTAACGAACCCGAGTAGAATGGAATGGAATGGAATGGAATGGAATGGAATGGAATGGAATGGAATGGAATTCAATGGAATGGAATGGAATGGAATGGAATGGAATGGAATTCAGTGGAATCGAATGGAATGGAATGGAATGGAATGGAATGGAATGGAATGGAATCAACCCGAGTAGAACGGAATGGAATGGAATGGAATGGAATGGAATGGAATGGAATGGAATGGAACCGAATGGAATGGAACGGAATGGAATGGAACGGAATGGAATGGAATGGAATGGAATGGAATGGAATGGAATGGAATGGAATGGAATTCAATGGAATAGAATGGAATGGAATGGAATGGAATGGAATGGAACGGAACGGAACGCAACGCAACGCAACGGAACGGAACGGAACGGAACGGAACTGAACGTAATGGAATGGAAAGGAATCAACCCGAGTAGAACGGAATGGAATGGAATGGAATGGAATGGAACGGAACGGAACGGAACTTAACGGAACGGAACGGAATGGAATGAAATGGAATGGAATGGAATCGAATTGAATCGAATGGAATAGAATGGAATGGAATGGAATGGAATAGAAAGGAATCGAATCGAATCGAATGGAATCGAATGGAATCGAATGGAATGGAATGGAATGGAATGGAATGGAATGGAATGGAATGGAATCAACCCGTGTAGAATGTAATGGAATGGAATGGAATGGAATGGAATGGAATGGAATGGAATGGAATGGAATGGAATGGAATGGAATGGAATGGAATTCAATGGAATAGAATGGAATGGAATGGAATTCAATGGAACAGAATGGAATGGAATGGAATGGAATGGAATGGAATGGAATGGAATCGAATGGAATCGAATGGAATCGAATGGAATCGAATGGAATGGAATGGAATAGAATGGAATCAACCCGAGTAGAACGGAATGGAATGGAATGGAACGGAATGGAACGAACCCGAATAGAACGGAACTGAACGGAATGGAATGGAACGGAACGGAACGGAGTGAAATGGAATGGAATGGAATCGAATGGAACCGAATGGAATGGAATGGAATGGAATGGAATGGAATGGAATGGAATGGAACCAACTAGAGTAGAATGGAATGGATTGGAAAGGAATGGAAAAAAGGAATGGAATGGAATGGAATGGAATGGAACGGAATCAACCCGAGTGGAGTGGAGTGGAGTGGAGTGGAGTGGAGTGGAATGGAGTGGAATGGAATGGAATGGAATAGAATGGAATCAACCCGAGTAGAACGGAATGGAATGGAATGGAATGGAATGGAACGGAATGGAACAGAACGGAATGGAACGGAACGGAACGGAACGGAATGGAATTTAACGAACCCGAGTAGAACGGAATGGAATGGAATGGAATGGAATGGAATGGAATGGAATGGACTCGAATGGAATGGAATGGAATGGAATCGAATGGAATGGAATGGAATGCAATGGAATGGAATCAACCCGAGTAGAACGGAATGGAATGGAATGGAATGGAATGGAATGGAACAGAACGCAATGGAACGGAACGGAACAGAACGGAATGGAAAGGAATGATCAACCCGAGAAGAACGGAATGGAATGGAATGGAATGGAATTCAATGGAATAGAATGGAATGGAATGGAATGGAATGGAATGGAATGGAATGGAATGGAATGGAATGGAATGGAATGGAATCGAATGGAATCGAATGGAATCGATTGGAATGGAATGGAATGGAATGGAATGGAATGGAATGGAATGGCATAGAATGGAATGGAATCGAATCAACCCGAGTAGATCGGAATGGAATGGAATGGAATGGAATGGAACGGAATGGAAGGAATGGAATAGAATTCAATGGAATAGAATGGAATGGAATGGAATGGAATGGAATGGAATCGAATGGACTTGAATGGAATCGAATGGAATGTAATGGAATAGAATGGAATCAACCCGAGTAGAACGGAATGGAATCGAATGGAATGGAATGGAATGGAATGGAACGGAATGGAACGGAACGGAATGGAACGGAACGGAACGGAATGGAACGCAACGCAACGGAACGGAACGGAATGGAACGGAACTGAAAGGAATGGAATGGAATGAAATCAACCCGAGCAGAACGGAATGGAATGGAGTGGAACGGAATGGAATTCAATGGAATAGAATGGAATGGAATGGAATGGAATGGAATGGAATGGAATGGAATCGAATGGAATCGAATGGAATCGAATGGAATGGATTGGAATAGAATGGAATCAACCCGAGTAGAACGGAATGGAATGGAATGGAACGGAGTGGAACGAACCCGAATAGAACGGAACTGAACGGAATGGAACGGAACGGAACGGAACGGAACGGAGTGAAATGGAATGGAATGGAATCGAATGGAACCGAATGGAATGGAATGGAATGGAATGGAATGGAATGGAATGGAATGGAACGGAAAGGAACGGAACGCAACGGAATGGAATGGAATGATAAACCCGAGTAGAACGGAATGGAATGGAATGGAATGGAATGGAATGGAACGAACCCGAGTAGAACGGAACAGAACGGAACGGAACGGAACGGAACGGAACGGAACGGAATGGAGTGAAATGGAATGGAATGGAATCGAATGGAATGGAATGGAATGGAATGGAATGGAATCGAATGGAATCGAATCGAATCGAATGGAATCGAATGGAATGGAATGGAATGGAATGGAATGGAATGGAATGGAATGGAATGGAATGGAATTCAGTGGAATAGAGTGGAATGGAATGGAATGGAATGGAATGGAATGGAATCGAATGGAATGGAATGGAATGGAATGGAATGGAATGGAATGGAAAGGAATGGAATGGAATTGAATGGAATGGAATCAACCCGAGTAGAACGGAATGGAATGGAATGGAATGGAAAGGAATGGAATCAACCCGAGTAGAACGGAATGCAATGGAATGGAATGGAATGGAATGGAATGGAACGGAACGGACCCGAGTAGAACGGAACAGAACGGAACGGAACGGAACGGAACGGAACGGAATGGAGTGAAATGGAATGGAATGGAATGGAATGGAATCGAATGGAATGGAATGGAATGGAATGGAATGGAATAGAATCGAATCGAATCGAATGGAATCGAATTTAATGGAATGGAATGGAATGGAATGGAATGGAATGGAATTCAATGGAATGGAACGGAATTCAATGGAATGGAATGGAATGGAATGGAACGGAACGGAACGGAACGGAACGGAACGGAACGGAACGGAATGGAATGGAATGAACCCGAGTAGAACGGAATGGAATGGAATGGAATGGAATCGAATGGAATGGAATGGAATAGAATGGAATCAACCCGAGTAGAACGGAATGGTACGGAATGGAATGGAATGGAACGGAACGGAACGGAACGGCATTCAATGGAATGGAACGGAATGGAATGGAATTCAATGGAATGGAACGGAATTCAATGGAATGGAATGGAATGGAATGGAACGGAACGGAACGGAACGGAACGGAACGGAACGGAATGGAATGGAATTCAATGGAATGGAATGGAATGGAATGGAATCGAATGGAAGCGAATGGAATCGAATGGAATCGAATGGAATCGAACGGAATGGAATGGAATAGAATGGAATCAACCCGAGTGGAATGGAACGGAACGGAACGGAACGGAACGGAACGGAATGGAATAGAATGGAATCAACCCGAGTAGAACGGAATGGAATAGAACGGAATGGAATGGAATGGAATGGAATGGAACAGAATTCAATGGAATGGAATGGAATGGAATGGAATTCAATGGAATGGAATGGAATGGAATGGAATGGAATGGAATGGAATGGAGTTCCATGGAATGGAATGGAATGGAATGGAATGGAATGGAATGGAATGGAATGGAATCGAATGGAATCGAATGGAATCGAATGGAATCGAATGGAATGGAATGGAATAGAATGGAATCAATCCGAGTAGAACGGAACGGAACGGAACGGAACGGAACGGAAAGGAATGGAATGGAATGGAATGGAATTCCATGCAATGGATCGGAATTCAATGGAATGGAACGGAATGGAACGGAATGGAATGGAATGGAATCGAATTGAATCGAATGGAATCGAATGGAATAGAATGGAATCGAATGGAATGGAATGGAATAGAATGGAATCAACCCGAGTAGAACGGAACAGAATGGAACGGAACGGAACGGAAAGGAATGGAATGGAATGGAATTGAATGGAATGGAACGGAATTCAATGGAATGGAATGGAATGGAATGGAATGGAATTCAATGGAATGGAATGGAATCGAATGGAATCGAATGGAATCGAATGGATTCGAATGGAATCGAATGGAATCGAATGGAATGGAATGGAATAGAATGGAATCAACCCGAGTAGAACGGAAAGGAACGGAATGGAACGGAATGGAACGGAACGGAACGGAACGGAACGGAACGGAACGGAACGGAATGGAATGGAATTCAATGGAATGGAATGGAATGGAATGGAATTCAATGGAATGGAATGGAATGGAATGGAATGGAATGGAACGGAATTCAATGGAATGGAATGGAATGGAATGGAATGGAATGGAATTCAAATGGAATGGAATGGAATGGAATGCAATGGAATGGAATGGAACGGAATTCAATGGAATGGAATGGAATGGAATGGAATTCTATGGAATGGAATGGAATCGAATGGAATCAAATGGAATCGAATGGAATCGAATGGAATCGAATGGAATGGAATGGAATGGAATGGAATAGAATGGAATCAACCCGAGTGGAATGGAACGGAACGGAACGGAACGGAACGGAACGCAACGGAATGGAATAGAATGGAATCAACCCGAGTAGAACGGAATGGAATGGAATGGAATTGAATGGAACAGAATTCAATGGAATGGAATGGAATGGAATGGAATTCAATGGAATGGAATGGAATGGAATGGAATGGAATGGAATGGAGTTCAATGGAATGGAATGGAATGGAATGGAATGGAATGGAATGGAATGGAATCGAATGGAATCGAATGGAATCGAATGGAATGGAATGGAATAGAATGGAATCAACCCGAGTAGAACGGAATGGAATGGAATGGAACGGAATGGAACGAACCCGAATAGAACGGAACTGAACGGAATGGAACGGAACGGAACGGAATGGAGTGAAATGGAATGGAATGGAATCGAATGGAACCGAATGGAATGGAATGGAATGGAATGGAATGGAATGGAATGGAACCAACTAGAGTAGAATGGAATGGATTGGAAAGGAATGGAATGGAATGGAATGGAATGGAATGGAATGGAATGGAATGGAACGGAATCAACCCGAGTGGAGTGGAGTGGAGTGGAGTGGAGTGGAGTGGAATGGAGTGGAATGGAATGGAATGGAATAGAATGGAATCAACCCGAGTAGAACGGAATGGAATGGAATGGAATGGAATGGAACGGAATGGAACAGAACGGAATGGAACGGAACGGAACGGAACGGAATGGAATTTAACGAACCCGAGTAGAACGGAATGGAATGGAATGGAATGGAATGGAATGGAATGGAATGGAATGGAATGGAATGGAATGGAATGGAATGGAATGGAATGGAATGGAATGGAATGGAATGGAATGGAATGGAATGGAATGGAATGGAATGGAATGGAATGGAATGAAATCAACCCGAGTAGAACGGAATGGAATGGAATGGAATGGAATGGAACAGAACGCAATGGAACGGAACGGAACAGAACGGAATGGAAAGGAATGATCAACCCGAGAAGAACGGAATGGAATGGAATGGAATGGAATTCAATGGAATAGAATGGAATGGAATGGAATGGAATGGAATGGAATGGAATGGAATGGAATGGAATGGAATCGAATGGAATCGATTGGAATGGAATGGAATGGAATGGAATGGAATGGAATGGAATCGAATCAACCCGAGTAGATCGGAATGGAATGGAATGGAATGGAATGGAACGGAATGGAAGGAATGGAATGGAATTCAATGGAATAGAATGGAATGGAATGGAATGGAATGGAATGGAATGGAATGGAATGGAATGGAATGGACTTGAATGGAATCGAATGGAATGTAATGGAATAGAATGGAATCAACCCGAGTAGAACGGAATGGAATGGAATGGAATGGAATGGAATGGAACGGAATGGAACGGAACGGAATGGAACGGAACGGAACGGAATGGAACGCAACGCAACGGAACGGAACGGAATGGAACGGAACTGAAAGGAATGGAATGGAATGAAATCAACCCGAGCAGAACGGAATGGAATGGAGTGGAACGGAATGGAATTCAATGGAATAGAATGGAATGGAATGGAATGGAATGGAATGGAATGGAATGGAATGGAATCGAATGGAATCGAATGGAATCGAATGGAATGGATTGGAATAGAATGGAATGAACCCGAGTAGAACGGAATGGAATGGAATGGAACGGAATGGAACGAACCCGAATAGAACGGAACTGAACGGAATGGAACGGAACGGAACGGAACGGAACGGAGTGAAATGGAATGGAATGGAATCGAATGGAACCGAATGGAATGGAATGGAATGGAATGGAATGGAATGGAACGGAAAGGAACGGAACGCAACGGAATGGAATGGAATGATAAACCCGAGTAGAACGGAATGGAATGGAATGGAATGGAATGGAATGGAACGAACCCGAGTAGAACGGAACAGAACGGAACGGAACGGAACGGAACGGAAAGGAGTGAAATGGAATGGAATGGAATCGAATGGAATGGAATGGAATGGAATGGAATGGAATGGAATGGAATGGAATGGAATGGAATCGAATCGAATCGAATGGAATCGAATGGAATGGAATGGAATGGAATGGAATGGAATGGAATGGAATGGAATGGAATGGAATGGAATGGAATCAACCCGAGTAGAACGTAATGGAATGGAATGGAATGGAATGGAATGGAATGGAATGGAATGGAATGGAATGGAATGGAATTCAGTGGAATAGAGTGGAATGGAATGGAATGGAATGGAATGGAATGGAATGGAATGGAATGGAATGGAATCGAATGGAATGGAATGGAATGGAATGGAATGGAATGGAAAGGAATGGAATGGAATTGAATGGAATGGAATCAACCCGAGTAGAACGGAATGGAATGGAATGGAATGGAATGGAATGGAATCAACCCGAGTAGAACGGAATGCAATGGAATGGAATGGAATGGAATGGAATGGAACGGAACGGACCCGAGTAGAACGGAACAGAACGGAACGGAACGGAACGGAACGGAACGGAATGGAGTGAAATGGAATGGAATGGAATGGAATGGAATCGAATGGAATGGAATGGAATGGAATGGAATGGAATGGAATAGAATCGAATTGAATCGAATGGAATCGAATTTAATGGAATGGAATGGAATGGAATGGAATGAACCCGAGTAGAACGGAATGGAATGGAATGGAATGGAATCGAATGGAATGGAATGGAATAGAATGGAATCAACCCGAGTAGAACGGAATGGAACGGAATGGAATGGAATGGAACGGAACGGAACGGAACGGAATTCAATGGAATTGAACGGAATGGAATGGAATTCAATGGAATGGAACGGAATTCAATGGAATGGAATGGAATGGAATGGAACGGAACGGAACGGAACGGAACGGAACGGAACGGAACGGAATGGAATGGAATTCAATGGAATGGAATGGAATTTAATGGAATGGAATGGAATGGAATTGAATGGAATGGAACGGAATTCAATGGAATGGAATGGAATGGAATGGAATTCAATGGAATGGAATGCAATCGAATGGAATCGAATGGAATCGAATGGAATCGATTGGAATTGAATGGAATCGAATGGAATGGAATGGAATAGAATGGAATCAACACGAGTGGAATGGAACGGAACGGAACGGAACGGAACGGAACGGAACGGAACGGAATGGAATAGAATGGAATCAACCCGAGTAGAACGGAATGGAATGGAATGGAATTGAATGGAACAGAATTCAATGGAATGGAATGGAATGGAATGGAATTCAATGGAATGGAATGGAATGGAATGGAATGGAATTCAATGGAATGGAATGGAATGGAATGGAATGGAATGGAATGGAAAGGAATGGAATCGAATGGAATCGAATGGAATCGAATGGAATGGAATGGAATAGAATGGAATCAATCCGAGTAGAACGGAACAGAATGGAACGGAACGGAACGGAAAGGAATGGAATGGAATGGAACGGAATTCAATGCAATGGATCGGAATTCAATGGAATGGAACGGAATGGAACGGAACGTAATGGAACGGAATGGAATGGAATGGAATGGAATGGAATGGAATGGAATGGAATGGAACGGAATGGAATGGAACGGAATGGAATGGAATGGAATTCAATGGAATGGAATGGAATGGAATGGAATGGAATGGAATGGAATGGAATCGAATTGAATCGAATGGAATCGAATGGAATAGAATGGAATCGAATGGAATGGAATGGAATAGAATGGAATCAACCCGAGTAGAACGGAACGGAACGGAACGGAACGGAACGGAAAGGAATGGAATGGAATGGAACGGAATTCAATGCAATGGAACGGAATTCAATGGAATGGAACGGAATGGAACGGAATGGAACGGAACGGAATGGAAAGGAATGGAATGGAATGGAATGGAATGGAATGGAACGGAATGGAATGGAACGGAATGGAATGGAATGGAATGGAATGGAATTTAATGGAATGGAATGGAATTCAATGGAATGGAATTCTATGGAATTCAATGGAATGGAATGGAATGGAATGGAATGGAATGGAATTCTATGGAATGGAATGGAATCGAATGGAATGGAATGGAATGGAATTCCATGGAATGGAATGGAATGGAATGGAATGGAATGGAATGGAATGGAATGGAATGGAATTCAATGGAATAGAATGGAATGGAATGAAATCAACACAAGTAGAAAGGAATGGAACGGAACGGAATGGAATGGAATGAACCCGAGTAGAACGGAATGGAATGGAATGGAATGGAATGGAAAGGAATGGAATCGAGTGGAATGGAATGGAATAGAATGGAATCAACCCGAGTAGAACGGAATGGAACGGAATGGAACGGAATGGAACGGAACGGAACGGAACGGAACGGAACGGAACGTAATTCAATGGAATGGAACGGAATGGAATGGAATTCAATGGAATGGAACGGAATTCAATGGAATGGAAAGGAATGGAATGGAACGGAACGGAACGGAACGGAACGGAACGGAATGGAATGGAATTCAATGGAATGGATTGGAATAGAATGGAATTCAATCTAATGGAATACAATGGAATGGAATGGAATGGAATGGAATGGAATGGAATGGAATGGAACGGAATTCAATGGAATGGAATGGAATGGAATGGAATTCAATGGAATGGAATGGAATTCAATGGAATGGAATGGAATGGAATCAAATGGAATCGAATGGAATGGAATGGAATGTAATGGAATAGAATGGAATCAACCCGAGTAGAACGGAAAGGAACGGAATGGAACGGAATGGAACGGAACGGAACGGAACGGAACGGAACAGAATTCAATGGAATGGAACGGAATGGAATGGAATTCAATGGAATGGAACGGAATTCAATGGAATGGAATGGAATGGAATGGAACGGAACGGAACGGAACGGAACGAAACGGAACGGAACGGAACGGAACGGAACGGAACGGAATGGAATGGAATTCAATGGAATGGAATGGAATGGAATGGAATTCAATGGAATGGAATTCAATGGAATGGAATGGAATGGAATGGAATGGAATGGAACGGAATTCAATGGAATGGAATGGAATGGAATGGAATTCAATGGAATGGAATGGAATTCAATGGAATGGAATGGAATGGAATGGAATGGAATGGAGTGGAATCGAATGGAATCGAATGGAATCGAATGGAATCGAATGGAATGGAATGGAATAGAATGGAATCAACCCGAGTGGAATGGAATGGAATGGAATGGTATGGAATGGAATGGAATGGAATGGAATGGAATGGAATGGAATGGAATGGAATTCAAATGGAATGGAATGGAATGGAATGCAATGGAATGGAATGGAACGGAATTCAATGGAATGGAATGGAATGGAATGGAATTCTATGGAATGGAATGGAATCGAATGGAATCAAATGGAATCGAATGGAATCGAATGGAATCGAATGGAATGGAATGGAATGGAATGGAATGGAATGGAATAGAATGGAATCAACCCGAGTGGAATGGAACGGAACGGAACGGAACGGAACGGAACGGAACGGAATGGAATAGAATGGAATCAACCCGAGTAGAACGGAATGGAATGGAATGGAATTGAATGGAACAGAATTCAATGGAATGGAATGGAATGGAATGGAATTCAATGGAATGGAATGGAATGGAATGGAATGGAATGGAATGGAGTTCAATGGAATGGAATGGAATGGAATGGAATGGAATGGAATGGAATGGAATCGAATGGAATCGAATGGAATCGAATGGAATGGAATGGAATAGAATGGAATCAACCCGACTAGAACGGAATGGAATGGAATGGAACGGAATGGAACGAACCCGAATAGAACGGAACTGAACGGAATGGAACGGAACGGAACGGAACGGAGTGAAATGGAATGGAATGGAATCGAATGGAACCGAATGGAATGGAATGGAATGGAATGGAATGGAATGGAATGGAACCAACTAGAGTAGAATGGAATGGATTGGAAAGGAATGGAATGGAATGGAATGGAATGGAATGGAATGGAATGGAAAGGAACGGAATCAACCCGAGTGGAGTGGAGTGGAGTGGAGTGGAGTGGAGTGGAGTGGAATGGAGTGGAATGGAATGGAATGGAATAGAATGGAATCAACCCGAGTAGAACGGAATGGAATGGAATGGAATGGAATGGAACGGAATGGAACAGAACGGAATGGAACGGAACGGAACGGAACGGAATGGAATTTAACGAACCCGAGTAGAACGGAATGGAATGGAATGGAATGGAATGGAATGGAATGGAATCGAATCGAATCGAATGGAATGGAATGGAATCGAATGGAATGGAATGGAATGCAATGGAATGGAATCAACCCGAGTAGAACGGAATGGAATGGAATGGAATGGAATGGAATGGAACAGAACGCAATGGAACGGAACGGAACAGAACGGAATGGAAAGGAATGATCAACCCGAGAAGAACGGAATGGAATGGAATGGAATGGAATTCAATGGAATAGAATGGAATGGAATGGAATGGAATGGAATGGAATGGAATGGAATGGAATGGAATGGAATGGAATCGAATGGAATCGAATGGAATCGATTGGAATGGAATGGAATGGAATGGAATGGAATGGAATGGAATGGAATCGAATCAACCCGAGTAGATTGGAATGGAATGGAATGGAATGGAATGGAACGGAATGGAAGGAATGGAATGGAATTCAATGGAATAGAATGGAATGGAATGGAATGGAATGGAATGGAATCGAATGGACTTGAATGGAATCGAATGGAATGTAATGGAATAGAATGGAATCAACCCGAGTAGAACGGAATGGAATGGAATGGAATGGAATGGAATGGAACGGAATGGAACGGAACGGAATGGAACGGAACGGAACGGAATGGAACGCAACGCAACGGAACAGAACGGAATGGAACGGAACTGAAAGGAATGGAATGGAATGAAATCAACCCGAGCAGAACGGAATGGAATGGAGTGGAACGGAATGGAATTCAATGGAATAGAATGGAATGGAATGGAATGGAATGGAATGGAATGGAATGGAATCGAATGGAATCGAATGGAATCGAATGGAATGGATTGGAATAGAATGGAATCAACCCGAGTAGAACTTAATGGAATGGAATGGAACGGAATGGAACGAACCCGAATAGAACGGAACTGAACGGAATGGAACGGAACGGAACGGAACGGAACGGAGTGAAATGGAATGGAATGGAATCGAATGGAACCAAATGGAATGGAATGGAATGGAATGGAATGGAATGGAATGGAACGGAAAGGAACGGAACGCAACGGAATGGAAAGGAATGATAAACCCGAGTAGAACGGAATGGAATGGAATGGAATGGAATGGAAAGGAACGAACCCGAGTAGAACGGAACAGAACGGAACGGAACGGAACGGAACGGAACGGAACGGAATGGAGTGAAATGGAATGGAATGGAATCGAATGGAATGGAATGGAATGGAATGGAATGGAATGGAATGGAATCGAATCGAATCGAATGGTATCGAATGGAATGGAATGGAATGGAATGGAATGGAATGGAATGGAATGGAATGGAATCAACCCGAGTAGAACATAATGGAATGGAATGGAATGGAATGGAATGGAATGGAATGGAATGGAATGGAATGGAATGGAATGGAATGGAATGGAATTCAGTGGAATAGAGTGGAACGGAATGGAATGGAATGGAATGGAATGGAATGGAATGGAATGGAATGGAATCGAATCGAATGGAATGGAATGGAATGGAATGGAATGGAAAGGAATGGAATGGAATTGAATGGAATGGAATCAACCCGAGTAGAACGGAATGGAATGGAATGGAATGGAATGGAATGGAATGGAATCAACCCGAGTAGAACGGAATGCAATGGAATGGAATGGAATGGAATGGAATGGAACGGAACGGACCCGAGTAGAACGGAACAGAACGGAACGGAACGGAACGGAACGGAACGGAATGGAGTGAAATGGAATGGAATGGAATGGAATGGAATCGAATGGAATGGAATGGAATGGAATGGAATGGAATGGAATAGAATCGAATCGAATCGAATGGAATCGAATTTAATGGAATGGAATGGAATGGAATGGAATGGAATGGAATGGAATTCAATGGAATGGAACGGAATTCAATGGAATGGAATGGAATGGAATGGAACGGAACGGAACGGAACGGAACGGAACGGAAAGGAACGGAATGGAATGGAATGAACCCGAGTAGAACGGAATGGAATGGAATGGAATGGAATCGAATGGAATGGAATGGAATAGAATGGAATCAACCCGAGTAGAACGGAATGGAATGGAATGGAATTGAATGGAACAGAATTCAATGGAATGGAATGGAATGGAATGGAATTCAATGGAATGGAATGGAATGGAATGGAATGGAATTCAATGGAATGGAATGGAATGGAATGGAAAGGAATGGAATCGAATGGAATCGAATGGAATCGAATGGAATGGAATGGAATAGAATGGAATCAATCCGAGTAGAACGGAACAGAATGGAACGGAACGGAACGGAAAGGAATGGAATGGAATGGAACGGAATTCAATGCAATGGATCGGAATTCAATGGAATGGAACGGAATGGAACGGAACGTAATGGAACGGAATGGAATGGAATGGAATGGAATGGAATGGAATGGAATGGAACGGAATGGAATGGAACGGAATGGAATGGAATGGAATTCAATGGAATGGAATGGAATGGAATGGAATGGAATGGAATGGAATGGAATCGAATTGAATCGAATGGAATCGAATGGAATAGAATGGAATAGAATGGAATGGAATGGAATAGAATGGAATCAACCCGAGTAGAACGGAACGGAACGGAACGGAACGGAAAGGAAAGGAATGGAATGGAATGGAACGGAATTCAATGCAATGGAACGGAATTCAATGGAATGGAACGGAATGGAACGGAATGGAACGGAACGGAATGGAAAGGAATGGAATGGAATGGAATGGAATGGAATGGAACGGAATGGAATGGAACGGAATGGAATGGAATGGAATGGAATGGAATTTAATGGAATGGAATGGAATTCAATGGAATGGAATTCTATGGAATTCAATGGAATGGAATGGAATGGAATGGAATGGAATGGAATTCTATGGAATGGAATGGAATCGAATGGAATGGAATGGAATGGAATTCCATGGAATGGAATGGAATGGAATGGAATGGAATGGAATGGAATGGAATGGAATGGAATGGAATTCAATGGAATAGAATGGAATGGAATGAAATCAACACAAGTAGAAAGGAATGGAACGGAACGGAATGGAATGGAATGAACCCGAGTAGAACGGAATGGAATGGAATGGAATGGAATGGAAAGGAATGGAATCGAGTGGAATGGAATGGAATAGAATGGAATCAACCCGAGTAGAACGGAATGGAACGGAATGGAACGGAATGGAACGGAACGGAACGGAACGGAACGGAACGGAACGTAATTCAATGGAATGGAACGGAATGGAATGGAATTCAATGGAATGGAACGGAATTCAATGGAATGGAAAGGAATGGAATGGAACGGAACGGAACGGAACGGAACGGAACGGAATGGAATGGAATTCAATGGAATGGATTGGAATGGAATGGAATTCAATCTAATGGAATACAATGGAATGGAATGGAATGGAATGGAATGGAATGGAATGGAACGGAATTCAATGGAATGGAATGGAATGGAATGGAATTCAATGGAATGGAATGGAATTCAATGGAATGGAATGGAATGGAATCAAATGGAATCGAATGGAATGGAATGGAATGGAATGGAATAGAATGGAATCAACCCGAGTAGAACGGAAAGGAACGGAATGGAACGGAATGGAACGGAACGGAACGGAACGGAACGGAACAGAATTCAATGGAATGGAACGGAATGGAATGGAATTCAATGGAATGGAACGGAATTCAATGGAATGGAATGGAATGGAATGGAACGGAACGGAACGGAACGGAACGAAACGGAACGGAACGGAACGGAACGGAACGGAACGGAATGGAATGGAATTCAATGGAATGGAATGGAATGGAATGGAATTCAATGGAATGGAATTCAATGGAATGGAATGGAATGGAATGGAATGGAATGGAACGGAATTCAATGGAATGGAATGGAATGGAATGGAATTCAATGGAATGGAATGGAATTCAATGGAATGGAATGGAATGGAATGGAATGGAATGGAGTGGAATCGAATGGAATCGAATGGAATCGAATGGAATCGAATGGAATGGAATGGAATAGAATGGAATCAACCCGAGTGGAATGGAATGGAATGGAATGGTATGGAATGGAATGGAATGGAATGGAATGGAATGGAATGGAATGGAATGGAATGGAATTCAAATGGAATGGAATGGAATGGAATGCAATGGAATGGAATGGAACGGAATTCAATGGAATGGAATGGAATGGAATGGAATTCTATGGAATGGAATGGAATCGAATGGAATCAAATGGAATCGAATGGAATCGAATGGAATCGAATGGAATGGAATGGAATGGAATGGAATGGAATGGAATAGAATGGAATCAACCCGAGTGGAATGGAACGGAACGGAACGGAACGGAACGGAACGGAACGGAATGGAATAGAATGGAATCAACCCGAGTAGAACGGAATGGAATGGAATGGAATTGAATGGAACAGAATTCAATGGAATGGAATGGAATGGAATGGAATTCAATGGAATGGAATGGAATGGAATGGAATGGAATGGAATGGAGTTCAATGGAATGGAATGGAATGGAATGGAATGGAATGGAATGGAATGGAATGGAATCGAATGGAATCGAATGGAATCGAATGGAATGGAATGGAATAGAATGGAATCAACCCGACTAGAACGGAATGGAATGGAATGGAACGGAATGGAACGAACCCGAATAGAACGGAACTGAACGGAATGGAACGGAACGGAACGGAACGGAGTGAAATGGAATGGAATGGAATCGAATGGAACCGAATGGAATGGAATGGAATGGAATGGAATGGAATGGAATGGAACCAACTAGAGTAGAATGGAATGGATTGGAAAGGAATGGAATGGAATGGAATGGAATGGAATGGAATGGAATGGAAAGGAACGGAATCAACCCGAGTGGAGTGGAGTGGAGTGGAGTGGAGTGGAGTGGAGTGGAATGGAGTGGAATGGAATGGAATGGAATAGAATGGAATCAACCCGAGTAGAACGGAATGGAATGGAATGGAATGGAATGGAACGGAATGGAACAGAACGGAATGGAACGGAACGGAACGGAACGGAATGGAATTTAACGAACCCGAGTAGAACGGAATGGAATGGAATGGAATGGAATGGAATGGAATGGAATGGAATCGAATCGAATGGAATGGAATGGAATCGAATGGAATGGAATGGAATGGAACGGAATTCAATGGAATGGAATGGAATGGAATGGAATTCAATGGAATGGAATGGAATTCAATGGAATGGAATGGAATGGAATCAAATGGAATCGAATGGAATGGAATGGAATGGAATGGAATAGAATGGAATCAACCCGAGTAGAACGGAAAGGAACGGAATGGAACGGAATGGAACGGAACGGAACGGAACGGAACGGAACAGAATTCAATGGAATGGAACGGAATGGAATGGAATTCAATGGAATGGAACGGAATTCAATGGAATGGAATGGAATGGAATGGAACGGAACGGAACGGAACGGAACGAAACGGAACGGAACGGAACGGAACGGAACGGAACGGAATGGAATGGAATTCAATGGAATGGAATGGAATGGAATGGAATTCAATGGAATGGAATTCAATGGAATGGAATGGAATGGAATGGAATGGAATGGAACGGAATTCAATGGAATGGAATGGAATGGAATGGAATTCAATGGAATGGAATGGAATTCAATGGAATGGAATGGAATGGAATGGAATGGAATGGAGTGGAATCGAATGGAATCGAATGGAATCGAATGGAATCGAATGGAATGGAATGGAATAGAATGGAATCAACCCGAGTGGAATGGAATGGAATGGAATGGTATGGAATGGAATGGAATGGAATGGAATGGAATGGAATGGAATGGAATGGAATTCAAATGGAATGGAATGGAATGGAATGCAATGGAATGGAATGGAACGGAATTCAATGGAATGGAATGGAATGGAATGGAATTCTATGGAATGGAATGGAATCGAATGGAATCAAATGGAATCGAATGGAATCGAATGGAATCGAATGGAATGGAATGGAATGGAATGGAATGGAATGGAATAGAATGGAATCAACCCGAGTGGAATGGAACGGAACGGAACGGAACGGAACGGAACGGAACGGAATGGAATAGAATGGAATCAACCCGAGTAGAACGGAATGGAATGGAATGGAATTGAATGGAACAGAATTCAATGGAATGGAATGGAATGGAATGGAATTCAATGGAATGGAATGGAATGGAATGGAATGGAATGGAATGGAGTTCAATGGAATGGAATGGAATGGAATGGAATGGAATGGAATGGAATGGAATGGAATCGAATGGAATCGAATGGAATCGAATGGAATGGAATGGAATAGAATGGAATCAACCCGACTAGAACGGAATGGAATGGAATGGAACGGAATGGAACGAACCCGAATAGAACGGAACTGAACGGAATGGAACGGAACGGAACGGAACGGAGTGAAATGGAATGGAATGGAATCGAATGGAACCGAATGGAATGGAATGGAATGGAATGGAATGGAATGGAATGGAACCAACTAGAGTAGAATGGAATGGATTGGAAAGGAATGGAATGGAATGGAATGGAATGGAATGGAATGGAATGGAAAGGAACGGAATCAACCCGAGTGGAGTGGAGTGGAGTGGAGTGGAGTGGAGTGGAGTGGAATGGAGTGGAATGGAATGGAATGGAATAGAATGGAATCAACCCGAGTAGAACGGAATGGAATGGAATGGAATGGAATGGAACGGAATGGAACAGAACGGAATGGAACGGAACGGAACGGAACGGAATGGAATTTAACGAACCCGAGTAGAACGGAATGGAATGGAATGGAATGGAATGGAATGGAATGGAATGGAATCGAATCGAATGGAATGGAATGGAATCGAATGGAATGGAATGGAATGCAATGGAATGGAATCAACCCGAGTAGAACGGAATGGAATGGAATGGAATGGAATGGAATGGAACAGAACGCAATGGAACGGAACGGAACAGAACGGAATGGAAAGGAATGATCAACCCGAGAAGAACGGAATGGAATGGAATGGAATGGAATTCAATGGAATAGAATGGAATGGAATGGAATGGAATGGAATGGAATGGAATGGAATGGAATGGAATGGAATCGAATGGAATCGAATGGAATCGATTGGAATGGAATGGAATGGAATGGAATGGAATGGAATGGAATGGAATGGAATCGAATCAACCCGAGTAGATTGGAATGGAATGGAATGGAATGGAATGGAACGGAATGGAAGGAATGGAATGGAATTCAATGGAATAGAATGGAATGGAATGGAATGGAATGGAATGGAATCGAATGGACTTGAATGGAATCGAATGGAATGTAATGGAATAGAATGGAATCAACCCGAGTAGAACGGAATGGAATGGAATGGAATGGAATGGAATGGAACGGAATGGAACGGAACGGAATGGAACGGAACGGAACGGAATGGAACGCAACGCAACGGAACAGAACGGAATGGAACGGAACTGAAAGGAATGGAATGGAATGAAATCAACCCGAGCAGAACGGAATGGAATGGAGTGGAACGGAATGGAATTCAATGGAATAGAATGGAATGGAATGGAATGGAATGGAATGGAATGGAATGGAATCGAATGGAATCGAATGGAATCGAATGGAATGGATTGGAATAGAATGGAATCAACCCGAGTAGAACTTAATGGAATGGAATGGAACGGAATGGAACGAACCCGAATAGAACGGAACTGAACGGAATGGAACGGAACGGAACGGAACGGAACGGAGTGAAATGGAATGGAATGGAATCGAATGGAACCGAATGGAATGGAATGGAATGGAATGGAATGGAATGGAATGGAACGGAAAGGAACGGAACGCAACGGAATGGAAAGGAATGATAAACCCGAGTAGAACGGAATGGAATGGAATGGAATGGAATGGAAAGGAACGAACCCGAGTAGAACGGAACAGAACGGAACGGAACGGAACGGAACGGAACGGAACGGAATGGAGTGAAATGGAATGGAATGGAATCGAATGGAATGGAATGGAATGGAATGGAATGGAATGGAATGGAATCGAATCGAATCGAATGGTATCGAAATGGAATGGAATGGAATGGAATGGAATGGAATGGAATGGAATGGAATCAACCCGAGTAGAACATAATGGAATGGAATGGAATGGAATGGAATGGAATGGAATGGAATGGAATGGAATGGAATGGAATGGAATGGAATTCAGTGGAATAGAGTGGAACGGAATGGAATGGAATGGAATGGAATGGAATGGAATGGAATGGAATGGAATCGAATCGAATGGAATGGAATGGAATGGAATGGAATGGAAAGGAATGGAATGGAATTGAATGGAATGGAATCAACCCGAGTAGAACGGAATGGAATGGAATGGAATGGAATGGAATGGAATCAACCCGAGTAGAACGGAATGCAATGGAATGGAATGGAATGGAATGGAATGGAACGGAACGGACCCGAGTAGAACGGAACAGAACGGAACGGAACGGAACGGAACGGAACGGAATGGAGTGAAATGGAATGGAATGGAATGGAATGGAATCGAATGGAATGGAATGGAATGGAATGGAATGGAATGGAATAGAATCGAATCGAATCGAATGGAATCGAATTTAATGGAATGGAATGGAATGGAATGGAATGGAATGGAATGGAATTCAATGGAATGGAACGGAATTCAATGGAATGGAATGGAATGGAATGGAACGGAACGGAACGGAACGGAACGGAAAGGAACGGAATGGAATGGAATGAACCCGAGTAGAACGGAATGGAATGGAATGGAATGGAATCGAATGGAATGGAATGGAATAGAATGGAATCAACCCGAGTAGAACGGAATGGAACGGAATGGAATGGAATGGAACGGAACGGAACGGAACGGAATTCAATGGAATTGAACGGAATGGAATGGAATTCAATGGAATGGAACGGAATTCAATGGAATGGAATGGAATGGAATGGAACGGAACGGAACGGAACGGAACGGAACGGAATGGAATGGAATTCAATGGAATGGAATGGAATGGAATGGAATGGAATGGAATGGAATTGAATGGAATGGAACGGAATTCAATGGAATGGAATGGAATGGAATGGAATTCAGTGGAATGGAATGCAATCGAATGGAATCGAATGGAATCGAATGGAATCGATTGGAATCGAATGGAATCGAATGGAATGGAATGGAATAGAATGGAATCAACACGAGTGGAATGCAACGGAACGGAACGGAACGGAACGGAACGGAACGGAACAGAATGGAATAGAATGGAATCAACCCGAGTAGAACGGAATGGAATGGAATGGAATTGAATGGAACAGAATTCAATGGAATGGAATGGAATGGAATGGAATGGAATTGAATTCAATGGAATGGAATGGAATGGAATGGAATGGAATGTAATGTAATGGAATCGAATGGAATCGAATGGAATCGAATGGAATGGAATGGAATAGAATGGAATCAATCCGAGTAGAACGGAACGGAACGGAACGGAACGGAACGGAAAGGAATGGAATGGAATGGAACGGAATTCAATGCAATGGATCGGAATTCAATGGAATGGAACGGAATGGAACGGAACGTAATGGAATGGAATGGAATGGAATGGAATGGAATGGAACGGAATGGAATGGAACGGAATGGAATGGAATGGAATTCAATGGAATGGAATGGAATGGAATGAAATGGAATGGAATGGAATCGAATGGAATCGAATGGAATCGAATGGAATAGAATGGAATCGAATGGAATGGAATGGAATAGAATGGAATCAACCCGAGTAGAACGGAACGGAACGGAACGGAACGGAACGGAACGGAAAGGAATGGAATGGAATGGAACGGAATTCAATGCAATGGAACGGAATTCAATGGAATGGAACGGAATGGAACGGAATGGAACGGAACGGAATGGAAAGGAATGGAATGGAATGGAATGGAATGGAACGGAATGGAATGGAACGGAATGGAATGGAATGGAATGGAATGGAATTCAATGGAATGGAATGGAATTCCATGGAATGGAATTCTATGGAATTCAATGGAATGGAATGGAATGGAATGAAATGGAATGGAATTCAATGGAATGGAATGGAATCGAATGGAATGGAATGGAATGGAATTCCATGGAATTCCATGGAATGGAATGGAATGGAATGGAATGGAATGAAATTCCATGGAATAGAATGGAATGGAATGAAATCAACACAAGTAGAAAGGAATGGAACGGAACGGAATGGAATGGAATGAACCCGAGTAGAACGGAATGGAATGGAATGGAATGGAATGGAAAGGAATGGAATCGAGTGGAATGGAATGGAATAGAATGGAATCAACCCGAGTAGAACGGAATGGAACGGAATGGAACGGAATGGAACGGAACGGAACGGAACGGAACGGAATTCAATGGAATGGAACGGAATGGAATGGAATTCAATGGAATGGAACGGAATTCAATGGAATGGAAAGGAATGGAATGGAACGGAACGGAACGGAACGGAACGGAACGGAATGGAATGGAATTCAATGGAATGGATTGGAATGGAATGGAATTCAATCTAATGGAATTCAATGGAATGGAATGGAATGGAATGGAATGGAATGGAATGGAATGGAACGGAATTCAATGGAATGGAATGGAATGGAATGGAATTCAATGGAATGGAATGGAATTCAATGGAATGGAATGGAATGGAATGGAATGGAATGGAATGGAATAGAATGGAATCGAATGGAATGGAATGGAATGGAATGGAATAGAATGGAATCAACCCGAGTAGAATGGAATGGAATGGAATGGAATGGAATGGAATGGAATGGAATTCAAATGGAATGGAATGGAATGGAATGGAATGGAATTGAATGGAATGGAACGGAATTCATTGGAATGGAATGGAATGGAATTGAATTCAATGGAATGGAATGGAATGGAATGGAATCGAATGGAATCGAATGGAATCGAATGGAATCGAATGGAATCGAATGGAATGGAATGGAATAGAATGGAATCAACCCGAGTGGAATGGAACGGAACGGAACGGAACGGAACGGAACGGAATGGAATAAAATGGAATCAACCCGAGTAGAACGGAATGGAATGGAATGGAATGGAATGGAACAGAATTCAATGGAATGGAATGGAATGGAATGGAATTCAATGGAATGGAATGGAATGGAATGGAATGGAATGGAATGGAATGGAGTTCCATGGAATGGAATGGAATGGAATGGAATGGAATGGAAAGGAATGGAATCGAATGGAATCGAATGGAATCGAATGGAATCGAATGGAATGGAATGGAATAGAATGGAATCAATCCGAGTAGAACGGAACGGAACGAAACGGAACGGAACGGAAAGGAATGGAATGGAATGGAACGGAATTCCATGCAATGGATCGGAATTCAATGGAATGGAACGGAATGGAACGGAATGGAATGGAATGGAACGGAATGGAATGGAATGGAACGGAATGGAATGGAATGGAATTCAATGGAATGGAATGGAATGGAATGGAATGGAATGGAATGGAATCGAATTGAATCGAATGGAATCGAATGGAATAGAATGGAATCGAATGGAATGGAATGGAATAGAATGGAATCAACCCGAGTAGAACGGAACGGAACGGAACGGAAAGGAATGGAATGGAATGGAATTGAATGGAATGGAACGGAATTCAATGGAATGGAATGGAATGGAATGGAATTCAATGGAATGGAATGGAATCGAATGGAATCGAATGGAATCGAATGGATTCGAATGGAATCGAATGGAATCGAATGGAATGGAATGGAATAGAATGGAATCAACCCGAGTAGAACGGAAAGGAACGGAATGGAACGGAATGGAACGGAACGGAACGGAACGGAACGGAACAGAATTCAATGGAATGGAACGGAATGGAATGGAATTCAATGGAATGGAACGGAATTCAATGGAATGGAATGGAATGGAATGGAACGGAACGGAACGGAACGGAACGAAACGGAACGGAACGGAACGGAACGGAACGGAACGGAATGGAATGGAATTCAATGGAATGTAATGGAATGGAATGGAATTCAATGGAATGGAATTCAATGGAATGGAATGGAATGGAATGGAATGGAATGGAACGGAATTCAATGGAATGGAATGGAATGGAATGGAATTCAATGGAATGGAATGGAATTCAATGGAATGGAATGAAATGGAATGGAATGGAATGGAATGGAATGGAATCGAATGGAATCGAATGGAATCGAATGGAATCGAATGGAATGGAATGGAATAGAATGGAATCAACCCGAGTGGAATGGAATGGAATGGAATGGTATGGAATGGAATGGAATGGAATGGAATGGAATGGAATGGAATGGAATGGAATGGAATTCAAATGGAATGGAATGGAATGGAATGCAATGGAATGGAATGGAACGGAATTCAATGGAATGGAATGGAATGGAATGGAATTCTATGGAATGGAATGGAATCGAATGGAATCAAATGGAATCGAATGGAATCGAATGGAATCGAATGGAATGGAATGGAATGGAATGGAATAGAATAGAATCAACCCGAGTGGAATGGAACGGAACGGAACGGAATGGAAAGGAACGGAATGGAATAGAATGGAATCAACCCGAGTAGAACGGAATGGAATGGAATGGAATTGAATGGAACAGAATTCAATGGAATGGAATGGAATGGAATGGAATTCAATGGAATGGAATGGAATGGAATGGAATGGAATGGAATGGAATGGAATGGAGTTCAATGGAATGGAATGGAATGGAATGGAATGGAATGGAATGGAATGGAATCGAATGGAATCGAATGGAATCGAATGGAATGGAATGGAATAGAATGGAATCAATCCGAGTAGAACGGAATGGAACAGTACGGAACGGAATGGAAAGGAATGGAATGGAATGGAACGGAATTCAATGCAATGGATCGGAATTCAATGGAATGGAACGGAATGGAACGGAATGGAACGGAACGTAATGGAATGGAATGGAATGGAATGGAATGGAATGGAACGGAATGGAATGGAATGGAATGGAATGGAATGGAATGGAATTCAATGGAATGGAATGGAATGGAATGGAATCAAATTGAATCGAATGGAATCGAATGGAATAGATTGGAATCGAATGGAATGGAATGGAATAGAATGGAATCAACCCGAGTAGAACGGAACGGAACGGAACGGAACGGAACGGAAAGGAATGGAATGGAATGGAACGGAATTCAATGCAATGGATCGGAATTCAATGGAATGGAACGGAATGGAACGGAACGTAATGGAATGGAATGGAATGGAATGGAATGGAATGGAATGGAACGGAGTGGAATGGAACGGAATGGAATGGAATGGAATTCAATGGAATGGAATGGAATAGAATGGAATGGAATGGAATGGAATCGAATTGAATAGAATGGAATCGAATGGAATAGAATGGAATCGAATGGAATGGAATGGAATAGAATGGAACCAACCCGAGTAGAACGGAACGGAACGGAACGGAAAGGAATGGAATGGAATGAAACCGAGTAGAATGGAATGGAATGGAATGGAATGGAATCGAATGGAATGGAATCGAGTGGAATGGAATGGAATAGAATGGAATCAACCCGAGTAGAACGGAGGGGAACGGAATGGAACGGAATGGAACGGAATGGAACGGAACGGAACGGAACGGAATTCAATGGAATGGAATGGAATGGAATGGAATTCAATGGAATGGAACGGAATTCAATGGAATGGAATGGAATGGAATGGAACGGTACGGAACGGAACGGAATGGAACGGAACGGAATGGAATGGAATTCCATGGAATGGAATGGAATGGAATGGAATTCAATGTAATGGAATTCAATGGAATGGAATGGAATGGAATGGAATGGAATGGAAAGGAATTCAATGGAATGGAATGGAATGGAATGGAATGGAATGGAATGGAATGGAATGGAATGGAATGGAATTCAATGGAATGGAATGGAATGGAATGGAATGGAATGGAATGGAATGGAATTCAATTGAATGGAATGGAATGGAATGGAATCGAATGGAATCGAATGGAATCGAATGGAATAGAATGGAATGGAATGTAATAGAATGGAATCAACCCGAGTAGAATGGAATGGAATGGAATGGAATGGAATGGAATGGAATGGAATGGAATGGAATGGAATGGAATTCAAATGGAATGGAATGGAATGGAATGGAATGGAATTGAATGGAATGGAACGGAATTCAATGGAATGGAATGGAATGGAATGGAATTCAATGGAATGGAATGGAATCGAATGGAATCGAATGGAATCGAATGGAATCGAATGGAATCGAATGGAATGGAATGGAATGGAATGGAATGGAATAGAATGGAATCAACCCGAGTGGAATGGAACGGAACGGAACGGAACGGAACGGAACGGAATGGAATAGAATGGAATTAACCCGAGTAGAACGGAATGGAATGGAATGGAATGGAATGGAACAGAATTCAATGGAATGGAATGGAATGGAATGGAATGGAATGGAATGGAATGGAATGGAGTCGAATGGAATCGAATGGAATCGAATGGAATCGAATGGAATGGAATGGAATAGAATGGAATCAACCCGAGTAGAATGGAATGGAATGGAATGGAAAGGAATGGAATGGAATGGAATGGAATGGAATGGAACGGAATGCAATGGAATGGAATTCAATGGAATGGAATGGAATGGAATGGAATGGAATGGAATGCAATGGAATCGAATTGAATAGAATGGAATCGAATGGAATTGAATGGAATCGAATGGAATGGAATGGAATAGAATGGAATCAACCCGAGTAGAACGGAACGGAACGGAACGGAAAGGAATGGAATGGAATGAACCCGAGTAGAACGGAATGGAATGGAATGGAATGGAATCGAATGGAATGGAATCGAGTGGAATGGAATGGAATAGAATGGAATCAACCCGAGTAGAACGGAATGGAACGGAATGGAACGGAATGGAACGGAACGGAACGGAACGGAACGGAATTCAATGGAATGGAACGGAATGGAATGGAATTCAATGGAATGGAACGGAATTCAATGGAATGGAATGGAATGGAATGGAACGGTACGGAACGGAACGGAATGGAACGGAACGGAATGGAATGGAATTCCATGGAATGGAATGGAATGGAATGGAATTCAATGTAATGGAATTCAATGGAATGGAATGGAATGGAATGGAAAGGAATGGAAGGGAATTCAATGGAATGGAATGGAATGGAATGGAATGGAATGGAATGGAATGGAATGGAATGGAATTCAATGGAATGGAATGGAATGGAATGGAATGGAATGGAATTCAATTGAATGGAATGGAATGGAATGGAATTCAATTGAATGGAATGGAATGGAATGGAATCGAATGGAATCGAATGGAATCGAATGGAATCGAATGGAATGGAATGTAATAGAATGGAATCAACACGAGTAGAACGGAATGGAATGGAATGGAATGGAATGGAATGGAATGGAATGGAATGGAATGGAATGGAATGGAATTCAATTGGAATGGAATGGAATGGAATGGAATGGAATTGAATGGAATGGAACGGAATTCAATGGAATGGAATGGAATGGAATGGAATTCAATGGAATGGAATGGAATCGAATGGAATCGAATGGAATCGAATGGAATCGAATGGAATGGAATGGAATGGAATGGAATAGAATGGAATCAACCCGAGTGGAATGGAACGGAACGGAACGGAACGGAACGGAACGGAATGGAATAGAATGGAATCAACCCGAGTAGAACGCAATGGAATGGAATGGAATGGAATGGAACAGAATTCAATGGAATGGAATGGAATGGAATGGAATTCAATGGAATGGATTGGAATGGAATGTAATGGAATGGAATGGAATGGAATGGAATGGAATGGAGTTCAATGGAATGGAATGGAATGGAATGGAATGGAATGGAATGGAATGGAATGGAATGGAGTCGAATGGAATCGAATGGAATCGAATGGAATGGAATGGAATAGAATGGAATCAATCCGAGTAGAACGGAACGGAACGGAACGGAAAGGAATGTAATGGAATGGAACGGAATTCAATGCAATGGATCGGAATTCAATGGAATGGAACGGAATGGAACGGAATGGAAGGGAATGTAATGGAATGGAATGGAATGGAATGGAATGGAATGGAACGGAATGGAATGGAACGGAATGGAATGGAATGGAATTCAATGGAATGGAATGGAATGGAATGGAATGGAATGGAATGGAATTGAATCGAATTGAATCGAATGGAATCGAATAGAATAGAATGGAATCGAATGGAATGGAATGGAATAGAATGGAAACAACCCGAGTAGAACGGAACGGAACGGAACGGAACGGAACGGAAAGGAATGGAATGGAATGGAATGGAATGGAATGGAACGGAATTCAATGGAATGGAATGGAATGGAATGGAATTCAATGGAATGGAATGGAATCGAATGGAATCGAATGGAATCGAATGGATTCGAATGGAATCGAATGGAATCGAATGGAATGGAATGGAATAGAATGGATTCAACCCGAGTAGAACGGAAAGGAACGGAATGGAACGGAACGGAATGGAACGGAACGGAACAGAATTCAATGGAATGGAACGAAATGGAATGGAATTCAATGGAATGGAACGGAATTCAATGGAATGGAATGGAATGGAATGGAATGGAACGGAACGGAACGGAACGAAACGGAACGGAACGGAACGGAACGGAATGGAATGGAATGGAACTCAATGGAATGGAATGGAATGGAATGGAATGGAATGGAATTCGATGGAATGGAATGGAACGGAATGGAATGGAATGGAATGGAATGGAATGGAATGGAATGGAATGGAATGGAATTCAATTGAATGGAATGGAATGGAATGGAATGGAATGGAATCAAATGGAATCGAATGGAATGGAATGGAATAGAATGGAATCAACCCGAGTAGAATGGAATTGAATGGAGTGGAATGGAATGGAATGGAATGGAATGGAATGGAATGGAATTCGATGGAATAGAATGGAATGGAATGGAATGGAATGGAATGGAAATTAATTCAATGGAATGGAATGGAATGGAATGGAATGGAATGGAATTCATTTGAATGGAATTCAATGGAATTCAATGGAATGGAATGGAATGGAATGGAATGGAATGGAAAGGAATGGAATGGAATGGAATTCAATGGAATCGAATGGAATCGAATGGAATGGAATGGAATGGAATTCAATGGAATGGAAAGGAATTCAATGGAATGGAATGGAATGGAATGGAATGGAATGGAATGGAATCGAATGGAATCGAATGGAATCGAATGGAATCGAATGGAATCGAATGGAATCGAATGGAATGGAATGGAATGGAATGGAATAGTATGGAATCAACCCGAGTAGAACGGAACGGAACGGAACGGAAAGGAATGGAATGGAATGGAAAGGAATTCAATGCAATGGATCGGAATTCAACGGAATGGAACGGAATGGAACGGAATGGAACGGAACGGAATGGAATGGAATGGAATGGAATGGAATGGAATGGAACATAATGGAATGGAACGGAATGGAATGGAATGGAATTCAATGGAATGGAATGGAATTCCATGGAATGGAATGGAATGGAATGGAATTCAATGGAATGGGATGGAATGGAATGGAATGGAATGGAATTCAATGGAATTGAATGGAATGGAATGGAATCGAATGGAATGGAATGGAATGGAATGGAATGGAATGGAATGGAATAGAATGGAATCAACCCGAGTAGAATGGAATGGAATGGAATGGAATGGAATGGAATGGAATGGAATTCAAATGGAATGGAAGGGAATGGAATGGAATGGAACGGAATTCAATGGAATGGAATGGATTGGAATGGAATTCAATGGAATGGAATAGAATTCAATGGAATGGAATTCAATGGAATGGAATGGAATGGAATGGAATGCAATGGAATGGAATTCAATGGAATGGAATGGAATCGAATGGAATGGAATGGAATGGAATTCAATGGAATGGAATGGAATTCAATGGAATGGAATGGAATGGAATGGAATGGAATGGAATTCAATGGAATGGAATGGAATGGAATGGAATGGAATGGAATGGAATCGAATTGAATCGAATGGAATCGAATGGAATAGAATGGAATCGAATGGAATGGAATGGAATAGAATGGAATCAACCCGAGTAGAACGGAACGGAACGGAACGGAACGGAACGGAACGGAAAGGAATGGAATGGAATGGAACGGAATTCAATGCAATGGAACGGAATTCAATGGAATGGAACGGAATGGAACGGAATGGAACGGAACGGAACGGAACGGAATGCAATGGAATGGAACGGAATGGAATGGAACGGAATGGAATGGAATGGAATGGAATGGAATTCCATGGAATGGAATGGAATGGAATGGAAAGGAATGGAACGGAACGGAACGGAACGGAACGGAATGGAACGGACTGGAATGGAATTCAATGGAATGGAATGGAATGGAATGGAATTCAATGGTATGGAATTCAATGGAATGGAATGGAATGGAATGGAATGGAATGGAATGGAATGGAATGGAATGGAACGGAATGGAATGGAATGGAATTCAAATGGAATGGAATGGAATGGAATGGAATTGAATGGAATGGAACGGAATTCAATGGATTGGAATGGAATGGAACGGAATTCAATGGAATGGAATGGAATCGAATGGAATCGAATGGAATCGAATGGAATCGAATGGAATCGAATGGAATCGAATGTAATCGAATGCAATGGAATGGAATAGAATGGAACCAACCCGAGTGGAATGGAATGGAACGGAAAGGAACGGAACGGAACGGAACGGAACGGAATGGAATAGAATGGAATCAACCCGAGTAGAACGGAATGGAATGGAATGGAATTGAATGGAACAGAATTCAATGGAATGGAATGGAATGGAATGGAATTCTATGGAATGGAATGGAATGGAATGGAATGGAATGGAATGGAATGGAATGGAACGGAATGGAATGGAACGGAATGGAATGGAATGGAATTCAATGGAATGGAATGGAATGGAATGGAATGGAATGGAATGGAATGGAATCGAATTGAATCGAATGGAATAGAATGGAATCGAATGGAATGGAATGGAATAGAATGGAATCAACCCGAGTAGAACGGAACGGAACGGAACGGAACGGAATGGAACGGAACGGAAAGGAATGGAATGGAATGGAACGGAATTCAATGCAATGGAACGGAATTCAATGGAATGGAATGGAATTTAAAGAATGGAACGGAACGGAATGGAATGGAAAGGAATGGAATGGAATGGAACGGAATGGAATGGAACGGAATGGAATGGAATGGAATGGAATGGAATTCAATGGAATGGAATGGAATTCAATGGAATGGAATTCAATGGAATTCAATGGAATGGAATGGAATGGAATGGAATGGAATGGAATTCAATGGAATGGAATGGAATGGAATGGAATCGAATGGAATCGAATGGAATCGAATGGAATCGAATGGAATGGAATGGAATAGAATGGAATCAACCCGAGTAGAATGGAATGGAATGGAATGGAATGGAATGGAATGGAATCGAATGGAATGGAATTCGATGGAATGGAATGGAATGGAATGGAATGGAATGGAATGGAATGGAATGCAATGGAATTCAAATGGAATGGAATGGAATGGAATCGAATGGAATCGAATGGAATGTAAAGGAATAGAATGGAATCAACCCGAGTAGAATGGAATGGAATGGAATGGAATGGAATGGAACAGAACGGAACGGAACGGAACGGAAAGGAATGGAATTCAATGGAACGGAATTCAATGGAATGGAATGGAATGGAATGGAATCGAAAGGAATCGAATGGAATCGAATGGAATGGAATGGAATAGAATGGAATCAACCCGAGTAGAATGGAATGGAATGGAATGGAATGGAATGGAATGGAATGGAATGGAATGGAATGGAATTGAACGGAATTCAATGGAATGGAATGGAAAGGAATGGAATTCAATGGAATGGAATGGAATTCAATGGAATTCAATGGAATGGAATGGAATGGAATGGAATGGAATGGAATGGAATGGAATTCCATGGAATGGAATGGAATCGAATGGAATGGAATGGAATGGAATTCAATGGAATGGAATGGAATGGAATGGAATGGAATGGAATCGAATTGAATCGAATGGAATCGAATGGAATAGAATGGAATCGAATGGAATCGAATGGAATAGAATGGAATCGAATGGAATGGAATGGAATAGAATGGAATCAACCCGAGTAGAACGGAACGGAACGGAACGGAACGGAAAGGAATGGAATGGAATGGAACGGAATTCAATGCAATGGAACGGAATTCAATGGAATGGAACGGAACGGAACGGAATGGAACGGAACGGAATGGAATGGAATGGAATGGAATGGAACGGAATGGAATGGAACGGGATGGAATGGAATGGAATGGAATGGAATTCCATGGAATGGAATGGAATGGAATGGAACGGAACGGAACGGAACGGAACGGAACGGAACGGACTGGAATGGAATTCAATGGAATGGAATGGAATGGAATGGAATTCAATGGTATGGAATTCAATGGAATGGAATGGAATGGAATGGAATGGAATGGAACGGACTTCAATGGAATGGAATGGAATGGAATGGAATTCAATGGAATGCAATGGAATTCAATGGAATGGAATTCAATGGAATGGAATGGAATGGAATGGAATGGAATGGAATCGAATCGAATGGAATCGAATGGAATCGAATGGAATCGAATGGAATGGAATGGAATAGAATGGAATCAACCCGAGTAGAATGGAATGGAATGGAATGGAATGGAATGGAATGGAATGGAACGGAATGGAATGGAATGGAATTCAAATGGAATGGAATGGAATGGAATGGAATTGAATGGAATGGAACGGAATTCAATGGATTGGAATGGAATGGAACGGAATTCAATGGAATGGAATGGAATCGAATGGAATCGAATGGAATCGAATGGAATCGAATGGAATCGAATGGAATCGAATGGAATCGAATGCAATGGAATGGAATAGAATGGAACCAACCCGAGTGGAATGGAATGGAACGGAAAGGAACGGAACGGAACGGAACGGAACGGAATGGAATAGAATGGAATCAACCCGAGTAGAACGGAATGGAATGGAATGGAATTGAATGGAACAGAATTCAATGGAATGGAATGGAATGGAATGGAATTCTATGGAATGGAATGGAATGGAATGGAATGGAATGGAATGGAATGGAACGGAATGGAATGGAACGGAATGGAATGGAATGGAATTCAATGGAATGGAATGGAATGGAATGGAATGGAATGGAATGGAATGGAATCGAATTGAATCGAATGGAATAGAATGGAATCGAATGGAATGGAATGGAATAGAATGGAATCAACCCGAGTAGAACGGAACGGAATGGAACAGAACGGAATGGAACGGAACGGAAAGGAATGGAATGGAATGGAACGGAATTCAATGCAATGGAACGGAATTCAATGGAATGGAACGGAATGGAAAGGAATGGAACGGAACGGAATGGAATGGAAAGGAATGGAATGGAATGGAACGGAATGGAATGGAACGGAATGGAATGGAATGGAATGGAATGGAATTCAATGGAATGGAATGGAATTCAATGGAATGGAATTCAATGGAATTCAATGGAATGGAATGGAATGGAATGGAATGGAATGGAATTCAATGGAATGGAATGGAATGGAATCGAATGGAATCGAATGGAATCGAATGGAATCGAATGGAATGGAATGGAATAGAATGGAATCAACCCGAGTAGAATGGAATGGAATGGAATGGAATGGAATGGAATGGAATCGAATGGAATGGAATTCGATGGAATGGAATGGAATGGAATGGAATGGAATGGAATGGAATGCAATGGAATTCAAATGGAATGGAATGGAATGGAATCGAATGGAATCGAATGGAATGTAAAGGAATAGAATGGAATCAACCCGAGTAGAATGGAACAGAACGGAACGGAACGGAACGGAAAGGAATGGAATTCAATGGAACGGAATTCAATGGAATGGAATGGAATGGAATGGAATCGAAAGGAATCGAATGGAATCGAATGGAATGGAATGGAATAGAATGGAATCAACCCGAGTAGAATGGAATGGAATGGAATGGAATGGAATGGAATGGAATGGAATGGAATGGAATGGAATGGAATTGAACGGAATTCAATGGAATGGAATGGAAAGGAATGGAATTCAATGGAATGGAATGGAATTCAATGGAATTCAATGGAATGGAATGGAATGGAATGGAATGGAATGGAATGGAATGGAATGGAATTCCATGGAATGGAATGGAATCGAATGGAATGGAATGGAATGGAATTCAATGGAATGGAATGGAATGGAATGGAATGGAATGGAATCGAATTGAATCGAATGGAATCGAATGGAATAGAATGGAATCGAATGGAATCGAATGGAATAGAATGGAATCGAATGGAATGGAATGGAATAGAATGGAATCAACCCGAGTAGAACGGAACGGAACGGAACGGAACGGAAAGGAATGGAATGGAATGGAACGGAATTCAATGCAATGGAACGGAATTCAATGGAATGGAACGGAATGGAACGGAATGGAACGGAACGGAATGGAATGGAATGGAATGGAATGGAACGGAATGGAATGGAACGGAATGGAATGGAATGGAATGGAATGGAATTCCATGGAATGGAATGGAATGGAATGGAACGGAACGGAACGGAACGGAACGGAACGGAACGGACTGGAATGGAATTCAATGGAATGGAATGGAATGGAATGGAATTCAATGGTATGGAATTCAATGGAATGGAATGGAATGGAATGGAATAGAATGGAATCAACCCGAGTAGAACGGAACGGAACGGAACGGAACGGAAAGGAATGGAATGGAATGGAACGGAATTCAATGCAATGGAACGGAATTCAATGGAATGGAACGGAACGGAACGGAATGGAACGGAACGGAATGGAATGGAATGGAATGGAATGGAACGGAATGGAATGGAACGGAATGGAATGGAATGGAATGGAATGGAATTCCATGGAATGGAATGGAATGGAATGGAACGGAACGGAACGGAACGGAACGGAACGGAACGGACTGGAATGGAATTCAATGGAATGGAATGGAATGGAATGGAATTCAATGGTATGGAATTCAATGGAATGGAATGGAATGGAATGGAATGGAATGGAACGGACTTCAATGGAATGGAATGGAATGGAATGGAATTCAATGGAATGCAATGGAATTCAATGGAATGGAATTCAATGGAATGGAATGGAATGGAATGGAATGGAATGGAATCGAATCGAATGGAATCGAATGGAATCGAATGGAATCGAATGGAATGGAATGGAATAGAATGGAATCAACCCGAGTAGAATGGAATGGAATGGAATGGAATGGAATGGAATGGAATGGAACGGAATGGAATGGAATGGAATTCAAATGGAATGGAATGGAATGGAATGGAATTGAATGGAATGGAACGGAATTCAATGGATTGGAATGGAATGGAACGGAATTCAATGGAATGGAATGGAATCGAATGGAATCGAATGGAATCGAATGGAATCGAATGGAATCGAATGGAATCGAATGGAATCGAATGCAATGGAATGGAATAGAATGGAACCAACCCGAGTGGAATGGAATGGAACGGAAAGGAACGGAACGGAACGGAACGGAACGGAATGGAATAGAATGGAATCAACCCGAGTAGAACGGAATGGAATGGAATGGAATTGAATGGAACAGAATTCAATGGAATGGAATGGAATGGAATGGAATTCTATGGAATGGAATGGAATGGAATGGAATGGAATGGAATGGAATGGAACGGAATGGAATGGAACGGAATGGAATGGAATGGAATTCAATGGAATGGAATGGAATGGAATGGAATGGAATGGAATGGAATGGAATCGAATTGAATCGAATGGAATAGAATGGAATCGAATGGAATGGAATGGAATAGAATGGAATCAACCCGAGTAGAACGGAACGGAATGGAACGGAACGGAATGGAACGGAACGGAAAGGAATGGAATGGAATGGAACGGAATTCAATGCAATGGAACGGAATTCAATGGAATGGAACGGAATGGAAAGGAATGGAACGGAACGGAATGGAATGGAAAGGAATGGAATGGAATGGAACGGAATGGAATGGAACGGAATGGAATGGAATGGAATGGAATGGAATTCAATGGAATGGAATGGAATTCAATGGAATGGAATTCAATGGAATTCAATGGAATGGAATGGAATGGAATGGAATGGAATGGAATTCAATGGAATGGAATGGAATGGAATCGAATGGAATCGAATGGAATCGAATGGAATCGAATGGAATGGAATGGAATAGAATGGAATCAACCCGAGTAGAATGGAATGGAATGGAATGGAATGGAATGGAATGGAATCGAATGGAATGGAATTCGATGGAATGGAATGGAATGGAATGGAATGGAATGGAATGGAATGCAATGGAATTCAAATGGAATGGAATGGAATGGAATCGAATGGAATCGAATGGAATGTAAAGGAATAGAATGGAATCAACCCGAGTAGAATGGAACAGAACGGAACGGAACGGAACGGAAAGGAATGGAATTCAATGGAACGGAATTCAATGGAATGGAATGGAATGGAATGGAATCGAAAGGAATCGAATGGAATCGAATGGAATGGAATGGAATAGAATGGAATCAACCCGAGTAGAATGGAATGGAATGGAATGGAATGGAATGGAATGGAATGGAATGGAATGGAATTGAACGGAATTCAATGGAATGGAATGGAAAGGAATGGAATTCAATGGAATGGAATGGAATTCAATGGAATTCAATGGAATGGAATGGAATGGAATGGAATGGAATGGAATGGAATGGAATGGAATTCCATGGAATGGAATGGAATCGAATGGAATGGAATGGAATGGAATTCAATGGAATGGAATGGAATGGAATGGAATGGAATGGAATCGAATTGAATCGAATGGAATCGAATGGAATAGAATGGAATCGAATGGAATCGAATGGAATAGAATGGAATCGAATGGAATGGAATGGAATAGAATGGAATCAACCCGAGTAGAACGGAACGGAACGGAACGGAACGGAAAGGAATGGAATGGAATGGAACGGAATTCAATGCAATGGAACGGAATTCAATGGAATGGAACGGAATGGAACGGAATGGAACGGAACGGAATGGAATGGAATGGAATGGAATGGAACGGAATGGAATGGAACGGAATGGAATGGAATGGAATGGAATGGAATTCCATGGAATGGAATGGAATGGAATGGAACGGAACGGAACGGAACGGAACGGAACGGAACGGACTGGAATGGAATTCAATGGAATGGAATGGAATGGAATGGAATTCAATGGTATGGAATTCAATGGAATGGAATGGAATGGAATGGAATGGAATGGAACGGACTTCAATGGAATGGAATGGAATGGAATGGAATTCAATGGAATGCAATGGAATTCAATGGAATGGAATTCAATGGAATGGAATGGAATGGAATGGAATGGAATGGAATCGAATCGAATGGAATCGAATGGAATCGAATGGAATCGAATGGAATGGAATGGAATAGAATGGAATCAACCCGAGTAGAATGGAATGGAATGGAATGGAATGGAATGGAATGGAATGGAACGGAATGGAATGGAATGGAATTCAAATGGAATGGAATGGAATGGAATGGAATTGAATGGAATGGAACGGAATTCAATGGAATGGAATGGAATGGAACGGAATTCAATGGAATGGAATGGAATCGAATGGAATCGAATGGAATCGAATGGAATCGAATGGAATCGAATGGAATCGAATGGAATCGAATGCAATGGAATGGAATAGAATGGAACCAACCCGAGTGGAATGGAATGGAACGGAAAGGAATGGAACGGAACAGAACGGAACGGAATGGAATAGAATGGAATCAACCCGAGTAGAACGGAATGGAATGGAATGGAATTGAATGGAACAGAATTCAATGGAATGGAATGGAATGGAATGGAATTCAATGGAATGGAATGGAATGGAATGGAATGGAATGGAATGGAATTTAATGGAATGGAATGGAATGGAATGGAATGGAATGGAATGGAATGGAATGGAATCGAATGGAATCGAATGGAATCGAATGGAATGGAATGGAATAGAATGGAATCAATCCGAGTAGAACGGAACGGAACGGAACGGAACGGAACGGAACGGAAAGGAATGGAATGGAATGGAATGGAACGGAATTCAAAGCAATGGATCGGAATTCAATGGAATGGAACGGAATGGAACGGAATGGAACGGAACGTAATGGAATGGAATGGAATGGAATGGAATGGAATGGAATGGAACGGAATGGAATGGAACAGAATGGAATGGAATGGAATTCAATGGAATGGAATGGAATGGAATGGAATGGAATGGAATGGAATGGAATCGAATTGAATCGAATGGAATCGAATGGAATAGAATGGAATCGAATGGAATGGAATGGAATAGAATGGAATCAACCCGAGTAGAACGGAACGGAACGGAAAGGAACGGAATGGAACGGAACGGAAAGGAATGGAATGGAATGGAACGGAATTCAATGCAATGGAACGGAATTCAATGGAATGGAACGGAATGGAAAGGAATGGAACGGAACGGAATGGAATGGAAAGGAATGGAATGGAATGGAACGAAATGGAATGGAACGGAATGGAATGGAATGGAATGGAATGGAATTCCATGGAATGGAATGGAATGGAATGGAACGGAACGGAACGGAACGGAACGGAACGGAACGGACTGGAATGGAATTCAATGGAATGGAATGGAATGGAATGGAATTCAATGGTATGGAATTCAATGGAATGGAATGGAATGGAATGGAATGGAATGGAACGGACTTCAATGGAATGGAATGGAATGGAATGGAATTCAATGGAATGGAATGGAATGGAATGGAATGGAATGGAATCGAATCGAATGGAATCGAATGCAATCGAATGGAATCGAATGGAATGGAATGGAATAGAATGGAATCAACCCGAGTAGAATGGAATGGAATGGAATGGAATGGAATGGAATGGAATGGAATGGAATGGAACGGAATGGAATGGAATGGAATTCAAATGGAATGGAATGGAATGGAATGGAATTGAATGGAATGGAACGGAATTCAATGGAATGGAATGGAATGGAACGGAATTCAATGGAATGGAATGGAATCAAATGGAATCGAATGGAATCGAATGGAATCGAATGGAATCGAATGGAATCGAATGGAATCGAATGCAATGGAATGGAATAGAATGGAACCAACCCGAGTGGAATGGAATGGAACGGAAAGGAACGGAACGGAACGGAACGGAATGGAATAGAATGGAATCAACCCGAGTAGAACGGAATGGAATGGAATGGAATTGAATGGAACAGAATTCAATGGAATGGAATGGAATGGAATGGAATTCCATGGAATGGAATGGAATGGAATGGAATGGAATGGAATGGAATTTAATGGAATTCAATGGAATGGAATGGAATGGAATGGAATGGAATGGAATGGAATGGAATCGAATGGAATCGAATGGAATCGAATGGAATCGAATGGAATGGAATGGAATAGAATGGAATCAATCCGAGTAGAACGGAACGGAACGGAACGGAACGGAACGGAACGGAAAGGAATGGAATGGAATGGAATGGAACGGAATTCAAAGCAATGGATCGGAATTCAATGGAATGGAACGGAATGGAACGGAATGGAACGGAACGTAATGGAATGGAATGGAATGGAATGGAATGGAATGGAATGGAACGGAATGGAATGGAACGGAATGGAATGGAATGGAATTCAATGGAATGGAATGGAATGGAATGGAATTGAATGGAATGGAATGGAATCGAATTGAATCGAATGGAATCGAATGGAATCGAATGGAATCGAATGGAATGGAATGGAATAGAATGGAATCAACCCGAGTAGAACGGAACGGAACGGAACGGAACGGAATGGAACGGAACGGAAAGGAATGGAATGGAATGGAACGGAATTCAATGCAATGGAACGGAATTCAATGGAATGGAACGGAATGGAAAGGAATGGAACGGAACGGAATGGAATGGAAAGGAATGGAATGGAATGGAACGAAATGGAATGGAAAGGAATGGAATGGAATGGAATGGAATGGAATTCAATGGAATGGAATGGAATTCAATGGAATGGAATTCTATGGAATGGAATGGAATGGAATGGAATGGAATGGAATTCAATGGAATGGAATGGAATCGAATGGAATGGAATGGAAAGGAATTCAATTGAATGGAATGGAATGGAATGGAATGGAATGGAATGGAATTCAATGGAATGGAATGGAATGGAATGGAATGGAATTCTATTGAATGGAATTCAATGGAATAGAATGGAATGGAATGGAATCAACACAAGTAGAAAGGAATGGAACGGAACGGAACGGAACGGAACGGAATGGAATGGAATGAATCCGAGTAGAACGGAATGGAATGGAATGGAATGGAATGGAATGGAATGGAATGGAATGGAATGGAATAGAATGGAAACAACCCGAGTAGAACGGAATGGAACGGAATGGAACGGAATGGAACGGAACGGAAAGGAACGGAACGGAACGGAATTCAATGCAATGGAACGGAATGGAATGGAATTCAATGGAATGGAACGGAATTCAATGGAATGGAATGGAATGGAATGGAACGGAACGGAACGGAACGGAATGGAACGGAATGGAATGGAATTCAGTGGAATGGAATGGAATGGAATGGAATTCAATGGAATGGAGTTCAATGGAATGGAATAGAATGGAATGGAATGGAATGGAACGGAATTCAATGGAATGGAATGGAATGGAATGGAATTCAATGGAATGGAATGGAATGGAATGGAATGGAATGGAATGGAATGGAATGGAATGGAATCGAATGGAATCGAATGGAATGGAATGGAATGGAATGGAATAGAATGGAATCAACCCGAGTAGAATGGAATGGAATGGAATGGAATGGAATGGAATAGAATTGAATGGAATGGAACGGAATTCAATGCAATGGAATGGAATGGAATGGAATGGAATTCAATGGAATGGAATGGAATCGAATGGAATCGAATGGAATCGAATGGAATCGAATGGAATCGAATGGAATCGAATGGAATGGAACGGAATAGAATGGAATCAACCCGAGTGGAATGGAACGGAACGGAACGGAACGGAACGGAACGGAACGGAATGGAATAGAATGGAATCAACCCGAGTAGAACGGAATGGAATGGAATGGAACGGAATGGAACAGAATTCAATGGAATGGAATGGAATGGAATGGAATTCAATGGAATGGAATGGAATGGAATGGAATGGAATTCAATGGAATGGAATGGAATGGAATGGAATGGAATCGAATGGAATGGAATGGAATGGAATGGAATGGAATGGAATAGAATGTAATCAATCCGAGTAGAACGGAACGGAACGGAACGGAACGGAACGGAAAGGAATGGAATGGAATGGAACGGAATTCAATGCAATGGATCGGAATTCAATGGAATGGAACGGAATGGAACGGAACGTAATGGAATGGAATGGAATGGAATGGAATGGAATGGAATGGAATGGAATGGAATGGAATTCAATTGAATGGAATGGAATGGAATGGAATGGAATGGAATCGAATGGAATCGAATGGAATCGAATGGAATGGAATGGAATAGAATGGAATCAACCCGAGTAGAATGGAATGGAATGGAATGGAATGGAATGGAATGGAATCGAATGGAATGGAATTCGATGGAATGGAATGGAATGGAATGGAATGGAATGGAATGGAAAGCAATGGAATTCAAATGGAATGGAATGGAATGGAATCGAATGGAATCGAATAGAATGTAAAGGAATAGAATGGAATCAACCCGAGTAGAATGGAACAGAACGGAACGGAACGGAACGGAAAGGAATGGAATTCAATGGAACGGAATTCAATGGAATGGAATGGAATGGAATGGAATTCCATGGAATGGAATGGAATTCCATGGAATGGAATGGAATGGAATGGAATGGAATGGAATGGAATGGAATTCGATGGAATGGAATGGAATGGAATGGAATGGAATGGAATGGAATTCAATTGAATGGAATGGAATGGAATGGAATCGAATGGAATCGAATGGAATCGAATGGAATCGAATGCAATGGAATGTAATAGAATGGAATCAACCCGAGTAGAATGGAATGGAATGGAATGGAATGGAATGGAATGGAATGGAATGGAATTCGATGGAATGGAATTGAATGGAATGGAATGGAATGGAATGGAATGGAATGGAATGGAATGGAATGGAATTCAATGGAATGGAATGGAATTCGATGGAATGGAATGGAATGGAATTCAATGGAATGGAATGGAATGGAATGGAATTCAATGGAATGGAATGGAATGGAATGGAATCGAATGGAATTGAAAGGAATCGAATGGAATCGAATGGAATGGAATGGAATAGAATGGAATCAACCCGAGTAGAATGGAATGGAATGGAATGGAATGGAATGGAATGAAATGGAATGGAATGGAATGGAATTCGAATGGAATGGAATGGAATGGAAAGGAATGGAATGGAATGGAAGGGAATTGAACGGAATTCAATGGAATGGAATGGAAAGGAATGGAATTCAATGGAATGGAATGGAATTCAATGGAATTCAATGGAATTCAATGGAATGGAATGGAATGGAATGGAATGGAATGGAATGGAATGGAATGGAATTCCATGGAATGGAATGGAATCGAGTGGAATGGAATGGAATGGAATTCAATGGAATGGAATGGAATGGAATGGAAATCAATGGAATTGAATGGAATTCAATGGAATGGAATGGAATGGAATGGAATGGAATGGAATCGAATTGAATCGAATGGAATCGAATGGAATAGAATGGAATCGAATGGAATGGAATGGAATAGAATGGAATCAACCCGAGTAGAACGGAACGGAACGGAACGGAATGGAACGGAACGGAAAGGAATGGAATGGAATGGAACGGAATTCAATGCAATGGAACGGAATTCAATGGAATGGAACGGAATGGAACGGAATGGAACGGAACGGAATGGAATGGAATGGAATGGAATGGAACGGAATGGAATGGCACGGAATGGAATGGAATTTAATGGAAAGGAATTCCATGGAATGGAATGGAATTCAATGCAATGGAATTCAATGGAATTCAATGGAATGGAATGGAATGGAATGGAATGGAATGGAATTCAATGGAATGGAATGGAATCGAATGGAATCGAATGGAATCGAATGGAATCGAATGGAATAGAATGGAATCAACCCGAGTAGAACGGAATGGAAAGGAATGGAACGGAATGGAACAGAACGGAACGGAACGGAACGGAATTCAATGGAATGGAACGGAATGGAATGGAATTCAATGGAATGGAACGGAATTCAATGGAATGGAATGGAATGGAATGGAACGGAACGGACTTCAATGGAATGGAATGGAACGGAATGGAATTCAATAGAATGGAATGGAATTCAATGGAATGGAATGGAATGGAATGGAATGGAATGGAATGGAATGGAATGGAATCGAATGGAATCGAATGGAACGGACTTCAATGGAATGGAATGGAACGGAATGGAATTCAATGGAATGGAATGGAATTCAATGGAATGGAATGGAATGGAATGGAATGGAATGGAATGGAACGGACTTCAATGGAATGGAATGGAACGGAATGGAATTCAATGGAATGGAATGGAATTCAATGGAATGGAATGGAATGGAATGGAATGGAATGGAACGGAACGGCATGGAATGGAATTCAATGGAATGGAATGGAATGTAATGGAATTCAATGGTATGGAATTCAATGGAATGGAATGGAATGGAATGGAATGGAACGGACTTCAATGGAATGGAATGGAACGGAATGGAATTCAATGGAATGGAATGGAATTCAATGGAATGGAAAGGAATGGAATGGAATGGAATGGAATGGAATGGAATGGAATGGAATCGAATGGAATCGAATGGAATCGATTGGACTCGAATGGAATGGAATGGAATAGAATGGAATCAACCCGAGTAGAATGGAATGGAATGGAATGGAATGGAATGGAATGGAACGGAATGGAATGGAATGGAATTCAAATGGAATGGAATGGAATGGAATGGAATTGAATGGAATGGAACGGAATTCAATGGAATGGAATGGAATGGAACGGAATTCAATGGAATGGAATGGAATCGAATGGAATCGAATGGAATCGAATGGAATCGAATGGAATCGAATGGAATGGATTGGAATAGAATGGAACCAACCCGAGTGGAATGGAATGGAACGGAAAGGAACGGAACGGAACGGAACGGAACGGAATGGAATAGAATGGAATCAACCCGAGTAGAACGGAATGGAATGGAATGGAATTGAATGGAACAGAATTCAATGGAATGGAATGGAATGGAATGGAATTCTATGGAATGGAATGGAATGGAATGGAATGGAATGGAATGGAATGGAATTCAATGGAATGGAATGGAATGGAATCGAATGGAATCGAATGGAATCGAATGGAATCGAATGGAATCGAATGGAATGGAATGGAATAGAATGGAATCAATCCGAGTAGAACGGAAGGGAACGGAACGGAACGGAACGGAACGGAAAGGAATGGAATGGAATGGAATGGAACGGAATTCAATGCAATGGATCGGAATTCAATGGAATGGAACGGAATGGAACGGAATGGAACGGAAAGTAATGGAATGGAATGGAATCGAATGGAATCGAATGGAATGGAACGGAATGGAATGGAACGGAATGGAATGGAATGGAATTCAATGGAATGGAATGGAATGGAATGGAATGGAATGGAATGGAATGGAATGGAATCGAATTGAATCGAATGGAATCGAATGGAATAGAATGGAATCGAATGGAATGGAATGGAATAGAATGGAATCAACCCGAGTAGAACGGAACGGAACGGAACGGAACGAAATGGAACGGAACGGAAAGGAATGGAATGGAATGGAACGGAATTCAATGAAATGGAACGGAATTCAATGGAATGGAACGGAATGGAACGGAACGGAATGGAATGGAATGGAATGGAATGGAATGGAATGGAATCGAATTGAATCGAATGGAATCGAATGGAATAGAATGGAATCGAATGGAATGGAATGGAATAGAATGGAATCAACCCGAGTAGAACGGAACGGAACGGAACGGAACGGAATGGAACGGAACGGAAAGGAATGGAATGGAATGGAACGGAATTCAATGGAATGGAACGGAATTCAATGGAATGGAACGGAATGGAACGGAACGGAATGGAATGGAAAGGAATGGAATGGAATGGAACGGAATGGAATGGAAAGGAATGGAATAGAATGGAATGGAATGGAATTCAATGGAATGGAATGGAATGGAATGGAATGGAATTCTATGGAATGGAATTCAATGGAATAGAATGGAATGGAATGGAATCAACACAAGTAGAAAGGAATGGAACGGAACGGAACGGAACGGAACGGAATGGAATGGAATGAATCCGAGTAGAACGGAATGGAATGGAATGGAATGGAATGGAATGGAATGGAATGGAATGGAATAGAATGGAAACAACCCGAGTAGAACGGAATGGAACGGAATGGAACGGAATGGAACGGAACGGAACGGAACGGAACGGAATTCAATGGAATGGAACGGAATGGAATGGAATTCAATGGAATGGAACGGAATTCTATGGAATGGAATGGAATGGAATGGAACGGAACAGAAAGGAACGGAACGGAACGGAACGGAATGGAATGGAATTCAGTGGAATGGAATGGAATGGAATGGAATTCAATGGAATGGAATTCAATGGAATGGAATGGAATGGAATGGAATGGAATGGAACGGAATTCAATGGAATGGAATGGAACGGAATGGAATTCAATGGAATGGAATGGAATTCAATGGAATGGAATGGAATGGAATGGAATGGAATGGAATGGAATGGAATGGAATCGAATGGAATCGAATGGAATCGAATGGAATGGAATGGAATAGAATGGAATCAACCCGAGTAGAATGGAATGGAATGGAATGGAATGGAATGGAATGGAATGGAATGGAATGGAATGGAATGGAATTCAAATGGAATGGAATGGAATGGAATGGAATAGAATGGAATGCAATGGAATGGAATGGAAACGAATCGAATTTAATCGAATGGAATCGAATGGAATGGAATGGAATAGAATGGGATCAACCCGAGTAGAACGGAATGGAATGGAATGGAATGGAATGGAATGGAATGGAACAGAACGCAATGGAACGGAACGGAACAGAACGGAATGGAAAGGAATGATCAACCCGAGAAGAACGGAATGGAATGGAATGGAATGGAATGGAATGCAATGGAATGGAATGGAATGGAACGAACACGAGTAGAACGGAAAAGAATGGAACGGAACGGAACAGAACGGAACGGAACGGAATGGAGTGAAATGCAATGGAATGGAATCGAATGGATTCGAATGGAATGGAATGGAATTGAATGGAATGGAATGGAATGGAATGGAATCGAATGGAATCGAATGGAATGGAATGGAATAGAATGGAATCAACCCGAGTAGAACGGAATGGAATGGAATGGAATGGAATGGAATGGAATGGAATTCAATGGAATGGAATGGAATGGAATGGAATGGAATTCAGTGGAATTGAATGGAATGGAATGGAATGGAATGGAATGGAATGGAATGGAATGGAATGGAATCAACCCGAGTAGAACGGAATGGAATGGAATGGAATGGAATGGAATGGAATGGAATGGAATGGAACCGAATGGAATGGAATTTAATGGAATGGAATGGAATGGAATGGAATGGAATGGAATGGAATTCAATGGAATAGAATGGAATGGAATGGAATGGAATGGAATGGAATGGAACGGAACGGAACGCAACGCAACGCAACGGAACGGAACGGAACGGAACGGAACTGAACGGAATGGAATGGAATGGAATCAACCCGAGTAGAACGGAATGGAATGGAATGGAATGGAATGGAACGGAACGGAACGGAACGGAACGGAACGGAATGGAATGAAATGGAATGGAATGGAATCGAATTGAATCGAATGGAATAGAATGGAATGGAATGGAATGGAATAGAAAGGAATCGAATCGAATCGAATGGAATCAAATGGAATCGAATGGAATGGAATGGAATGGAATGGAATGGAATGGAATGGAATGGAATGGAATGGAATCAACCCGTGTAGAATGTAATGGATTGGAATGGAATGGAATGGAATGGAATGGAATGGAATGGAATGGAATGGAATGGAATGGAATGGAATGGAATGGAATGGAATTCAATGGAATAGAATGGAATGGAATGGAATTCAATGGAACAGAATGGAATGGAATGGAATGGAATGGAATGGAATGGAATGGAATCGAATGGAATCGAATGGAATCGAATGGAATGGAATGGAATAGAATGGAATCAACCCGAGTAGAACGGAATGGAATGGAATGGAACGGAAAGGAACGAACCCAAATAGAACGGAACTGAACGGAATGGAACGGAACGGAACGGAACGGAGTGAAATGGAATGGAATGGAATCGAATGGAACCGAATGGAATGGAATGGAATGGAATGGAATGGAATGGAATGGAATGGAATGGAATGGAATGGAATGGAACCAACTCGAGTAGAATGGAATGGATTGGAAAGGAATGGAATGGAATGGAATGGAATGGAATGGAATGGAATGGAATGGAACGGAATCAACCCGAGGGGAGTGGAGTGGAGTGGAGTGGAATGGAGTGGAGGGGAGTGGAATGGAGTGGAATGGAATGGAATGGAATAGAATGGAATCAACCCGAGTAGAACGGAATGGAATGGAATGGAATGGAATGGAACGGAATGGAACAGAACGGAATGGAATGGAACGGAACGGAACGGAATGGAATGGAATGGAATTCAATGGAATGGAATGGAATGGAATGGAATGGAATGGAATGGAATTCAGTGGAATCGAATGGAATGGAATGGAATGGAATGGAATGGAATGGAATGGAATGGAATGGAATGGAATCAACCCGAGTAGAACGGAATGGAATGGAATGGAATGGAATGGAATGGAATGGAATGGAATGGAACCGAATGGAATGGAACGGAATGGAATGGAATGGAATGGAATGGAATGGAATGGAATGGAATGGAATGGAATGGAATTCAATGGAATAGAAAGGAATGGAATGGAATGGAATGGAATGGAATGGAATGGAATGGAACGGAACGGAACGCAACGCAACGCAACGGAACGGAACGGAACGGAACGGAACTGAACGTAATGGAATGGAATGGAATCAACCCGAGTAGAACGGAATGGAATGGAACTGAATGGAATGGAACGGAACGGAACGGAACGGAACGGAATGGAATGAAACGGAATGGAATGGAATCGAATTGAATCGAATGGAATAGAATGGAATGGAATGGAATGGAATAGAAAGGAATCGAATCGAATCGAATGGAATCGAATGGAATCGAATGGAATGGAATGGAATGGAATGGAATGGAATGGAATGGAATCAACCCGTGTAGAATGTAATGGATTGGAATGGAATGGAATGGAATGGAATGGAATGGAATGGAATGGAATGGAATGGAATGGAATGGAATGGAATGGAATTCAATGGAATAGAATGGAATGGAATGGAATTCAATGGAACAGAATGGAAAGGAATGGAATGGAATGGAATGGAATGGAATAGAATCGAATGGAATCGAATGGAATCGAATGGAATCGAATGGAATGGAATGGAATAGAATGGAATCAACCCGAGTAGAACGGAATGGAATGGAATGGAACGGAATGGAACGAACCCGAATAGAACGGAACTGAACGGAATGGAACGGAACGGAACGGAACGGAGTGAAATGGAATGGAATGGAATCGAATGGAACCGAATGGAATGGAATGGAATGGAATGGAATGGAATGGAATGGAATGGAATGGAATGGAATGGAACCAACTAGAGTAGAATGGAATGGATTGGAAAGGAATGGAATGGAATGGAATGGAATGGAATGGAATGGAATGGAATGGAATGGAATGGAACGGAATCAACGCGAGTGGAGTGGAGTGGAGTGGAGTGGAGTGGAGTGGAGTGGAATGGAGTGGAATGGAATGGAATGGAATAGAATGAAAACAACCCGAGTAGAACGGAATGGAACGGAATGGAACGGAATGGAACGGAACGGAACGGAACGGAACGGAATTCAATGGAATGGAACGGAATGGAATGGAATTCAATGGAATGGAACGGAATTCAATGGAATGGAATGGAATGGAATGGAACGGAACGGAAAGGAACGGAACGGAACGGAACGGAATGGAATGGAATTCAGTGGAATGGAATGGAAAGGAATGGAATTCAATGGAATGGAATTCAATGGAATGGAATGGAATGGAATGGAATGGAATGGAATGGAACGGAATTCAATGGAATGGAATGGAATGGAATGGAATGGAATGGAATGGAATGGAATGGAATGGAATGGAATGGAATCGAATGGAATCGAATGGAATCGAATGGAATGGAATGGAATAGAATGGAATCAACCCGAGTAGAATGGAATGGAATGGAATGGAATGGAATGGAATGGAATGGAATGGAATGGAATGGAATTCAAATGGAATGGAATGGAATGGAATGGAATAGAATGGAATGCAATGGAATGGAATGGAAACGAATCGAATTTAATCGAATGGAATCGAATGGAATGGAATGGAATAGAATGGGATCAACCCGAGTAGAACGGAATGGAATGGAATGGAATGGAATGGAATGGAATGGAATGGAACAGAAAGCAATGGAACGGAACGGAACAGAACGGAATGGAAAGGAATGATCAACCCGAGAAGAACGGAATGGAATGGAATGGAATGGAATGGAATGCAATGGAATGGAATGGAATGGAACGAACACGAGTAGAACGGAAAAGAATGGAACGGAACGGAACAGAACGGAACGGAACGGAATGGAGTGAAATGCAATGGAATGGAATCGAATGGATTCGAATGGAATGGAATGGAATTGAATGGAATGGAATGGAATGGAATGGAATCGAATGGAATCGAATGGAATCGAATGGAATGGAATGGAATAGAATGGAATCAACCCGAGTAGAACGGAATGGAATGGAATGGAATGGAATGGAAAGGAATGGAATGGAATTCAATGGAATGGAATGGAATGGAATGGAATGGAATTCAGTGGAATCGAATGGAATGGAATGGAATGGAATGGAATCAACCCGAGTAGAATGGAATGGAATGGAATGGAATGGAATGGAATGGAATGGAATGGAACCGAATGGAATGGAATTTAATGGAACGGAATGGAATGGAATGGAATGGAAAGGAATTCAATGGAATAGAATGGAATGGAATGGAATGGAATGGAACGGAACGGAACGCAACGCAACGCAACGGAACGGAACGGAACGGAACGGAACTGAACGGAATGGAATGGAATGGAATCAACGCGAGTAGAACGGAATGGAATGGAATGCAATGGAATGGAACGGAACGGAACGGAACGGAACGGAACGGAACGGAACGGAATGGAATGAAATGGAATGGAATGGAATCGAATTGAATCGAATGGAATAGAATGGAATGGAATGGAATGGAATAGAAAGGAATCGAATCGAATCGAATGGAATCGAATGGAATCGAATGGAATGGAATGGAATGGAATGGAATGGAATGGAATGGAATGGAATGGAATGGAATCAACCCGTGTAGAATGTAATGGATTGGAATGGAATGGAATGGAATGGAATGGAATGGAATGGAATGGAATGGAATGGAATGGAATTGAATTCAATGGAATAGAATGGAATGGAATGGAATTCAATGGAACAGAATGGAATGGAATGGAATGGAATGGAATGGAATGGAATCGAATGGAATCAAATGGAATCGAATGGATTCGAATGGAATGGAATGGAATAGAATGGAATCAACCCGAGTAGAACGGAATGGAATGGAATGGAACGGAATGGAACGAACCCGAATAGAACGGAACTGAACGGAATGGAACGGAACGGAACGGAACGGAGTGAAATGGAATGGAATGGAATCGAATGGAACCGAATGGAATGGAATGGAATGGAATGGAATGGAATGGAATGGAATGGAATGGAATGGAATGGAACCAACTCGAGTAGAATGGAATGGATTGGAAAGGAATGGAATGGAATGGAATGGAATGGAATGGAATGGAACGGAATCAACCCGAGTGGAGTGAAGTGGAGTGGAGTGGAGTGGAGTGGAGTGGAATGGAGTGGAATGGAATGGAATGGAATAGAATGGAATCAACCCGAGTAGAACGGAATGGAATGGAATGGAATGGAATGGAATGGAACGGAATGGAACAGAACGGAATGGAACGGAACGGAACGGAACGGAATGGAATTTAACGAACCCGAGTAGAACGGAATGGAATGGAATGGAATGGAATGGAATGGAATGGAATGGAATTCAATGGAATGGAATGGAATGGAATGGAATGGAATGGAATGGAATTCAGTGGAATCGAATGGAATGGAATGGAATGGAATGGAATGGAATGGAATGGAATGGAATCAACCCGAGTAGAACGGAATGGAATGGAATGGAATGGAATGGAATGGAATGGAATGGAACCGAATGGAATGGAACGGAATGGAATGGAATGGAATGGAATGGAATGGAATGGAATGGAATCGAATGGAATCGAATGGAATGGAATGGAATTCAATGGAATAGAATGGAATGGAATGGAATGGAATGGAATGGAACGGAACGGAACGCAACGCAACGCAACGGAACGGAACGGAACGGAACGGAACTGAACGTAATGGAATGGAATGGAATCAACCCGAGTAGAACGGAATGGAATGGAATGGAATGGAACGGAACGGAACGGAACGGAACGGAACGGAACGGAACGGAATGGAATGAAATGGAATGGAATGGAATCGAATTGAATCGAATGGAATAGAATGGAATGGAATGGAATAGAAAAGAATCGAATCGAATCGAATGGAATCGAATGGAATCGAATGGAATGGAATGGAATGGAATGGAATGGAATGGAATGGAATGGAATGGAATCAACCCGTGTAGAATGTAATGGATTGGAATGGAATGGAATGGAATGCAATGGAATGGAATGGAATGGAATGGAATGGAATGGAATGGAATGGAATGGAATTCAATGGAATAGAATGGAATGGAATGGAATTCAATGGAACAGAATGGAATGGAATGGAATGGAATGGAATGGAATGGAATCGAATGGAATCAAATGGAATCGAATGGAATCGAATGGAATGGAATGGAATAGAATGGAATCAACCCGAGTAGAACGGAATGGAATGGAATGGAACGGAATGGAACGAACCCGAATAGAACGGAACTGAACGGAATGGAACGGAACGGAACGGAACGGAGTGAAATGGAATGGAATGGAATCGAATGGAACCGAATGGAATGGAATGGAATGGAATGGAATGGAATGGAATGGAATGGAACCAACTAGAGTAGAATGGAATGGATTGGAAAGGAATGGAATGGAATGGAATGGAATGGAATGGAATGGAATGGAATGGAACGGAATCAACCCGAGTGGAGTGGAGTGGAGTGGAGTGGAGTGGAGTGGAGTGGAATGGAGTGGAATGGAATGGAATGGAATAGAATGGAATCAACCCGAGTAGAACGGAATGGAAAGGAATGGAATGGAATGGAACGGAATGGAACAGAACGGAATGGAACGGAACGGAACGGAACGGAATGGAATTTAACGAACCCGAGTAGAACGGAATGGAATGGAATGGAATGGAATGGAATGGAATGGAATCGAATGGAATGGAATGGAATGGAATCGAATGGAATGGAATGGAATGCAATGGAATGGAATCAACCCGAGTAGAACGGAATGGAATGGAATGGAATGGAATGGAATGGAATGGAACAGAACGCAATGGAACGGAACGGAACAGAACGGAATGGAAAGGAATGATCAACCCGAGAAGAACGGAATGGAATGGAATGGAATGGAATTCAATGGAATAGAATGGAATGGAATGGAATGGAATGGAATGGAATGGAATGGAATGGAATGGAATGGAATCGAATGGAATCGAATGGAATCGATTGGAATGGAATGGAATGGAATGGAATGGAATAGAATGGAATGGAATCGAATCAACCCGAGTAGATCGGAATGGAATGGAATGGAATGGAATGGAAGGAATGGAAGGAATGGAATGGAATTCAATGGAATAGAATGGAATGGAATGGAATGGAATGGAATGGAATCGAATGGACTTGAATGGAATCTAATGGAATGTAATGGAATAGAATGGAATCAACCCGAGTAGAACGGAATGGAATGGAATGGAATGGAATGGAATGGAACGGAATGGAACGGAACGGAATGGAACGGAACGGAACGGAATGGAACGCAATGCAACGGAACGGAACGGAATGGAACGGAACTGAAAGGAATGGAATGGAATGAAATCAACCCGAGCAGAACGGAATGGAATGGAGTGGAACGGAATGGAATTCAATGGAATAGAATGGAATGGAATGGAATGGAATGGAATGGAATCGAATGGAATCGAATGGAATCGAATGGAATGGATTGGAATAGAATGGAATCAACCCGAGTAGAACGGAATGGAATGGAATGGAACGGAATGGAACGAACCCGAATAGAACGGAACTGAACGGAATGGAAAGGAACGGAACGGAACGGAACGGAGTGAAATGGAATGGAATGGAATCGAATGGAACCGAATGGAATGGAATGGAATGGAATGGAATGGAATGGAATGGAACGGAAAGGAACGGAACGCAACGGAATGGAATGGAATGATAAACCCGAGTAGAACGGAATGGAATGGAATGGTTTGGAATGGAATGGAACGAACCCGAGTAGAAAGGAACAGAACGGAACGGAACGGAACGGAACGGAACGGAACGGAATGGAGTGAAATGGAATGGAATGGAATCGAATGGAATGGAATGGAATGGAATGGAATGGAATGGAATGGAATGGAATGGAATGGAATGGAATTCAATGGAATGGAATGGAATGGAATGGAATGGAATTCTATTGAATGGAATTCAATGGAATAGAATGGAATGGAATGGAATCAACACAAGTAGAAAGGAATGGAACGGAACGGAACGGAATGGAATGGAATGAATCCGAGTAGAACGGAATGGAATGGAATGGAATGGAATGGAATGGAATGGAATGGAATGGAATGGAATGGAATAGAATGGAAACAACCCGAGTAGAACGGAATGGAACGGAATGGAACGGAATGGAACGGAACGGAAAGGAACGGAACGGAACGGAATTCAATGCAATGGAACGGAATGGAATGGAATTCAATGGAATGGAACGGAATTCAATGGAAGGGAATGGAATGGAATGGAACGGAACGGAACGGAACGGAATGGAACGGAATGGAATGGAATTCAGTGGAATGGAATGGAATGGAATGGAATTCAATGGAATGGAGTTCAATGGAATGGAATAGAATGGAATGGAATGGAATGGAACGGAATTCAATGGAATGGAATGGAATGGAATGGAATTCAATGGAATGGAATGGAATGGAATGGAATGGAATGGAATGGAATGGAATCGAATGGAATCGAATGGAATCGAATGGAATGGAATGGAATAGAATGGAATCAACCCGAGTAGAATGGAATGGAATGGAATGGAATGGAATGGAATAGAATTGAATGGAATGGAACGGAATTCAATGCAATGGAATGGAATGGAATGGAATGGAATTCAATGGAATGGAATGGAATCGAATGGAATCGAATGGAATCGAATGGAATCGAATGGAATCGAATGGAATCGAATGGAATGGAACGGAATAGAATGGAATCAACCCGAGTGGAATGGAACGGAACGGAACAGAACGGAACGGAACGGAACGGAATGGAATAGAATGGAATCAACCCGAGTAGAACGGAATGGAATGGAATGGAACGGAATGGAACAGAATTCAATGGAATGGAATGGAATGGAATGGAATTCAATGGAATGGAATGGAATGGAATGGAATGGAATTCAATGGAATGGAATGGAATGGAATGGAATGGAATGGAATGGAATCGAATGGAATGGAATGGAATGGAATGGAATGGAATGGAATAGAATGTAATCAATCCGAGTAGAACGGAACGGAACGGAACGGAACGGAACGGAAAGGAATGGAATGGAATGGAACGGAATTCAATGCAATGGATCGGAATTCAATGGAATGGAACGGAATGGAACGGAACGTAATGGAATGGAATGGAATGGAATGGAATGGAATGGAATGGAATGGAATGGAATGGAATGGAATGGAATTCAATTGAATGGAATGGAATGGAATGGAATGGAATGGAATCGAATGGAATCGAATGGAATCGAATGGAATGGAATGGAATAGAATGGAATCAACCCGAGTAGAATGGAATGGAATGGAATGGAATGGAATGGAATGGAATCGAATGGAATGGAATTCGATGCAATGGAATGGAATGGAATGGAATGGAATGGAATGGAATGGAAAGCAATGGAATTCAAATGGAATGGAATGGAATGGAATCGAATGGAATCGAATAGAATGTAAAGGAATAGAATGGAATCAACCCGAGTAGAATGGAACAGAACGGAACGGAACGGAACGGAAAGGAATGGAATTCAATGGAACGGAATTCAATGGAATGGAATGGAATGGAATGGAATTCCATGGAATGGAATGGAATTCCATGGAATGGAATGGAATGGAATGGAATGGAATGGAATGGAATTCGATGGAATGGAATGGAATGGAATGGAATGGAATGGAATGGAATGGAATGGAATGGAATTCAATGGAATGGAATGGAATGGAATGGAATGGAATGGAATGGAATGGAATGGAATGGAACGGAATTCAATGGAATGGAATGGAATGGAATGGAATTCAATGGAATGGAATGGAATTCAATGGAATGGAATGGAATGGAATGGAATGGAATGGAATCGAATGGAATCGAATGGAATGGAATGGAATGGAATGGAATAGAATGGAATCAACCCGAGTAGAACGGAATGGAATGGAATGGAATGGAATGGAATGGAATGGAATGGAATTCAATGGAATGGAATGGAATGGAATGGAATGGAATTCAGTGGAATCGAATGGAATGGAATGGAATGGAATGGAATGGAATGGAATGGAATGGAATGGAATGGAATCAACCCGAGTAGAACGGAATGGAATGGAATGGAATGGAATGGAATGGAATGGAATGGAATGGAATGGAATGGAACCGAATGGAATGGAATTTAATGGAATGGAATGGAATGGAATGGAATGGAATGGAATTCAATGGAATAGAATGGAATGGAATGGAATGGAATGGAATGGAATGGAATGGAACGGAACGGAACGCAACGCAACGCAACGGAACGGAACGGAACGGAACGGAACTGAACGGAATGGAATGGAATGGAATCAACCCGAGTAGAACGGAATGGAATGGAATGGAATGGAATGGAACGGAACGGAACGGAACGGAACGGAACGGAACGGAATGGAATGAAATGGAATGGAATGGAATCGAATTGAATCGAATGGAATAGAATGGAATGGAATGGAATGGAATAGAAAGGAATCGAATCGAATCGAATGGAATCAAATGGAATCGAATGGAATGGAATGGAATGGAATGGAATGGAATGGAATGGAATGGAATGGAATGGAATCAACCCGTGTAGAATGTAATGGATTGGAATGGAATGGAATGGAATGGAATGGAATGGAATGGAATGGAATGGAATGGAATGGAATTCAATGGAATAGAATGGAATGGAATGGAATTCAATGGAACAGAATGGAATGGAATGGAATGGAATGGAATGGAATGGAATGGAATCGAATGGAATCGAATGGAATCGAATGGAATGGAATGGAATAGAATGGAATCAACCCGAGTAGAACGGAATGGAATGTAATGGAACGGAATGGAACGAACCCGAATAGAACGGAACTGAACGGAATGGAACGGAACGGAACGGAACGGAGTGAAATAGAATGGAATGGAATCGAATGGAACCGAATGGAATGGAATGGAATGGAATGGAATGGAATGGAATGGAATGGAATGGAATGGAATGGAATGGAACCAACTCGAGTAGAATGGAATGGATTGGAAAGGAATGGAATGGAATGGAATGGAATGGAATGGAATGGAACGGAATCAACCCGAGTGGAGTGGAGTGGAGTGGAGTGGAGTGGAGTGGAGTGGAGTGGAATGGAGTGGAATGGAATGGAATGGAATAGAATGGAATCAACCCGAGTAGAACGGAATGGAATGGAATGGAATGGAATGGAACGGAATGGAACAGAACGGAATGGAACGGAACGGAACGGAACGGAATGGAATTTAACGAACCCGAGTAGAACGGAATGCAATGGAATGGAATGGAATGGAATGGAATTCAATGGAATGGAATGGAATGGAATGGAATGGAATGGAATGGAATGGAATTCAGTGGAATGGAATGGAATGGAATGGAATGGAATGGAATGGAATGGAATGGAATGGAATGGAATCAACCCGAGTAGAACGGAATGGAATGGAATGGAATGGAATGGAATGGAATGGAATGGAATGGAATGGAACCGAATGGAATGGAACGGAACGGAATGGAATGGAATAGAATGGAATGGAATGGAATGGAATGGAATGGAATGGAATTCAATGGAATAGAATGGAATGGAATGGAATGGAATGGAATGGAATGGAACGGAACGGAACGCAACGCAACGCAACGGAACGGAACGGAACGGAACTGAACGTAATGGAATGGAATGGAATCAACCCGAGTAGAACGGAATGGAATGGAATGGAATGGAATGGAACGGAACGGAACGGAACGGAACGGAACGGAACGGAATGGAATGAAATGGAATGGAATGGAATCGAATTGAATCGAATGGAATAGAATGGAATGGAATGGAATGGAATAGAAAGGAATCGAATCGAATCGAATGGAATCGAATGGAATCGAATGGAATGGAATGGAATGGAATGGAATGGAATGGAATGGAATCAACCCGTGTAGAATGTAATGGATTGGAATGGAATGGAATGGAATGGAATGGAATGGAATGGAATGGAATGGAATGGAATTCAATGGAATAGAATGGAATGGAATGGAATTCAATGGAACAGAATGGAAAGGAATGGAATGGAATGGAATGGAATGGAATGGAATGGAATCGAATGGAATCGAATGGAATTGAATAGAATCGAATGGAATGGAATGGAATAGAATGGAATCAACCCGAGTAGAACGGAATGGAATGGAATGGAACGGAATGGAACGAACCCGAATAGAACGGAACTGAACGGAATGGAACGGAACGGAACGGAACGGAGTGAAATGGAATGGAATGGAATCGAATGGAACCGAATGGAATGGAATGGAATGGAATGGAATGGAATGGAATGGAATGGAACCAACTAGAGTAGAATGGAATGGATTGGAAAGGAATGGAACGGAATGGAATGGAATGGAATGGAATGGAATGGAATGGAATGGAACGGAATCAACCCGAGTGGAGTGGAGTGGAGTGGAGTGGAGTGGAGTGGAGTGGAATGGAGTGGAATGGAATGGAATGGAATAGAATGAAAACAACCCGAGTAGAACGGAATGGAACGGAATGGAACGGAATGGAACGGAACGGAACGGAACGGAACGGAATTCAATGGAATGGAACGGAATGGAATGGAATTCAATGGAATGGAACGGAATTCAATGGAATGGAATGGAATGGAATGGAACGGAACGGAAAGGAACGGAACGGAACGGAACGGAATGGAATGGAATTCAGTGGAATGGAATGGAAAGGAATGGAATTCAATGGAATGGAATTCAATGGAATGGAATGGAATGGAATGGAATGGAATGGAATGGAACGGAATTCAATGGAATGGAATGGAATGGAATGGAATGGAATGGAATGGAATGGAATGGAATGGAATGGAATGGAATCGAATGGAATCGAATGGAATCGAATGGAATGGAATGGAATAGAATGGAATCAACCCGAGTAGAATGGAATGGAATGGAATGGAATGGAATGGAATGGAATGGAATGGAATGGAATGGAATTCAAATGGAATGGAATGGAATGGAATGGAATAGAATGGAATGCAATGGAATGGAATGGAAACGAATCGAATTTAATCGAATGGAATCGAATGGAATGGAATGGAATAGAATGGGATCAACCCGAGTAGAACGGAATGGAATGGAATGGAATGGAATGGAATGGAATGGAATGGAACAGAAAGCAATGGAACGGAACGGAACAGAACGGAATGGAAAGGAATGATCAACCCGAGAAGAACGGAATGGAATGGAATGGAATGGAATGGAATGCAATGGAATGGAATGGAATGGAACGAACACGAGTAGAACGGAAAAGAATGGAACGGAACGGAACAGAACGGAACGGAACGGAATGGAGTGAAATGCAATGGAATGGAATCGAATGGATTCGAATGGAATGGAATGGAATTGAATGGAATGGAATGGAATGGAATGGAATCGAATGGAATCGAATGGAATCGAATGGAATGGAATGGAATAGAATGGAATCAACCCGAGTAGAACGGAATGGAATGGAATGGAATGGAATGGAAAGGAATGGAATGGAATTCAATGGAATGGAATGGAATGGAATGGAATGGAATTCAGTGGAATCGAATGGAATGGAATGGAATGGAATGGAATCAACCCGAGTAGAATGGAATGGAATGGAATGGAATGGAATGGAATGGAATGGAATGGAACCGAATGGAATGGAATTTAATGGAACGGAATGGAATGGAATGGAATGGAAAGGAATTCAATGGAATAGAATGGAATGGAATGGAATGGAATGGAACGGAACGGAACGCAACGCAACGCAACGGAACGGAACGGAACGGAACGGAACTGAACGGAATGGAATGGAATGGAATCAACGCGAGTAGAACGGAATGGAATGGAATGCAATGGAATGGAACGGAACGGAACGGAACGGAACGGAACGGAACGGAACGGAATGGAATGAAATGGAATGGAATGGAATCGAATTGAATCGAATGGAATAGAATGGAATGGAATGGAATGGAATAGAAAGGAATCGAATCGAATCGAATGGAATCGAATGGAATCGAATGGAATGGAATGGAATGGAATGGAATGGAATGGAATGGAATGGAATGGAATGGAATCAACCCGTGTAGAATGTAATGGATTGGAATGGAATGGAATGGAATGGAATGGAATGGAATGGAATGGAATGGAATGGAATGGAATTGAATTCAATGGAATAGAATGGAATGGAATGGAATTCAATGGAACAGAATGGAATGGAATGGAATGGAATGGAATGGAATGGAATCGAATGGAATCAAATGGAATCGAATGGATTCGAATGGAATGGAATGGAATAGAATGGAATCAACCCGAGTAGAACGGAATGGAATGGAATGGAACGGAATGGAACGAACCCGAATAGAACGGAACTGAACGGAATGGAACGGAACGGAACGGAACGGAGTGAAATGGAATGGAATGGAATCGAATGGAACCGAATGGAATGGAATGGAATGGAATGGAATGGAATGGAATGGAATGGAATGGAATGGAATGGAACCAACTCGAGTAGAATGGAATGGATTGGAAAGGAATGGAATGGAATGGAATGGAATGGAATGGAATGGAACGGAATCAACCCGAGTGGAGTGAAGTGGAGTGGAGTGGAGTGGAGTGGAGTGGAATGGAGTGGAATGGAATGGAATGGAATAGAATGGAATCAACCCGAGTAGAACGGAATGGAATGGAATGGAATGGAATGGAATGGAACGGAATGGAACAGAACGGAATGGAACGGAACGGAACGGAACGGAATGGAATTTAACGAACCCGAGTAGAACGGAATGGAATGGAATGGAATGGAATGGAATGGAATGGAATGGAATTCAATGGAATGGAATGGAATGGAATGGAATGGAATGGAATGGAATTCAGTGGAATCGAATGGAATGGAATGGAATGGAATGGAATGGAATGGAATGGAATGGAATCAACCCGAGTAGAACGGAATGGAATGGAATGGAATGGAATGGAATGGAATGGAATGGAACCGAATGGAATGGAACGGAATGGAATGGAATGGAATGGAATGGAATGGAATGGAATGGAATCGAATGGAATCGAATGGAATGGAATGGAATTCAATGGAATAGAATGGAATGGAATGGAATGGAATGGAATGGAACGGAACGGAACGCAACGCAACGCAACGGAACGGAACGGAACGGAACGGAACTGAACGTAATGGAATGGAATGGAATCAACCCGAGTAGAACGGAATGGAATGGAATGGAATGGAATGGAACGGAACGGAACGGAACGGAACGGAACGGAACGGAACGGAATGGAATGAAATGGAATGGAATGGAATCGAATTGAATCGAATGGAATAGAATGGAATGGAATGGAATAGAAAAGAATCGAATCGAATCGAATGGAATCGAATGGAATCGAATGGAATGGAATGGAATGGAATGGAATGGAATGGAATGGAATGGAATGGAATCAACCCGTGTAGAATGTAATGGATTGGAATGGAATGGAATGGAATGCAATGGAATGGAATGGAATGGAATGGAATGGAATGGAATGGAATGGAATGGAATTCAATGGAATAGAATGGAATGGAATGGAATTCAATGGAACAGAATGGAATGGAATGGAATGGAATGGAATGGAATGGAATCGAATGGAATCAAATGGAATCGAATGGAATCGAATGGAATGGAATGGAATAGAATGGAATCAACCCGAGTAGAACGGAATGGAATGGAATGGAACGGAATGGAACGAACCCGAATAGAACGGAACTGAACGGAATGGAACGGAACGGAACGGAACGGAGTGAAATGGAATGGAATGGAATCGAATGGAACCGAATGGAATGGAATGGAATGGAATGGAATGGAATGGAATGGAATGGAACCAACTAGAGTAGAATGGAATGGATTGGAAAGGAATGGAATGGAATGGAATGGAATGGAATGGAATGGAATGGAATGGAACGGAATCAACCCGAGTGGAGTGGAGTGGAGTGGAGTGGAGTGGAGTGGAGTGGAATGGAGTGGAATGGAATGGAATGGAATAGAATGGAATCAACCCGAGTAGAACGGAATGGAAAGGAATGGAATGGAATGGAACGGAATGGAACAGAACGGAATGGAACGGAACGGAACGGAACGGAATGGAATTTAACGAACCCGAGTAGAACGGAATGGAATGGAATGGAATGGAATGGAATGGAATGGAATCGAATGGAATGGAATGGAATGGAATCGAATGGAATGGAATGGAATGCAATGGAATGGAATCAACCCGAGTAGAACGGAATGGAATGGAATGGAATGGAATGGAATGGAATGGAACAGAACGCAATGGAACGGAACGGAACAGAACGGAATGGAAAGGAATGATCAACCCGAGAAGAACGGAATGGAATGGAATGGAATGGAATTCAATGGAATAGAATGGAATGGAATGGAATGGAATGGAATGGAATGGAATGGAATGGAATGGAATGGAATCGAATGGAATCGAATGGAATCGATTGGAATGGAATGGAATGGAATGGAATGGAATAGAATGGAATGGAATCGAATCAACCCGAGTAGATCGGAATGGAATGGAATGGAATGGAATGGAAGGAATGGAAGGAATGGAATGGAATTCAATGGAATAGAATGGAATGGAATGGAATGGAATGGAATGGAATCGAATGGACTTGAATGGAATCTAATGGAATGTAATGGAATAGAATGGAATCAACCCGAGTAGAACGGAATGGAATGGAATGGAATGGAATGGAATGGAACGGAATGGAACGGAACGGAATGGAACGGAACGGAACGGAATGGAACGCAATGCAACGGAACGGAACGGAATGGAACGGAACTGAAAGGAATGGAATGGAATGAAATCAACCCGAGCAGAACGGAATGGAATGGAGTGGAACGGAATGGAATTCAATGGAATAGAATGGAATGGAATGGAATGGAATGGAATGGAATCGAATGGAATCGAATGGAATCGAATGGAATGGATTGGAATAGAATGGAATCAACCCGAGTAGAACGGAATGGAATGGAATGGAACGGAATGGAACGAACCCGAATAGAACGGAACTGAACGGAATGGAAAGGAACGGAACGGAACGGAACGGAGTGAAATGGAATGGAATGGAATCGAATGGAACCGAATGGAATGGAATGGAATGGAATGGAATGGAATGGAATGGAACGGAAAGGAACGGAACGCAACGGAATGGAATGGAATGATAAACCCGAGTAGAACGGAATGGAATGGAATGGTTTGGAATGGAATGGAACGAACCCGAGTAGAAAGGAACAGAACGGAACGGAACGGAACGGAACGGAACGGAACGGAATGGAGTGAAATGGAATGGAATGGAATCGAATGGAATGGAATGGAATGGAATGGAATGGAATGGAATGGAATGGAATGGAATGGAATGGAATTCAATGGAATGGAATGGAATGGAATGGAATGGAATTCTATTGAATGGAATTCAATGGAATAGAATGGAATGGAATGGAATCAACACAAGTAGAAAGGAATGGAACGGAACGGAACGGAATGGAATGGAATGAATCCGAGTAGAACGGAATGGAATGGAATGGAATGGAATGGAATGGAATGGAATGGAATGGAATGGAATGGAATAGAATGGAAACAACCCGAGTAGAACGGAATGGAACGGAATGGAACGGAATGGAACGGAACGGAAAGGAACGGAACGGAACGGAATTCAATGCAATGGAACGGAATGGAATGGAATTCAATGGAATGGAACGGAATTCAATGGAAGGGAATGGAATGGAATGGAACGGAACGGAACGGAACGGAATGGAACGGAATGGAATGGAATTCAGTGGAATGGAATGGAATGGAATGGAATTCAATGGAATGGAGTTCAATGGAATGGAATAGAATGGAATGGAATGGAATGGAACGGAATTCAATGGAATGGAATGGAATGGAATGGAATTCAATGGAATGGAATGGAATGGAATGGAATGGAATGGAATGGAATGGAATGGAATCGAATGGAATCGAATGGAATCGAATGGAATGGAATGGAATAGAATGGAATCAACCCGAGTAGAATGGAATGGAATGGAATGGAATGGAATGGAATAGAATTGAATGGAATGGAACGGAATTCAATGCAATGGAATGGAATGGAATGGAATGGAATTCAATGGAATGGAATGGAATCGAATGGAATCGAATGGAATCGAATGGAATCGAATGGAATCGAATGGAATCGAATGGAATGGAACGGAATAGAATGGAATCAACCCGAGTGGAATGGAACGGAACGGAACAGAACGGAACGGAACGGAACGGAATGGAATAGAATGGAATCAACCCGAGTAGAACGGAATGGAATGGAATGGAACGGAATGGAACAGAATTCAATGGAATGGAATGGAATGGAATGGAATTCAATGGAATGGAATGGAATGGAATGGAATGGAATTCAATGGAATGGAATGGAATGGAATGGAATGGAATGGAATGGAATCGAATGGAATGGAATGGAATGGAATGGAATGGAATGGAATAGAATGTAATCAATCCGAGTAGAACGGAACGGAACGGAACGGAACGGAACGGAAAGGAATGGAATGGAATGGAACGGAATTCAATGCAATGGATCGGAATTCAATGGAATGGAACGGAATGGAACGGAACGTAATGGAATGGAATGGAATGGAATGGAATGGAATGGAATGGAATGGAATGGAATGGAATGGAATGGAATTCAATTGAATGGAATGGAATGGAATGGAATGGAATGGAATCGAATGGAATCGAATGGAATCGAATGGAATGGAATGGAATAGAATGGAATCAACCCGAGTAGAATGGAATGGAATGGAATGGAATGGAATGGAATGGAATCGAATGGAATGGAATTCGATGCAATGGAATGGAATGGAATGGAATGGAATGGAATGGAATGGAAAGCAATGGAATTCAAATGGAATGGAATGGAATGGAATCGAATGGAATCGAATAGAATGTAAAGGAATAGAATGGAATCAACCCGAGTAGAATGGAACAGAACGGAACGGAACGGAACGGAAAGGAATGGAATTCAATGGAACGGAATTCAATGGAATGGAATGGAATGGAATGGAATTCCATGGAATGGAATGGAATTCCATGGAATGGAATGGAATGGAATGGAATGGAATGGAATGGAATTCGATGGAATGGAATGGAATGGAATGGAATGGAATGGAATGGAATGGAATGGAATGGAATTCAATGGAATGGAATGGAATGGAATGGAATGGAATGGAATGGAATGGAATGGAATGGAACGGAATTCAATGGAATGGAATGGAATGGAATGGAATTCAATGGAATGGAATGGAATTCAATGGAATGGAATGGAATGGAATGGAATGGAATGGAATCGAATGGAATCGAATGGAATGGAATGGAATGGAATGGAATAGAATGGAATCAACCCGAGTAGAACGGAATGGAATGGAATGGAATGGAATGGAATGGAATGGAATGGAATTCAATGGAATGGAATGGAATGGAATGGAATGGAATTCAGTGGAATCGAATGGAATGGAATGGAATGGAATGGAATGGAATGGAATGGAATGGAATGGAATGGAATCAACCCGAGTAGAACGGAATGGAATGGAATGGAATGGAATGGAATGGAATGGAATGGAATGGAATGGAATGGAACCGAATGGAATGGAATTTAATGGAATGGAATGGAATGGAATGGAATGGAATGGAATTCAATGGAATAGAATGGAATGGAATGGAATGGAATGGAATGGAATGGAATGGAACGGAACGGAACGCAACGCAACGCAACGGAACGGAACGGAACGGAACGGAACTGAACGGAATGGAATGGAATGGAATCAACCCGAGTAGAACGGAATGGAATGGAATGGAATGGAATGGAACGGAACGGAACGGAACGGAACGGAACGGAACGGAATGGAATGAAATGGAATGGAATGGAATCGAATTGAATCGAATGGAATAGAATGGAATGGAATGGAATGGAATAGAAAGGAATCGAATCGAATCGAATGGAATCAAATGGAATCGAATGGAATGGAATGGAATGGAATGGAATGGAATGGAATGGAATGGAATGGAATGGAATGGAATCAACCCGTGTAGAATGTAATGGATTGGAATGGAATGGAATGGAATGGAATGGAATGGAATGGAATGGAATGGAATGGAATGGAATTCAATGGAATAGAATGGAATGGAATGGAATTCAATGGAACAGAATGGAATGGAATGGAATGGAATGGAATGGAATGGAATGGAATCGAATGGAATCGAATGGAATCGAATGGAATGGAATGGAATAGAATGGAATCAACCCGAGTAGAACGGAATGGAATGTAATGGAACGGAATGGAACGAACCCGAATAGAACGGAACTGAACGGAATGGAACGGAACGGAACGGAACGGAGTGAAATAGAATGGAATGGAATCGAATGGAACCGAATGGAATGGAATGGAATGGAATGGAATGGAATGGAATGGAATGGAATGGAATGGAATGGAATGGAACCAACTCGAGTAGAATGGAATGGATTGGAAAGGAATGGAATGGAATGGAATGGAATGGAATGGAATGGAACGGAATCAACCCGAGTGGAGTGGAGTGGAGTGGAGTGGAGTGGAGTGGAGTGGAGTGGAATGGAGTGGAATGGAATGGAATGGAATAGAATGGAATCAACCCGAGTAGAACGGAATGGAATGGAATGGAATGGAATGGAACGGAATGGAACAGAACGGAATGGAACGGAACGGAACGGAACGGAATGGAATTTAACGAACCCGAGTAGAACGGAATGCAATGGAATGGAATGGAATGGAATGGAATTCAATGGAATGGAATGGAATGGAATGGAATGGAATGGAATGGAATGGAATTCAGTGGAATGGAATGGAATGGAATGGAATGGAATGGAATGGAATGGAATGGAATGGAATCAACCCGAGTAGAACGGAATGGAATGGAATGGAATGGAATGGAATGGAATGGAATGGAATGGAATGGAACCGAATGGAATGGAACGGAACGGAATGGAATGGAATAGAATGGAATGGAATGGAATGGAATGGAATGGAATGGAATTCAATGGAATAGAATGGAATGGAATGGAATGGAATGGAATGGAATGGAACGGAACGGAACGCAACGCAACGCAACGGAACGGAACGGAACGGAACTGAACGTAATGGAATGGAATGGAATCAACCCGAGTAGAACGGAATGGAATGGAATGGAATGGAATGGAACGGAACGGAACGGAACGGAACGGAACGGAACGGAATGGAATGAAATGGAATGGAATGGAATCGAATTGAATCGAATGGAATAGAATGGAATGGAATGGAATGGAATAGAAAGGAATCGAATCGAATCGAATGGAATCGAATGGAATCGAATGGAATGGAATGGAATGGAATGGAATGGAATGGAATGGAATCAACCCGTGTAGAATGTAATGGATTGGAATGGAATGGAATGGAATGGAATGGAATGGAATGGAATGGAATGGAATGGAATTCAATGGAATAGAATGGAATGGAATGGAATTCAATGGAACAGAATGGAAAGGAATGGAATGGAATGGAATGGAATGGAATGGAATGGAATCGAATGGAATCGAATGGAATTGAATAGAATCGAATGGAATGGAATGGAATAGAATGGAATCAACCCGAGTAGAACGGAATGGAATGGAATGGAACGGAATGGAACGAACCCGAATAGAACGGAACTGAACGGAATGGAACGGAACGGAACGGAACGGAGTGAAATGGAATGGAATGGAATCGAATGGAACCGAATGGAATGGAATGGAATGGAATGGAATGGAATGGAATGGAATGGAACCAACTAGAGTAGAATGGAATGGATTGGAAAGGAATGGAACGGAATGGAATGGAATGGAATGGAATGGAATGGAATGGAATGGAACGGAATCAACCCGAGTGGAGTGGAGTGGAGTGGAGTGGAGTGGAGTGGAGTGGAATGGAGTGGAATGGAATGGAATGGAATAGAATGAAAACAACCCGAGTAGAACGGAATGGAACGGAATGGAACGGAATGGAACGGAACGGAACGGAACGGAACGGAATTCAATGGAATGGAACGGAATGGAATGGAATTCAATGGAATGGAACGGAATTCAATGGAATGGAATGGAATGGAATGGAACGGAACGGAAAGGAACGGAACGGAACGGAACGGAATGGAATGGAATTCAGTGGAATGGAATGGAAAGGAATGGAATTCAATGGAATGGAATTCAATGGAATGGAATGGAATGGAATGGAATGGAATGGAATGGAATGGAACGGAATTCAATGGAATGGAATGGAATGGAATGGAATGGAATAGAATGGAATCAACCCGAGTAGAATGGAATGGAATGGAATGGAATGGAATGGAATGGAATGGAATGGAATGGAATGGAATTCAAATGGAATGGAATGGAATGGAATGGAATAGAATGGAATGCAATGGAATGGAATGGAAACGAATCGAATTTAATCGAATGGAATCGAATGGAATGGAATGGAATAGAATGGGATCAACCCGAGTAGAACGGAATGGAATGGAATGGAATGGAATGGAATGGAATGGAATGGAACAGAACGCAATGGAACGGAACGGAACAGAACGGAATGGAAAGGAATGATCAACCCGAGAAGAACGGAATGGAATGGTATGGAATGGAATGGAATGCAATGGAATGGAATGGAATGGAACGAACACGAGTAGAACGGAAAAGAATGGAACGGAACGGAACAGAACGGAACGGAACGGAATGGAGTGAAATGCAATGGAATGGAATCGAATGGATTCGAATGGAATGGAATGGAATTGAATGGAATGGAATGGAATGGAATGGAATCGAATGGAATCGAATGGAATCGAATGGAATGGAATGGAATAGAATGGAATCAACCCGAGTAGAACGGAATGGAATGGAATGGAATGGAATGGAATGGAATGGAATGGAATGGAATGGAATTCAATGGAATGGAATGGAATGGAATGGAATGGAATTCAGTGGAATCGAATGGAATGGAATGGAATGGAATGGAATGGAATGGAATGGAATGGAATGGAATCAACCCGAGTAGAACGGAATGGAATGGAATGGAATGGAATGGAATGGAATGGAATGGAACCGAATGGAATGGAATTTAATGGAATGGAATGGAATGGAATGGAATGGAATGGAATTCAATGGAATAGAATGGAATGGAATGGAATGGAATGGAATGGAATGGAACGGAACGGAACGCAACGCAACGCAACGGAACGGAACGGAACGGAACGGAACTGAACGGAATGGAATGGAATGGAATCAACCCGAGTAGAACGGAATGGAATGGAATGGAATGGAATGGAACGGAACGGAACGGAACGGAACGGAACGGAACGGAATGGAATGAAATGGAATGGAATGGAATCGAATTGAATCGAATGGAATAGAATGGAATGGAATGGAATGGAATAGAAAGGAATCGAATCGAATCGAATGGAATCAAATGGAATCGAATGGAATGGAATGGAATGGAATGGAATGGAATGGAATGGAATGGAATGGAATGGAATGGAATCAACCCGTGTAGAATGTAATGGATTGGAATGGAATGGAATGGAATGGAATGGAATGGAATGGAATGGAATGGAATTCAATGGAATAGAATGGAATGGAATGGAATTCAATGGAACAGAATGGAATGGAATGGAATGGAATGGAATGGAATGGAATGGAATGGAATCGAATGGAATCGAATGGAATCGAATGGAATGGAATGGAATAGAATGGAATCAACCCGAGTAGAACGGAATGGAATGGAATGGAACGGAATGGAACGAACCCGAATAGAACGGAACTGAACGGAATGGAACGGAACGGAACGGAACGGAGTGAAATGGAATGGAATGGAATCGAATGGAACCGAATGGAATGGAATGGAATGGAATGGAATGGAATGGAATGGAATGGAATGGAATGGAATGGAACCAACTCGAGTAGAATGGAATGGATTGGAAAGGAATGGAATGGAATGGAATGGAATGGAATGGAATGGAATGGAACGGAATCAACCGTAGTGGAGTGGAGTGGAGTGGAGTGGAGTGGAGTGGAGTGGAATGGAGTGGAATGGAATGGAATGGAATAGAATGGAATCAACCCGAGTAGAACGGAATGGAATGGAATGGAATGGAATGGAACGGAATGGAACAGAACGGAATGGAACGGAACGGAACGGAACGGAATGGAATTTAACGAACCCGAGTAGAACGGAATGCAATGGAATGGAATGGAATGGAATGGAATTCAATGGAATGGAATGGAACGGAATGGAATGGAATGGAATGGAATGGAATTCAGTGGAATCGAATGGAATGGAATGGAATGGAATGGAATGGAATGGAATGGAATGGAATGGAATCAACCCGAGTAGAACGGAATGGAATGGAATGGAATGGAATGGAATGGAATGGAATGGAATGGAACCGAATGGAATGGAACGGAATGGAATGGAATGGAATGGAATGGAATGGAATGGAATGGAATGGAATGGAATGGAATGGAATGGAATGGAATTCAATGGAATAGAATGGAATGGAATGGAATGGAATGGAATGGAATGGAACGGAACGGAACGCAACGCAACGCAACGGAACGGAACGGAACGGAACGGAACTGAACGTAATGGAATGGAATGGAATCAACCCGAGTAGAACGGAATGGAATGGAATGGAATGGAATGGAATGGAACGGAACGGAACGGAACGGAATGGAACGGAATGGAATGAAATGGAATGGAATGGAATCGAATTGAATCGAATGGAATAGAATGGAATGGAATGGAATGGAATAGAAAGGAATCGAATCGAATCGAATGGAATCGAATGGAATCGAATGGAATGGAATGGAATGGAATGGAATGGAATGGAATGGAATCAACCCGTGTAGAATGTAATGGATTGGAATGGAATGGAATGGAATGGAATGGAATGAAATGGAATGGAATGGAATGGAATGGAATGGAATGGAATGGAATTTAATGGAATAGAATGGAATGGAATGGAATTCAATGGAACAGAATGGAAAGGAATGGAATGGAATGGAATGGAATGGAATGGAATGGAATCGAATGGAATCGAATGGAATCGAATGGAATCGAATGGAATGGAATGGAATAGAATGGAATCAACCCGAGTAGAACGGAATGGAATGGAATGGAACGGAATGGAACGAACCCGAATAGAACGGAACTGAACGGAATGGAACGGAACGGAACGGAACGGAGTGAAATGGAATGGAATGGAATCGAATGGAACCGAATGGAATGGAATGGAATGGAATGGAATGGAATGGAATGGAATGGAATGGAATGGAACCAACTAGAGTAGAATGGAATGGATTGGAAAGGAATGGAATGGAATGGAATGGAATGGAATGGAATGGAATGGAATGGAATGGAACGGAATCAACCCGAGTGGAGTGGAGTGGAGTGGAGTGGAGTGGAGTGGAATGGAGTGGAATGGAATGGAATGGAATAGAATGAAAACAACCCGAGTAGAACGGAATGGAACGGAATGGAACGGAATGGAACGGAACGGAACGGAACGGAACGGAATTCAATGGAATGGAACGGAATGGAATGGAATTCAATGGAATGGAACGGAATTCAATGGAATGGAATGGAATGGAATGGAACGGAACGGAAAGGAACGCAACGGAACGGAACGGAATGGAATGGAATTCAGTGGAATGGAATGGAAAGGAATGGAATTCAATGGAATGGAATTCAATGGAATGGAATGGAATGGAATGGAATGGAATGGAATGGAACGGAATTCAATGGAATGGAATGGAATGGAATGGAATCGAATGGAATGGAATGGAATGGAATGGAATAGAATGGAATCAACCCGAGTAGAATGGAATGGAATGGAATGGAATGGAATGGAATGGAATGGAATGGAATGGAATGGAATTCAAATGGAATGGAATGGAATGGAATGGAATAGAATGGAATGCAATGGAATGGAATGGAAACGAATCGAATTTAATCGAATGGAATCGAATGGAATGGAATGGAATAGAATGGGATCAACCCGAGTAGAACGGAATGGAATGGAATGGAATGGAATGGAATGGAATGGAATGGAACAGAACGCAATGGAACGGAACGGAACAGAACGGAATGGAAAGGCATGATCAACCCGAGAAGAACGGAATGGAATGGTATGGAATGGAATGGAATGCAATGGAATGGAATGGAATGGAACGAACACGAGTAGAACGGAAAAGAATGGAACGGAACGGAACAGAACGGAACGGAACGGAATGGAGTGAAATGCAATGGAATGGAATCGAATGGATTCGAATGGAATGGAATGGAATTGAATGGAATGGAATGGAATGGAATGGAATCGAATGGAATCGAATGGAATCGAATGGAATGGAATGGAATAGAATGGAATCAACCCGAGTAGAACGGAATGGAATGGAATGGAATGGAATGGAAAGGAATGGAATGGAATTCAATGGAATGGAATGGAATGGAATGGAATGGAATTCAGTGGAATCGAATGGAATGGAATGGAATGGAATGGAATGGAATGGAATGGAATGGAATCAACCCGAGTAGAATGGAATGGAATGGAATGGAATGGAATGGAATGGAATGGAATGGAATGGAACCGAATGGAATGGAATTTAATGGAATGGAATGGAATGGAATGGAATGGAATGGAATTCAATGGAATAGAATGGAATGGAATGGAATGGAATGGAATGGAACGGAACGGAACGCAACGCAACGGAACGGAACGGAACGGAACGGAACTGAACGGAATGGAATGGAATGGAATCAACCCGAGTAGAACGGAATGGAATGGAATGGAATGGAATGGAACGGAACGGAACGGAACGGAACGGAACGGAACGGAATGGAATGAAATGGAATGGAATGGAATCGAATTGAATCGAATGGAATAGAATGGAATGGAATGGAATGGAATAGAAAGGAATCGAATCGAATCGAATGGAATCGAATGGAATCGAATGGAATGGAATGGAATGGAATGGAATGGAATGGAATGGAATGGAATGGAATCAACCCGTGTAGAATGTAATGGATTGGAATGGAATGGAATGGAATGGAATGGAATGGAATGGAATGGAATGGAATGGAATGGAATGGAATGGAATGGAATTCAATGGAATAGAATGGAATGGAATGGAATTCAATGGAACAGAATGGAATGGAATGGAATGGAATGGAATGGAATGGAATGGAATCGAATGGAATCGAATGGAATCGAATGGATTCGAATGGAATGGAATGGAATAGAATGGAATCAACCCGAGTAGAACGGAATGGAATGGAATGGAACGGAATGGAACGAAACCGAATAGAACGGAACTGAACGGAATGGAACGGAACGGAACGGAACGGAGTGAAATGGAATGGAATGGAATCGAATGGAACCGAATGGAATGGAATGGAATGGAATGGAATGGAATGGAATGGAATGGAATGGAACCAACTCGAGTAGAATGGAATGGATTGGAAAGGAATGGAATGGAATGGAATGGAATGGAATGGAATGGAATGGAACGGAATCAACCCGAGTGGAGTGAAGTGGAGTGGAGTGGAGTGGAGTGGAGTGGAATGGAGTGGAATGGAATGGAATGGAATAGAATGGAATCAACCCGAGTAGAACGGAATGGAATGGAATGGAATGGAATGGAACGGAATGGAACAGAACGGAATGGAACGGAACGGAACGGAACGGAATGGAATTTAACGAACCCGAGTAGAACGGAATGGAATGGAATGGAATGGAATGGAATGGAATGGAATGGAATGGAATTCAATGGAATGGAATGGAATGGAATGGAATGGAATGGAATTCAGTGGAATCGAATGGAATGGAATGGAATGGAATGGAATGGAATGGAATGGAATGGAATGGAATCAACCCGAGTAGAACGGAATGGAATGGAATGGAATGGAATGGAATGGAATGGAATGGAACCGAATGGAATGGAACGGAATGGAATGGAATGGAATGGAATGGAATGGAATGGAATGGAATGGAATGGAATGGAATGGAATGGAATGGAATTCAATGGAATAGAATGGAATGGAATGGAATGGAATGGAATGGAATGGAACGGAACGGAACGCAACGCAACGCAACGGAACGGAACGGAACGGAACGGAACTGAACGTAATGGAATGGAATGGAATCAACCCGAGTAGAACGGAATGGAATGGAATGGAATGGAATGGAATGGAACGGAACGGAACGGAACGGAACGGAACGGAATGGAATGAAATGGAATGGAATGGAATCGAATTGAATCGAATGGAATAGAATGGAATGGAATGGAATGGAATAGAAAGGAATCGAATCGAATCGAATGGAATCGAATGGAATCGAATGGAATGGAATGGAATGGAATGGAATGGAATGGAATGGAATCAACCCGTGTAGAATGTAATGGATTGGAATGGAATGGAATGGAATGGAATGGAATGAAATGGAATGGAATGGAATGGAATGGAATGGAATGGAATGGAATTTAATGGAATAGAATGGAATGGAATGGAATTCAATGGAACAGAATGGAAAGGAATGGAATGGAATGGAATGGAATGGAATGGAATGGAATCGAATGGAATCGAATGCAATCGAATGGAATCGAATGGAATGGAATGGAATAGAATGGAATCAACCCGAGTAGAACGGAATGGAATGGAATGGAACGGAATGGAACGAACCCGAATAGAACGGAACTGAACGGAATGGAACGGAACGGAACGGAACGGAGTGAAATGGAATGGAATGGAATCGAATGGAACCGAATGGAATGGAATGGAATGGAATGGAATGGAATGGAATGGAATGGAATGGAATGGAATGGAACCAACTAGAGTAGAATGGAATGGATTGGAAAGGAATGGAATGGAATGGAATGGAATGGAATGGAATGGAATGGAATGGAATGGAACGGAATCAACCCGAGTGGAGTGGAGTGGAGTGGAGTGGAGTGGAGTGGAATGGAGTGGAATGGAATGGAATGGAATAGAATGAAAACAACCCGAGTAGAACGGAATGGAACGGAATGGAACGGAATGGAACGGAACGGAACGGAACGGAACGGAATTCAATGGAATGGAACGGAATGGAATGGAATTCAATGGAATGGAACGGAATTCAATGGAATGGAATGGAATGGAATGGAACGGAACGGAAAGGAACGCAACGGAACGGAACGGAATGGAATGGAATTCAGTGGAATGGAATGGAAAGGAATGGAATTCAATGGAATGGAATTCAATGGAATGGAATGGAATGGAATGGAATGGAATGGAATGGAACGGAATTCAATGGAATGGAATGGAATGGAATGGAATCGAATGGAATGGAATGGAATGGAATGGAATAGAATGGAATCAACCCGAGTAGAATGGAATGGAATGGAATGGAATGGAATGGAATGGAATGGAATGGAATGGAATGGAATTCAAATGGAATGGAATGGAATGGAATGGAATAGAATGGAATGCAATGGAATGGAATGGAAACGAATCGAATTTAATCGAATGGAATCGAATGGAATGGAATGGAATAGAATGGGATCAACCCGAGTAGAACGGAATGGAATGGAATGGAATGGAATGGAATGGAATGGAATGGAACAGAACGCAATGGAACGGAACGGAACAGAACGGAATGGAAAGGCATGATCAACCCGAGAAGAACGGAATGGAATGGTATGGAATGGAATGGAATGCAATGGAATGGAATGGAATGGAACGAACACGAGTAGAACGGAAAAGAATGGAACGGAACGGAACAGAACGGAACGGAACGGAATGGAGTGAAATGCAATGGAATGGAATCGAATGGATTCGAATGGAATGGAATGGAATTGAATGGAATGGAATGGAATGGAATGGAATCGAATGGAATCGAATGGAATCGAATGGAATGGAATGGAATAGAATGGAATCAACCCGAGTAGAACGGAATGGAATGGAATGGAATGGAATGGAAAGGAATGGAATGGAATTCAATGGAATGGAATGGAATGGAATGGAATGGAATTCAGTGGAATCGAATGGAATGGAATGGAATGGAATGGAATGGAATGGAATGGAATGGAATCAACCCGAGTAGAATGGAATGGAATGGAATGGAATGGAATGGAATGGAATGGAATGGAATGGAACCGAATGGAATGGAATTTAATGGAATGGAATGGAATGGAATGGAATGGAATGGAATTCAATGGAATAGAATGGAATGGAATGGAATGGAATGGAATGGAACGGAACGGAACGCAACGCAACGGAACGGAACGGAACGGAACGGAACTGAACGGAATGGAATGGAATGGAATCAACCCGAGTAGAACGGAATGGAATGGAATGGAATGGAATGGAACGGAACGGAACGGAACGGAACGGAACGGAACGGAATGGAATGAAATGGAATGGAATGGAATCGAATTGAATCGAATGGAATAGAATGGAATGGAATGGAATGGAATAGAAAGGAATCGAATCGAATCGAATGGAATCGAATGGAATCGAATGGAATGGAATGGAATGGAATGGAATGGAATGGAATGGAATGGAATGGAATCAACCCGTGTAGAATGTAATGGATTGGAATGGAATGGAATGGAATGGAATGGAATGGAATGGAATGGAATGGAATGGAATGGAATGGAATGGAATGGAATTCAATGGAATAGAATGGAATGGAATGGAATTCAATGGAACAGAATGGAATGGAATGGAATGGAATGGAATGGAATGGAATGGAATCGAATGGAATCGAATGGAATCGAATGGATTCGAATGGAATGGAATGGAATAGAATGGAATCAACCCGAGTAGAACGGAATGGAATGGAATGGAACGGAATGGAACGAACCCGAATAGAACGGAACTGAACGGAATGGAACGGAACGGAACGGAACGGAGTGAAATGGAATGGAATGGAATCGAATGGAACCGAATGGAATGGAATGGAATGGAATGGAATGGAATGGAATGGAATGGAATGGAACCAACTCGAGTAGAATGGAATGGATTGGAAAGGAATGGAATGGAATGGAATGGAATGGAATGGAATGGAATGGAACGGAATCAACCCGAGTGGAGTGAAGTGGAGTGGAGTGGAGTGGAGTGGAGTGGAATGGAGTGGAATGGAATGGAATGGAATAGAATGGAATCAACCCGAGTAGAACGGAATGGAATGGAATGGAATGGAATGGAACGGAATGGAACAGAACGGAATGGAACGGAACGGAACGGAACGGAATGGAATTTAACGAACCCGAGTAGAACGGAATGGAATGGAATGGAATGGAATGGAATGGAATGGAATGGAATGGAATTCAATGGAATGGAATGGAATGGAATGGAATGGAATGGAATTCAGTGGAATCGAATGGAATGGAATGGAATGGAATGGAATGGAATGGAATGGAATGGAATGGAATCAACCCGAGTAGAACGGAATGGAATGGAATGGAATGGAATGGAATGGAATGGAATGGAATGGAATGGAACCGAATGGAATGGAACGGAATGGAATGGAATGGAATGGAATGGAATGGAATGGAATGGAATGGAATAGAATGGAATGGAATGGAATTCAATGGAATAGAATGGAATGGAATGGAATGGAATGGAATGGAACGGAACGGAACGCAACGCAACGCAGCGGAACGGAACGGAACGGAACGGAACTGAACGTAATGGAATGGAATGGAATCAACCCGAGTAGAACGGAATGGAATGGAATGGAATGGAATGGAACGGAACGGAACGGAACGGAACGGAACGGAATGGAATGAAATGGAATGGAATGGAATCGAATTGAATCGAATGGAATAGAATGGAATGGAATGGAATAGAAAAGAATCGAATCGAATCGAATGGAATCGAATGGAATCGAATGGAATGGAATGGAATGGAATGGAATGGAATGGAATGGAATGGAATGGAATGGAATGGAATCAACCCGTGTAGAATGTAATGGATTGGAATGGAATGGAATGGAATGCAATGGAATGGAATGGAATGGAATGGAATGGAATGGAATGGAATGGAATGGAATTCAATGGAATAGAATGGAATGGAATGGAATTCAATGGAACAGAATGGAATGGAATGGAATGGAATGGAATTCAAATGGAATGGAATGGAATGGAATGGAATAGAATGGAATGCAATGGAATGGAATGGAAACGAATCGAATTTAATCGAATGGAATCGAATGGAATGGAATGGAATAGAATGGGATCAACCCGAGTAGAACGGAATGGAATGGAATGGAATGGAATGGAATGGAATGGAATGGAACAGAACGCAATGGAACGGAACGGAACAGAACGGAATGGAAAGGAATGATCAACCCGAGAAGAACGGAATGGAATGGTATGGAATGGAATGGAATGCAATGGAATGGAATGGAATGGAACGAACACGAGTAGAACGGAAAAGAATGGAACGGAACGGAACAGAACGGAACGGAACGGAATGGAGTGAAATGCAATGGAATGGAATCGAATGGATTCGAATGGAATGGAATGGAATTGAATGGAATGGAATGGAATGGAATGGAATCGAATGGAATCGAATGGAATCGAATGGAATGGAATGGAATAGAATGGAATCAACCCGAGTAGAACGGAATGGAATGGAATGGAATGGAATGGAATGGAATGGAATGGAATGGAATGGAATTCAATGGAATGGAATGGAATGGAATGGAATGGAATTCAGTGGAATCGAATGGAATGGAATGGAATGGAATGGAATGGAATGGAATGGAATGGAATGGAATGGAATCAACCCGAGTAGAACGGAATGGAATGGAATGGAATGGAATGGAATGGAATGGAATGGAACCGAATGGAATGGAATTTAATGGAATGGAATGGAATGGAATGGAATGGAATGGAATTCAATGGAATAGAATGGAATGGAATGGAATGGAATGGAATGGAATGGAACGGAACGGAACGCAACGCAACGCAACGGAACGGAACGGAACGGAACGGAACTGAACGGAATGGAATGGAATGGAATCAACCCGAGTAGAACGGAATGGAATGGAATGGAATGGAATGGAACGGAACGGAACGGAACGGAACGGAACGGAACGGAATGGAATGAAATGGAATGGAATGGAATCGAATTGAATCGAATGGAATAGAATGGAATGGAATGGAATGGAATAGAAAGGAATCGAATCGAATCGAATGGAATCAAATGGAATCGAATGGAATGGAATGGAATGGAATGGAATGGAATGGAATGGAATGGAATGGAATGGAATCAACCCGTGTAGAATGTAATGGATTGGAATGGAATGGAATGGAATGGAATGGAATGGAATGGAATGGAATGGAATTCAATGGAATAGAATGGAATGGAATGGAATTCAATGGAACAGAATGGAATGGAATGGAATGGAATGGAATGGAATGGAATGGAATCGAATGGAATCGAATGGAATCGAATGGAATGGAATGGAATAGAATGGAATCAACCCGAGTAGAACGGAATGGAATGGAATGGAACGGAATGGAACGAACCCGAATAGAACGGAACTGAACGGAATGGAACGGAACGGAACGGAACGGAGTGAAATGGAATGGAATGGAATCGAATGGAACCGAATGGAATGGAATGGAATGGAATGGAATGGAATGGAATGGAATGGAATGGAATGGAATGGAATGGAACCAACTCGAGTAGAATGGAATGGATTGGAAAGGAATGGAATGGAATGGAATGGAATGGAATGGAATGGAATGGAACGGAATCAACCGTAGTGGAGTGGAGTGGAGTGGAGTGGAGTGGAGTGGAGTGGAATGGAGTGGAATGGAATGGAATGGAATAGAATGGAATCAACCCGAGTAGAACGGAATGGAATGGAATGGAATGGAATGGAACGGAATGGAACAGAACGGAATGGAACGGAACGGAACGGAACGGAATGGAATTTAACGAACCCGAGTAGAACGGAATGCAATGGAATGGAATGGAATGGAATGGAATTCAATGGAATGGAATGGAACGGAATGGAATGGAATGGAATGGAATGGAATTCAGTGGAATCGAATGGAATGGAATGGAATGGAATGGAATGGAATGGAATGGAATGGAATGGAATCAACCCGAGTAGAACGGAATGGAATGGAATGGAATGGAATGGAATGGAATGGAATGGAATGGAACCGAATGGAATGGAACGGAATGGAATGGAATGGAATGGAATGGAATGGAATGGAATGGAATGGAATGGAATGGAATGGAATGGAATTCAATGGAATAGAATGGAATGGAATGGAATGGAATGGAATGGAATGGAACGGAACGGAACGCAACGCAACGCAACGGAACGGAACGGAACGGAACGGAACTGAACGTAATGGAATGGAATGGAATCAACCCGAGTAGAACGGAATGGAATGGAATGGAATGGAATGGAATGGAACGGAACGGAACGGAACGGAACGGAACGGAATGGAATGAAATGGAATGGAATGGAATCGAATTGAATCGAATGGAATAGAATGGAATGGAATGGAATGGAATAGAAAGGAATCGAATCGAATCGAATGGAATCGAATGGAATCGAATGGAATGGAATGGAATGGAATGGAATGGAATGGAATGGAATCAACCCGTGTAGAATGTAATGGATTGGAATGGAATGGAATGGAATGGAATGGAATGAAATGGAATGGAATGGAATGGAATGGAATGGAATGGAATGGAATTTAATGGAATAGAATGGAATGGAATGGAATTCAATGGAACAGAATGGAAAGGAATGGAATGGAATGGAATGGAATGGAATGGAATGGAATCGAATGGAATCGAATGGAATCGAATGGAATCGAATGGAATGGAATGGAATAGAATGGAATCAACCCGAGTAGAACGGAATGGAATGGAATGGAACGGAATGGAACGAACCCGAATAGAACGGAACTGAACGGAATGGAACGGAACGGAACGGAACGGAGTGAAATGGAATGGAATGGAATCGAATGGAACCGAATGGAATGGAATGGAATGGAATGGAATGGAATGGAATGGAATGGAATGGAATGGAACCAACTAGAGTAGAATGGAATGGATTGGAAAGGAATGGAATGGAATGGAATGGAATGGAATGGAATGGAATGGAATGGAATGGAACGGAATCAACCCGAGTGGAGTGGAGTGGAGTGGAGTGGAGTGGAGTGGAATGGAGTGGAATGGAATGGAATGGAATAGAATGAAAACAACCCGAGTAGAACGGAATGGAACGGAATGGAACGGAATGGAACGGAACGGAACGGAACGGAACGGAATTCAATGGAATGGAACGGAATGGAATGGAATTCAATGGAATGGAACGGAATTCAATGGAATGGAATGGAATGGAATGGAACGGAACGGAAAGGAACGCAACGGAACGGAACGGAATGGAATGGAATTCAGTGGAATGGAATGGAAAGGAATGGAATTCAATGGAATGGAATTCAATGGAATGGAATGGAATGGAATGGAATGGAATGGAATGGAACGGAATTCAATGGAATGGAATGGAATGGAATGGAATCGAATGGAATGGAATGGAATGGAATGGAATAGAATGGAATCAACCCGAGTAGAATGGAATGGAATGGAATGGAATGGAATGGAATGGAATGGAATGGAATGGAATGGAATTCAAATGGAATGGAATGGAATGGAATGGAATAGAATGGAATGCAATGGAATGGAATGGAAACGAATCGAATTTAATCGAATGGAATCGAATGGAATGGAATGGAATAGAATGGGATCAACCCGAGTAGAACGGAATGGAATGGAATGGAATGGAATGGAATGGAATGGAATGGAACAGAACGCAATGGAACGGAACGGAACAGAACGGAATGGAAAGGCATGATCAACCCGAGAAGAACGGAATGGAATGGTATGGAATGGAATGGAATGCAATGGAATGGAATGGAATGGAACGAACACGAGTAGAACGGAAAAGAATGGAACGGAACGGAACAGAACGGAACGGAACGGAATGGAGTGAAATGCAATGGAATGGAATCGAATGGATTCGAATGGAATGGAATGGAATTGAATGGAATGGAATGGAATGGAATGGAATCGAATGGAATCGAATGGAATCGAATGGAATGGAATGGAATAGAATGGAATCAACCCGAGTAGAACGGAATGGAATGGAATGGAATGGAATGGAAAGGAATGGAATGGAATTCAATGGAATGGAATGGAATGGAATGGAATGGAATTCAGTGGAATCGAATGGAATGGAATGGAATGGAATGGAATGGAATGGAATGGAATGGAATCAACCCGAGTAGAATGGAATGGAATGGAATGGAATGGAATGGAATGGAATGGAATGGAATGGAACCGAATGGAATGGAATTTAATGGAATGGAATGGAATGGAATGGAATGGAATGGAATTCAATGGAATAGAATGGAATGGAATGGAATGGAATGGAATGGAACGGAACGGAACGCAACGCAACGGAACGGAACGGAACGGAACGGAACTGAACGGAATGGAATGGAATGGAATCAACCCGAGTAGAACGGAATGGAATGGAATGGAATGGAATGGAACGGAACGGAACGGAACGGAACGGAACGGAACGGAATGGAATGAAATGGAATGGAATGGAATCGAATTGAATCGAATGGAATAGAATGGAATGGAATGGAATGGAATAGAAAGGAATCGAATCGAATCGAATGGAATCGAATGGAATCGAATGGAATGGAATGGAATGGAATGGAATGGAATGGAATGGAATGGAATCAACCCGTGTAGAATGTAATGGATTGGAATGGAATGGAATGGAATGGAATGGAATGGAATGGAATGGAATGGAATGGAATGGAATGGAATGGAATGGAATTCAATGGAATAGAATGGAATGGAATGGAATTCAATGGAACAGAATGGAATGGAATGGAATGGAATGGAATGGAATGGAATGGAATCGAATGGAATCGAATGGAATCGAATGGATTCGAATGGAATGGAATGGAATAGAATGGAATCAACCCGAGTAGAACGGAATGGAATGGAATGGAACGGAATGGAACGAACCCGAATAGAACGGAACTGAACGGAATGGAACGGAACGGAACGGAACGGAGTGAAATGGAATGGAATGGAATCGAATGGAACCGAATGGAATGGAATGGAATGGAATGGAATGGAATGGAATGGAATGGAATGGAACCAACTCGAGTAGAATGGAATGGATTGGAAAGGAATGGAATGGAATGGAATGGAATGGAATGGAATGGAATGGAACGGAATCAACCCGAGTGGAGTGAAGTGGAGTGGAGTGGAGTGGAGTGGAGTGGAATGGAGTGGAATGGAATGGAATGGAATAGAATGGAATCAACCCGAGTAGAACGGAATGGAATGGAATGGAATGGAATGGAACGGAATGGAACAGAACGGAATGGAACGGAACGGAACGGAACGGAATGGAATTTAACGAACCCGAGTAGAACGGAATGGAATGGAATGGAATGGAATGGAATGGAATGGAATGGAATGGAATGGAATTCAATGGAATGGAATGGAATGGAATGGAATGGAATGGAATTCAGTGGAATCGAATGGAATGGAATGGAATGGAATGGAATGGAATGGAATGGAATGGAATGGAATCAACCCGAGTAGAACGGAATGGAATGGAATGGAATGGAATGGAATGGAATGGAATGGAACCGAATGGAATGGAACGGAATGGAATGGAATGGAATGGAATGGAATGGAATGGAATGGAATGGAATAGAATGGAATGGAATGGAATTCAATGGAATAGAATGGAATGGAATGGAATGGAATGGAATGGAACGGAACGGAACGCAACGCAACGCAGCGGAACGGAACGGAACGGAACGGAACTGAACGTAATGGAATGGAATGGAATCAACCCGAGTAGAACGGAATGGAATGGAATGGAATGGAATGGAACGGAACGGAACGGAACGGAACGGAACGGAATGGAATGAAATGGAATGGAATGGAATCGAATTGAATCGAATGGAATAGAATGGAATGGAATGGAATAGAAAAGAATCGAATCGAATCGAATGGAATCGAATGGAATCGAATGGAATGGAATGGAATGGAATGGAATGGAATGGAATGGAATGGAATGGAATGGAATGGAATCAACCCGTGTAGAATGTAATGGATTGGAATGGAATGGAATGGAATGCAATGGAATGGAATGGAATGGAATGGAATGGAATGGAATGGAATGGAATGGAATTCAATGGAATAGAATGGAATGGAATGGAATTCAATGGAACAGAATGGAATGTAATGGAATGGAATGGAATGGAATGGAATGGAATCGAATGGAATCAAATGGAATCGAATGGAATCGAATGGAATGGAATGGAATAGAATGGAATCAACCCGAGTAGAACGGAATGGAATGGAATGGAACGGAATGGAACGAACCCGAATAGAACGGAACTGAACGGAATGGAACGGAACGGAACGGAACGGAGTGAAATGGAATGGAATGGAATCGAATGGAACCGAATGGAATGGAATGGAATGGAATGGAATGGAATGGAATGGAACCAACTAGAGTAGAATGGAATGGATTGGAAAGGAATGGAATGGAATGGAATGGAATGGAATGGAATGGAATGGAACGGAATCAACCCGAGTGGAGTGGAGTGGAGTGGAGTGGAGTGGAGTGGAGTGGAATGGAGTGGAATGGAATGGAATGGAATAGAATGGAATCAACCCGAGTAGAACGGAATGGAAAGGAATGGAATGGAATGGAACGGAATGGAACAGAACGGAATGGAACGGAACGGAACGGAACGGAATGGAATTTAACGAACCGAGTAGAACGGAATGGAATGGAATGGAATGGAATGGAATGGAATGGAATGGAATCGAATGGAATGGAATGGAATGGAATCGAATGGAATGGAATGGAATGCAATGGAATGGAATCAACCCGAGTAGAACGGAATGGAATGGAATGGAATGGAATGGAATGGAATGGAACAGAACGCAATGGAACGGAACGGAACAGAACGGAATGGAAAGGAATGATCAACCCGAGAAGAACGGAATGGAATGGAATGGAATGGAATTCAATGGAATAGAATGGAATGGAATGGAATGGAATGGAATGGAATGGAATGGAATGGAATGGAATCGAATGGAATCGAATGGAATCGATTGGAATGGAATGGAATGGAATGGAATGGAATAGAATGGAATGGAATCGAATCAACCCGAGTAGATCGGAATGGAATGGAATGGAATGGAATGGAACGGAATGGAAGGAATGGAATGGAATTCAATGGAATAGAATGGAATGGAATGGAATGGAATGGAATGGAATCGAATGGACTTGAATGGAATCGAATGGAATGTAATGGAATAGAATGGAATCAACCCGAGTAGAACGGAATGGAATGGAATGGAATGGAATGGAATGGAACGGAATGGAATGGAACGGAATGGAACGGAACGGAACGGAATGGAACGCAATGCAACGGAACGGAACGGAATGGAACGGAACTGAAAGGAATGGAATGGAATGAAATCAACCCGAGCAGAACGGAATGGAATGGAGTGGAACGGAATGGAATTCAATGGAATAGAATGGAATGGAATGGAATGGAATGGAATGGAATGGAATGGAATCGAATGGAATCGAATGGAATCGAATGGAATGGATTGGAATAGAATGGAATCAACCCGAGTAGAACGGAATGGAATGGAATGGAACGGAATGGAACGAACCCGAATAGAACGGAACTGAACGGAATGGAACGGAACGGAACGGAACGGAACGGAGTGAAATGGAATGGAATGGAATCGAATGGAACCGAATGGAATGGAATGGAATGGAATGGAATGGAATGGAATGGAACGGAAAGGAACGGAACGCAACGGAATGGAATGGAATGATAAACCCGAGTAGAACGGAATGGAATGGAATGGAATGGAATGGAATGGAATGGAACGAACCCGAGTAGAACGGAACAGAACGGAACGGAACGGAACGGAACGGAACGGAACGGAATGGAGTGAAATGGAATGGAATGGAATCGAATGGAATGGAATGGAATGGAATGGAATGGAATCGAATGGAATGGAATGGAATGGAATGGAATGGAATGGAATGGAATGGAATGGAATGGAATGGAATGGAATGGAATCAACCCGAGTAGAACGTAATGGAATGGAATGGAATGGAATGGAATGGAATGGAATGGAATGGAATGGAATGGAATGGAATGGAATTCAGTGGAATAGAGTGGAATGGAATGGAATGGAATGGAATGGAATGGAATGGAATGGAATGGAAAGGAATGGAATGGAATTGAATGGAATGGAATCAACCCGAGTAGAACGGAATGGAATGGAATGGAATGGAATGGAATGGAATCAACCCGAGTAGAACGGAATGCAATGGAATGGAATGGAATGGAATGGAATGGAACGGAACGGACCCGAGTAGAACGGAACAGAACGGAACGGAACGGAACGGAACGGAATGGAGTGAAATGGAATGGAATGGAATGGAATGGAATCGAAAGGAATGGAATGGAATGGAATGGAATGGAATCGAATCGAATCGAATCGAATGGAATCGAATTTAATGGAATGGAATGGAATGGAATGGAATGGAATGGAATGGAATTCAATGGAATGGAACGGAATTCAATGGAATGGAATGGAATGGAATGGAACGGAACGGAACGGAACGGAACAGAACGGAACGGAACGGAACGGAATGGAATGGAATGAACCCGAGTAGAACGGAATGGAATGGAATGGAATGGAATCGAATGGAATGGAATGGAATAGAATGGAATCAACCCGAGTAGAACGGAATGGAACGGAATGGAATGGAATGGAACGGAACGAAACGGAACGGAATTCAATGGAATGGAACGGAATGGAATGGAATTCAATGGAATGGAACGGAATTCAATGGAATGGAATGGAATGGAATGGAACGGAACGGAACGGAACGGAACGGAACGGAACGGAACGGAATGGAATGGAATTCAATGGAATGGAATGGAATGGAATGGAATGGAATGGAATGGAATGGAATTGAATGGAATGGAACGGAATTCAATGGAATGGAATGGAATGGAATGGAATTCAATGGAGTGGAATGCAATCGAATGGAATCGAATGGAATCGAATGGAATCGATTGGAATCGAATGGAATCGAATGGAATGGAATGGAATAGAATGGAATCAACACGAGTGGAATGGAACGGAACGGAACGGAACGGAACGGAACAGAACGGAACGGAATGGAATAGAATGGAATCAACCCGAGTAGAACGGAATGGAATGGAATGGAATTGAATGGAACAGAATTCAATGGAATGGAATGGAATGGAATGGAATTCAATGGAATGGAATGGAATGGAATGGAATGGAATTCAATGGAATGGAATGGAATGGAATGGAATGGAATGGAATCGAATGGAATCGAATGGAATCGAATGGAATGGAATGGAATAGAATGGAATCAATCCGAGTAGAACGGAACGGAACGGAACGGAACGGAACGGAAAGGAATGGAATGGAATGGAACGGAATTCAATGCAATGGATCGGAATTCAATGGAATGGAACGGAATGGAACGGAACATAATAGAACTTAATGGAATGGAATGGAATGGAATGGAATGGAATGGAACGGAATGGAATGGAACGGAATGGAATGGAATGGAATTCAATGGAATGGAGTGGAATGGAATGGAATGGAATGGAATGGAATGGAATGGAATGGAATCGAATTGAATCGAATGGAATCGAATGGAATAGAATGGAATAGAATGGAATGGAATGGAATAGAATGGAATCAACCCGAGTAGAACGGAACGGAACGGAACGGAACGGAACGGAAAGGAATGGAATGGAATGGAACGGAATTCAATGCAATGGAACGGAATTCAATGGAATGGAACGGAATGGAACGGAATGGAACGGAACGGAATGGAAAGGAATGGAATGGAATGGAATGGAATGGAACGGAATGGAACGGAACGGAATGGAACGGAACGGAACGGAATGGAACGCAATGCAACGGAACGGAACGGAATGGAACGGAACTGAAAGGAATGGAATGGAATGAAATCAACCCGAGCAGAACGGAATGGAATGGAGTGGAACGGAATGGAATTCAATGGAATAGAATGGAATGGAATGGAATGGAATGGAATGGAATGGAATGGAATGGAATCGAATGGAATCGAATGGAATCGAATGGAATGGATTGGAATAGAATGGAATCAACCCGAGTAGAACGGAATGGAATGGAATGGAACGGAATGGAACGAACCCGAATAGAACGGAACTGAACGGAATGGAACGGAACGGAACGGAACGGAACGGAGTGAAATGGAATGGAATGGAATCGAATGGAACCGAATGGAATGGAATGGAATGGAATGGAATGGAATGGAATGGAACGGAAAGGAACGGAACGCAACGGAATGGAATGGAATGATAAACCCGAGTAGAACGGAATGGAATGGAATGGAATGGAATGGAATGGAATGGAACGAACCCGAGTAGAACGGAACAGAACGGAACGGAACGGAACGGAACGGAACGGAACGGAATGGAGTGAAATGGAATGGAATGGAATCGAATGGAATGGAATGGAATGGAATGGAATGGAATCGAATCGAATGGAATGGAATGGAATGGAATGGAATGGAATGGAATGGAATGGAATGGAATGGAATGGAATGGAATGGAATCAACCCGAGTAGAACGTAATGGAATGGAATGGAATGGAATGGAATGGAATGGAATGGAATGGAATGGAATGGAATGGAATGGAATTCAGTGGAATAGAGTGGAATGGAATGGAATGGAATGGAATGGAATGGAATGGAATGGAATGGAAAGGAATGGAATGGAATTGAATGGAATGGAATCAACCCGAGTAGAACGGAATGGAATGGAATGGAATGGAATGGAATGGAATCAACCCGAGTAGAACGGAATGCAATGGAATGGAATGGAATGGAATGGAATGGAACGGAACGGACCCGAGTAGAACGGAACAGAACGGAACGGAACGGAACGCAACGGAATGGAGTGAAATGGAATGGAATGGAATGGAATGGAATCGAATGGAATGGAATGGAATGGAATGGAATGGAATAGAATCGAATCGAATCGAATGGAATCGAATTTAATGGAATGGAATGGAATGGAATGGAATGGAATGGAATGGAATTCAATGGAATGGAACGGAATTCAATGGAATGGAATGGAATGGAATGGAACGGAACGGAACGGAACGGAACAGAACGGAACGGAACGGAACGGAATGGAATGGAATGAACCCGAGTAGAACGGAATGGAATGGAATGGAATGGAATCGAATGGAATGGAATGGAATAGAATGGAATCAACCCGAGTAGAACGGAATGGAACGGAATGGAATGGAATGGAACGGAACGAAACGGAACGGAATTCAATGGAATGGAACGGAATGGAATGGAATTCAATGGAATGGAACGGAATTCAATGGAATGGAATGGAATGGAATGGAACGGAATGGAACGGAACGGAACGGAACGGAACGGAACGGAATGGAATGGAATTCAATGGAATGGAATGGAATGGAATGGAATGGAATGGAATGGAATGGAATTGAATGGAATGGAACGGAATTCAATGGAATGGAATGGAATGGAATGGAATTCAATGGAGTGGAATGCAATCGAATGGAATCGAATGGAATCGAATGGAATCGATTGGAATCGAATGGAATGGAATGGAATGGAATGGAATAGAATGGAATCAACACGAGTGGAATGGAACGGAACGGAACGGAACGGAACGGAACAGAACGGAACGGAATGGAATAGAATGGAATCAACCCGAGTAGAACGGAATGGAATGGAATGGAATTGAATGGAACAGAATTCAATGGAATGGAATGGAATGGAATGGAATTCAATGGAATGGAATGGAATGGAATGGAATGGAATTCAATGGAATGGAATGGAATGGAATGGAATGGAATGGAATCGAATGGAATCGAATGGAATCGAATGGAATGGAATGGAATAGAATGGAATCAATCCGAGTAGAACGGAACGGAACGGAACGGAACGGAACGGAAAGGAATGGAATGGAATGGAACGGAATTCAATGCAATGGATCGGAATTCAATGGAATGGAACGGAATGGAACGGAACATAATAGAACTTAATGGAATGGAATGGAATGGAATGGAATGGAATGGAACGGAATGGAATGGAACGGAATGGAATGGAATGGAATTCAATGGAATGGAGTGGAATGGAATGGAATGGAATGGAATGGAATGGAATGGAATCGAATTGAATCGAATGGAATCGAATGGAATAGAATGGAATAGAATGGAATGGAATGGAATAGAATGGAATCAACCCGAGTAGAACGGAACGGAACGGAACGGAACGGAACGGAAAGGAATGGAATGGAATGGAACGGAATTCAATGCAATGGAACGGAATTCAATGGAATGGAACGGAATGGAACGGAATGGAACGGAACGGAATGGAAAGGAATGGAATGGAATGGAATGGAATGGAACGGAATGGAATGGAACGGAATGGAATGGAATGGAATGGAATGGAATTCAATGGAATGGAATGGAATTCAATGGAATGGAATTCTATGGAATTCAATGGAATGGAATGGAATGGAATGGAATGGAATGGAATTCAATGGAATGGAATGGAATCGAATGGAATGGAATGGAATGGAATTCCATGGAATTCCATGGAATGGAATGGAATGGAATGGAATGGAATTCAATGGAATAGAATGGAATGGAATGAAATCAACACAAGTAGAAAGGAATGGAACGTAACGGAATGGAATGGAATGAACCCGAGTAGAACGGAATGGAATGGAATGGAATGGAATGGAAAGGAATGGAATCGAGTGGAATGGAATGGAATAGAATGGAATCAACCCGAGTAGAACGGAATGGAACGGAATGGAACGGAATGGAACGGAACGGAACGGAACGGAAAGGAACGGAATTCAATGGAATGGAAAGGAATGGAATGGAATTCAATGGAATGGAACGGAATTCAATGGAATGGAATGGAATGGAATGGAACGGAACGGAACGGAACGGAACGGAACGGAATGGAATGGAATTCAATGGAATGGATTGGAATGGAATGGAATTCAATCTAATGGAATTCAATGGAATGGAATGGAATGGAATGGAATGGAATGGAACGGAATTCAATGGAATGGAATGGAATGGAATGGAATTCTATGGAATGGAATGGAATTCAATGGAATGGAATGGAATGGAATGGAATGGAATGGAATCGAATGGAATCGAATGGAATCGAATGGAATGGAATGGAATAGAATGGAATCAACCCGAGTAGAATGGAATGGAATGGAATGGAATGGAATGGAATGGAATGGAATGGAATGGAATGGAATTCAAATGGAATGGAATGGAATGGAATGGAATGGAATGGAATGGAATGGAACGGAATTCATTGGAATGGAATGGAATGGAATGGAATTCAATGGAATGGAATGGAATGGAATGGAATCGAATGGAATCGAATGGAATCGAATGGAATCGAATGGAATCGAATGGAATGGAATGGAATAGAATGGAATCAACCCGAGTGGAATGGAACGGAACGGAACGGAACGGAACGGAACGGAATGGAATAGAATGGAATCAACCCGAGTAGAACGGAATGGAATGGAATGGAATGGAATGGAACAGAATTCAATGGAATGGAATGGAATGGAATTCAATGGAATGGAATGGAATGGAATGGAATGGAATGGAATGGAATGGAATGGAGTTCCATGGAATGGAATGGAATGGAATGGAATGGAATGGAATGGAAAGGAATGGAATCGAATGGATTCGAATGGAATCGAATGGAATCGAATGGAATGGAATGGAATAGAATGGAATCAATCCGAGTAGAACGGAACGGAACGGAACGGAACGGAAAGGAATGGAATGGAATGGAACGGAATTCCATGCAATGGATCGGAATTCAATGGAATGGAACGGAATGGAACGGAATGGAATGGAATGGAACGGAATGGAATTTAATGGAATTCAATGGAATGGAATGGAATGGAATGGAATGGAATGGAATGGAATCGAATTGAATCGAATGGAATAGAATGGAATCGAATGGAATGGAATGGAATAGAATGAAATCAACCCGAGTAGAACGGAACTGAACGCAACGGAACTGAACGGAAAGGAATGGAATGGAATGGAATTGAATGGAATGGAACGGAATTCAATGGAATGGAATGGAATGGAATGGAATTCAATGGAATGGAATGGAATCGAATGGAATCGAATGGAATCGAATGGATTCGAATGGAATCGACTGGAATCGAATGGAATGGAATGGAATAGAATGGAATCAACCCGAGTAGAACGGAAAGGAACGGAATGGAACGGAATGGAACGGAACGGAACGGAACGGAACGGAACAGAATTCAATGGAATGGAACGGAATGGAATGGAATTCAATGGAATGGAACGGAATTCAATGGAATGGAATGGAATGGAATGGAATGGAATGGAATGGAACGGAACGGAACGGAACGGAACGGAACGGAATGGAATGGAATTCAATGGAATGGATTGGAATGGAATGGAATTCAATCTAATGGAATTCAATGGAATGGAATGGAATGGAATGGAATGGAATGGAATGGAACGGAATTCAATGGAATGGAATGGAATGGAATGGAATTCTATGGAATGGAATGGAATTCAATGGAATGGAATGGAATGGAATGGAATGGAATGGAATCGAATGGAATCGAATGGAATGGAATGGAATGGAATGGAATAGAATGGAATCAACCCGAGTAGAATGGAATGGAATGGAATGGAATGGAATGGAATGGAATGGAATGGAATGGAATGGAATTCAAATGGAATGGAATGGAATGGAATGGAATGGAATGGAATGGAATGGAATGGAACGGAATTCATTGGAATGGAATGGAAAGGAATGGAATTCAATGGAATGGAATGGAATGGAATGGAATCGAATGGAATCGAATGGAATCGAATGGAATCGAATGGAATCGAATGGAATGGAATGGAATAGAATGGAATCAACCCGAGTGGAATGGAACGGAACGGAACGGAACGGAACGGAACGGAATGGAATAGAATGGAATCAACCCGAGTAGAACGGAATGGAATGGAATGGAATGGAATGGAACAGAATTCAATGGAATGGAATGGAATGGAATGGAATTCAATGGAATGGAATGGAATGGAATGGAATGGAATGGAATGGAATGGAATGGAGTTCCATGGAATGGAATGGAATGGAATGGAATGGAATGGAATGGAAAGGAATGGAATCGAATGGAATCGAATGGAATCGAATGGAATCGAATGGAATGGAATGGAATAGAATGGAATCAATCCGAGTAGAACGGAACGGAACGGAACGGAACGGAAAGGAATGGAATGGAATGGAACGGAATTCCATGCAATGGATCGGAGTTCAATGGAATGGAACGGAATGGAACGGAATGGAATGGAATGGAACGGAATGGAATTTAATGGAATTCAATGGAATGGAATGGAATGGAATGGAATGGAATGGAATGGAATCGAATTGAATCGAATGGAATAGAATGGAATCGAATGGAATGGAATGGAATAGAATGAAATCAACCCGAGTAGAACGGAACTGAACGGAACGGAACTGAACGGAAAGGAATGGAATGGAATGGAATTGAATGGAATGGAACGGAATTCAATGGAATGGAATGGAATGGAATGGAATTCAATGGAATGGAATGGAATCGAATGGAATCGAATGGAATCGAATGGATTCGAATGGAATCGACTGGAATCGAATGGAATGGAATGGAATAGAATGGAATCAACCCGAGTAGAACGGAAAGGAACGGAATGGAACGGAATGGAACGGAACGGAACGGAACGGAACGGAACAGAATTCAATGGAATGGAACGGAATGGAATGGAATTCAATGGAATGGAACGGAATTCAATGGAATGGAATGGAATGGAATGGAACGGAACGGAACGGAACGGAACGAAACGGAACGGAACGGAACGGAACGGAACGGAATGGAATGGAATTCAATGGAATGGAATGGAATGGAATGGAATTCAATGGAATGGAATTCAATGGAATGGAATGGAATGGAATGGAATGGAATGGAACGGAATTCAATGGAATGGAATGGAATGGAATGGAATTCAAATGGAATGGAATGGAATGGAATGCAATGGAATGGAATGGAACGGAATTCAATGGAATGGAATGGAATGGAATGGAATTCTATGGAATGGAATGGAATCGAATGGAATCAAATGGAATCGAATGGAATCGAATGGAATCGAATGGAATGGAATGGAATGGAATGGAATAGAATGGAATCAACCCGAGTGGAATGGAACGGAACGGAACGGAACTGAACGGAACGGAACGGAACGGAATGGAATAGAATGGAATCAACCCGAGTAGAACGGAATGGAATGGAATGGAATTGAATGGAACAGAATTCAATGGAATGGAATGGAATGGAATGGAATTCAATGGAATGGAATGGAATGGAATGGAATGGAATGGAATGGAATGGAGTTCAATGGAATGGAATGGAATGGAATGGAATGGAATGGAATGGAATCGAATGGAATGGAATGGAATGGAATGGAATGGAATGGAATAGAATGGAATCAACCCGAGTAGAACGGAATGGAATGGAATGGAACGGAATGGAACGAACCCGAATAGAACGGAACTGAACGGAATGGAACGGAACGGAACGGAACGGAGTGAAATGGAATGGAATGGAATCGAATGGAACCGAATGGAATGGAATGGAATGGAATGGAATGGAATGGAATGGAACCAACTAGAGTAGAATGGAATGGATTGGAAAGGAATGGAATGGAACGGAATTCAATGGAATGGAATGGAATGGAATGGAATTCTATGGAATGGAATGGAATCGAATGGAATCAAATGGAATCGAATGGAATCGAATGGAATCGAATGGAATGGAATGGAATAGAATGGAATCAACCCGAGTAGAATGGAATGGAATGGAATAGAATGGAATCGAAAGGAATGGAATGGAATAGAATGGAATCAACCCGAGTAGAACGGAACGGAACGGAACGGAACGGAACGGAAAGTAATGGAATGGAATGGAATTGAATGGAATGGAACGGAATTCAATGGAATGGAATGGAATGGAATGGAATTCAATGGAATGGAATGGAATCGAATGGAATCGAATGGAATCGAATGGATTCGAATGGAATCGACTGGAATCGAATGGAATGGAATGGAATAGAATGGAATCAACCCGAGTAGAACGGAAAGGAACGGAATGGAACGGAATGGAACGGAACGGAACGGAACGGAACGGAACAGAATTCAATGGAATGGAACGGAATGGAATGGAATTCAATGGAATGGAACGGAATTCAATGGAATGGAATGGAATGGAATGGAACGGAACGGAACGGAACGGAACGAAACGGAACGGAACGGAACGGAACGGAACGGAATGGAATGGAATTCAATGGAATGGAATGGAATGGAATGGAATTCAATGGAATGGAATTCAATGGAATGGAATGGAATGGAATGGAATGGAATGGAACGGAATTCAATGGAATGGAATGGAATGGAATGGAATGGAATGGAATGGAATTCAAATGGAATGGAATGGAATGGAATGCAATGGAATGGAATGGAACGGAATTCAATGGAATGGAATGGAATGGAATGGAATTCTATGGAATGGAATGGAATCGAATGGAATCAAATGGAATCGAATGGAATCGAATGGAATCGAATGGAATGGAATGGAATGGAATGGAATAGAATGGAATCAACCCGAGTGGAATGGAACGGAACGGAACGGAACTGAACGGAACGGAACGGAACGGAATGGAATAGAATGGAATCAACCCGAGTAGAACGGAATGGAATGGAATGGAATTGAATGGAACAGAATTCAATGGAATGGAATGGAATGGAATGGAATTCAATGGAATGGAATGGAATGGAATGGAATGGAATGGAATGGAGTTCAATGGAATGGAATGGAATGGAATGGAATGGAATGGAATGGAATCGAATGGAATCGAATGGAATGGAATGGAATGGAATGGAATAGAATGGAATCAACCCGAGTAGAACGGAATGCAATGGAATGGAACGGAATGGAACGAACCCGAATAGAACGGAACTGAACGGAATGGAACGGAACGGAACGGAACGGAGTGAAATGGAATGGAATGGAATCGAATGGAACCGAATGGAATGGAATGGAATGGAATGGAATGGAATGGAATGGAATGGAACCAACTAGAGTAGAATGGAATGGATTGGAAAGGAAAGGAATGGAACGGAATTCAATGGAATGGAATGGAATGGAATGGAATTCTATGGAATGGAATGGAATCGAATGGAATCAAATGGAATCGAATGGAATCGAATGGAATCGAATGGAATGGAATGGAATGGAATGGAATGGAACGGAATCAACCCGAGTGGAGTGGAGTGGAGTGGAGTGGAGTGGAGTGGAGTGGAATGGAGTGGAATGGAATGGAATGGAATAGAATGGATTCAACCCGAGTAGAACGGAATGGAATGGAATGGAATGGAATGGAACGGAATGGAACAGAACGGAATGGAACGGAACGGAACGGAACGGAATGGAATTTAACGAACCCGAGTAGAACGGAATGGAATGGAATGGAATGGAATGGAATGGAATGGAATGGAATGGAATGGAATGGAATCGAATGGAATGGAATGGAATGGAATGGAATGGAATGGAATGGAATGCAATGGAATGGAATCAACCCGAGTAGAACGGAATGGAATGGAATGGAATGGAATGGAACAGAACACAATGGAACGGAACGGAACAGAACGGAATGGAAAGGAATGATCAACCCGAGAAGAACGGAATGGAATGGAATGGAATGGAATTCAATGGAATAGAATGGAATGGAATGGAATGGAATGGAATGGAATGGAATGGAATGGAATGGAATCGAATGGAATCGAATGGAATCGATTGGAATGGAATGGAATGGAATGGAATGGAATGGAATGGAATGGAATCGAATCAACCCGAGTAGATCGGAATGGAATGGAATGGAATGGAATGGAACGGAATGGAAGGAATGGAATGGAATTCAATGGAATAGAATGGAATGGAATGGAATGGAATGGAATGGAATGGAATGGAATGGAATGGAATGGAATTGAATAGACTTGAATGGAATCGAATGGAATGTAATGGAATAGAATGGAATCAACCCGAGTAGAACGGAATGGAATGGAATGGAATGGAATGGAATGGAACGGAATGGAACGGAACGGAATGGAACGGAACGGAACGGAATGGAACGCAACGAACCGGAACGGAACGGAACGCAACGCAACGGAACGGAACGGAATGGAACGGAACTGCAAGGAATGGAATGGAATGATATCAACCCGAGCAGAACGGAATGGAATGGAGTGGAACGGAATGGAATTCAATGGAATAGAATGGAATGGAATGGAATGGAACGAACCCGAATAGAACGGAACTGAACGGAATGGAACGGAACGGAACGGAACGGAGTGAAATGGAATGGAATGGAATCGAATGGAACCGAATGGAATGGAATGGAATGGAATGGAATGGAATGGAATGGAATGGAATGGAACGGAAAGGAACGGAACGCAACGGAATGGAATGGAATGATAAACCCGAGTAGAATGGAATGGAATGGAATGGAATGGAATGGAATGGAATGGAACGAACCAGAGTAGAACGGAACAGAACGGAACGGAACGGAACTGAACGGAACGGAACGGAATGGAGTGAAATGGAATGGAATGGAATCGAATGGAATGGAATGGAATGGAATGGAATGGAATGGAATGGAATCGATTCGAATGGAATGGAATGGAATGGAATGGAATGGAATGGAATGGAATGAAATGGAATGGAATCAACCCGAGTAGAACGTAATGGAATGGAATGGAATGGAATGGAATGGAATGGAATGGAATGGAATGGAATGGAATGGAATGGAATTCAGTGGAATAGAGTGGAATGGAATGGAATGGAATGGAATGGAATGGAATGGAATGGAATCGAATGGAATGGAATGGAATGGAATGGAATGGAATGGAATGGAAAGGAATGGAATGGAATTGAATGGAATGGAATCAACCCGAGTAGAACGGAATGGAATGGAATGGAATGGAATGGAATGGAATCAACCCGAGTAGAACGGAATGCAATGGAATGGAATGGAATGGAATGGAATGGAACGGAACGGACCCGAGTAGAACGGAACAGAACGTAACGGAACGGAAAGGAACGGAACGGAATGGAGTGAAATGGAATGGAATGGAATGGAATGGAATCGAATGGAATGGAATGGAATGGAATGGAATGGAATGGAATAGAATCGAATCGAATCGAATGGAATCGAATTTAATGGAATGGAATGGAATGGAATGGAATGGAATTCAATGGAATGGAACGGAATTCAATGGAATGGAATGGAATGGAATGGAACGGAACGGAACGGAACGGAACGGAACGGAATGGAATGGAATGAACCCGAGTAGAACGGAATGGAATGGAATGGAATGGAATCGAATGGAATGGAATGGAATAGAATGGAATCAACCCGAGTAGAACGGAATGGAACGGAATGGAATGGAATGGAACGGAACGGAACGGAACGGAATTCAATGGAATTGAACGGAATGGAATGGAATTCAATGGAATGGAACGGAATTCAATGGAATGGAATGGAACGGAACGGAACGGAACGGAACGGAACGGAACGGAATGGAATGGAATTCAATGGAATGGAATGGAATGGAATGGAATGGAATTGAATGGAATGGAACGGAATTCAATGGAATGGAATGGAATGGAATGGATTTCAATGGAATGGAATGCAATCGAATGGAATCGAATGGAATCGAATGGAATCGATTGGAATCGAATGGAATCGAATGGAATGGAATGGAATAGAATGGAATCAACACGAGTGGAATGGAACGGAACGGAACGGAACGGAACGGAACGGAACAGAATGGAATAGAATGGAATCAACCCGAGTAGAAAGGAATGGAATGGAATGGAATTGAATGGAACAGAATTCAATGGAATGGAATGGAATGGAATGGAATTCAATGGAATGGAATGGAATGGAATGGAATGGAATTCAATGGAATGGAATGGAATGGAATGGAATGGAATGGAATGGAATGGAATGGAATCGAATGGAATCGAATGGAATCGAATGGAATGGAATGGAATAGAATGGAATCAATCCGAGTAGAACGGAACGGAATGGAACGGAACGGAACGGAAAGGAATGGAATGGAATGGAACGGAATTCAATGCAATGGATCGGAATTCAATGGAATGGAACGGAATGGAACGGAACGTAATGGAACGGAATGGAATGGAATGGAATAGAATGGAATGGAATGGAATGGAACGGAATGGAATGGAACGGAATGGAATGGAATGGAATTCAATGGAATGGAATGGAATGGAATGGAATGGAATGGAATGGAATGGAATGGAATCGAATTGAATCGAATGGAATCGAATGGAATAGAATGGAATAGAATGGAATGGAATGGAATAGAATGGAATCAACCCGAGTAGAACGGAACGGAACGGAACGGAACGGAACGGAACGGAAAGGAATGGAATGGAATGGAACGGAATTCAATGCAATGGAACGGAATTCAATGGAATGGAACGGAATGGAACGGAATGGAACGGAACGGAATGGAAAGGAATGGAATGGAATGGAATGGAATGGAACGGAATGGAATGGAACGGAATGGAATGGAATGGAATTCCATGGAATTCCATGGAATGGAATGGAATGGAATGGAATGGAATGGAATTCAATGGAATAGAATGGAATGGAATGAAATCAACACAAGTAGAAAGGAATGGAACGGAACGGAATGGAATGGAATGAACCCGAGTAGAACGGAATGGAATGGAATGGAATGGAATGGAAAGGAATGGAATCGAGTGGAATGGAATGGAATAGAATGGAATCAACCCGGGTAGAACGGAATGGAACGGAATGGAACGGAACGGAACGGAACGGAACGGAACGGAATGGAATTCAATGGAATGGAACGGAATGGAATGGAATTCATTGGAATGGAACGGAATTCAATGGAATGGAAAGGAATGGAATGGAACGGAACGGAACGGAACGGAACGGAATGGAATGGAATTCAATGGAATGGATTGGAATGGAATGGAATTCAATCTAATGGAATTCAATGGAATGGAATGGAATGGAATGGAATGGAATGGAACGGAATTCAATGGAATGGAATGGAATGGAATGGAATTCAATGGAATGGAATGGAATTCAATGGAATGGAATGGAATTCAATGGAATGGAATGGAATGGAATGGAATCGAATGGAATCGAATGGAATCGAATGGAATGGAATGGAATAGAATGGAATCAACCCGAGTAGAACGGAAAGGAACGGAATGGAACGGAATGGAACGGAACGGAACGGAACGGAAAGGAACAGAATTCAATGGAATGGAACGGAATGGAATGGAATTCAATGGAATGGAACGGAATTCAATGGAATGGAATGGAATGGAATGGAACGGAACGGAACGGAACGGAACGAAACGGAACGGAACGGAACGGAACGGAACGGAACGGAATGGAATGGAATTCAATGGAATGGAATGGAATGGAATGGAATTCAATGGAATGGAATTCAATGGAATGGAATGGAATGGAATGGAATGGAACGGAATTCAATGGAATGGAATGGAATGGAATGGAATTCAATGGAATTGAATGGAATTCAATGGAATGGAATGGAATCGAATGGAATGGAATAGAATGGAATCGAATGGAATCGAATGGAATCGAATGGAATCGAATGGAATGGAATGGAATAGAATGGAATCAACCCGAGTGGAATGGAATGGAATGGAATGGTATGGAATGGAATGGAACGGAATGGAATGGAATGGAATGGAATGGAATGGAATTCAAATGGAATGGAATGGAATGGAATGCAATGGAATGGAACGGAATTCAATGGAATGGAATGGAATGGAATGGAATTCAGTGGAATGGAATGCAATCGAATGGAATCGAATTGAATCGAATGGAATCGATTGGAATCGAATGGAATCGAATGGAATGGAATGGAATAGAATGGAATCAACACGAGTGGAATGGAACGGAATGGAACGGAACGGAACGGAACGGAATGGAACGGAATGGAATAGAATGGAATCAACCCGAGTAGAACGGAATGGAATGGAATGGAATTGAATGGAACAGAATTCAATGGAATGGAATGGAATGGAATGGAATGGAATGGAATGGAATGGAATGGAATGGAATTCAACGGAATGGAATGGAATGGAATGGAATGGAATGGAATGGAATGGAATGGAATCGAATGGAATCGAATGGAATCGAATGGAATGGAATGGAATAGAATGGAATCAATCCGAGTAGAACGGAACGGAACGGAACGGAACGGAAAGGAATGGAATGGAATGGAACGGAATTCAATGCAATGGATCGGAATTCAATGGAATGGAACGGAATGGAACGGAACGTAATGGAACGGAATGGAATGGAATGGAATGGAATGGAATGGAATGGAACGGAATGGAATGGAACGGAATGGAATGGAATGGAATTCAATGGAATGGAATGGAATGGAATGGAATGGAATGGAATGGAATGGAATGGAATCGAATTGAATCGAATGGAATCGAATGGAATAGAATGGAATAGAATGGAATGGAATGGAATAGAATGGAATCAACCCGAGTAGAACGGAACGGAACGGAACGGAACGGAACGGAAAGGAATGGAATGGAATGGAACGGAATTCAATGCAATGGAACGGAATTCAATGGAATGGAACGGAATGGAAAGGAATGGAACGGAACGGAATGGAAAGGAATGGAATGGAATGGAATGGAATGGAACGGAATGGAATGGAACGGAATGGAATGGAATGGAATGGAATGGAATTCAATGGAATGGAATGGAATTCAATGGAATGGAATTCTATGGAATTCAATGGAATGGAATGGAATGGAATGGAATGGAATGGAATTCAATGGAATGGAATGGAATCGAATGGAATGGAATGGAAAGGAATTCCATGGAATTCCATGGAATGGAATGGAATGGAATGGAATGGAATGGAATGGAATTCAATGGAATAGAATGGAACGGAATGAAATCAACACAAGTAGAAAGGAATGGAACGGAACGGAATGGAATGGAATGAACCCGAGTAGAACGGAATGGAATGGAATGGAATGGAATGGAAAGGAATGGAATCGAGTGGAATGGAATGGAATAGAATGGAATCAACCCGAGTAGAACGGAATGGAACGGAATGGAACGGAATGGAACGGAACGGAACGGAACGGAACGGAACGGAACGTAATTCAATGGAATGGAACGGAATGGAATGGAATTCAATGGAATGGAACGGAATTCAATGGAATGGAAAGGAATGGAATGGAACGGAATGGAACGGAACGGAACGGAACGGAATGGAATGGAATTCAATGGAATGGATTGGAATGGAATGGAATTCAATCTAATGGAATTCAATGGAATGGAATGGAATGGAATGGAATGGAATGGAATGGAACGGAATTCAATGGAATGGAATGGAATGGAATGGAATTCAATGGAATGGAATGGAATTCAATGGAATGGAATGGAATGGAATGGAATGGAATCGAATGGAATCGAATGGAATCGAATGGAATGGAATGGAATAGAATGGAATCAACCCGAGTAGAATGGAATGGAATGGAATGGAATGGAATGGAATGGAATGGAATGGAATGGAATGGAATGGAATGGAATTCAAATGGAATGGAATGGAATGGAATGGAATGGAATTGAATGGAATGGAACGGAATTCATTGGAATGGAATGGAATGGAATGGAATCGAATGGAATCGAATGGAATCGAATGGAATCGAATGGAATCGAATGGAATCGAATGGAATGGAATGGAATAGAATGGAATCAACCCGAGTGGAATGGAACGGAACGGAACGGAACGGAACGGAACGGAATGGTATAGAATGGAATCAACCCGAGTAGAACGGAATGGAATGGAATGGAATGGAATGGAACAGAATTCAATGGAATGGAATGGAATGGAATGGAATTCAATGGAATGGAATGGAATGGAATGGAATGGAATGGAATGGAATGGAGTTCCATGGAATGGAATGGAATGGAATGGAAAGGAATGGAATCGAATGGAATCGAATGGAATCGAATGGAATCGAATGGAATGGAAGGGAATAGAATGGAATCAATCCGAGTAGAACGGAACGGAACGGAACGGAACGGTACGGAAAGGAATGGAATGGAATGGAACGGAATTCCATGCAATGGATCGGAATTCAATGGAATGGAACGGAATGGAACGGAATGGAATGGAATGGAACGGAATGGAATGGAATGGAACGGAATGGAATGGAATGGAATTCAATGGAATGGAATGGAATGGAATGGAATGGAATGGAATGGAATCGAATTGAATCGAATGGAATCGAATGGAATAGAATGGAATCGAATGGAATGGAATGGAATAGAATGGAATCAACCCGAGTAGAACGGAACGGAACGGAACGGAACGGAACGGAAAGGAATGGAATGGAATGGAATTGAATGGAATGGAACGGAATTCAATGGAATGGAATGGAATGGAATGGAATTCAATGGAATGGAATGGAATCGAATGGAATCGAATGGAATCGAATGGATTCGAATGGAATCGAATGGAACCGAATGGAATGGAATGGAATAGAATGGAATCAACCCGAGTAGAACGGAAAGGAGCGGAATGGAAAGGAATGGAACGGAACGGAACGGAACGGAACGGAACAGAATTCAATGGAATGGAACGGAATGGAATGGAATTCAATGGAATGGAACGGAATTCAATGGAATGGAATGGAATGGAATGGAACGGAACGGAACGGAACGGAACGAAACGGAACGGAATGGAACGGAACGAAACGGAATGGAATGGAATGGAATTCAATGGAATGGAATGGAATGGAATGGAATTCAATGGAATGGAATTCAATGGAATGGAATGGAATGGAATGGAATGGAATGGAACGGAATTCAATGGAATGGAATGGAATGGAATGGAATTCAATGGAATGGAATGGAATTCAATGGAATGGAATGGAATGGAATGGAATGGAATGGAATGGAATCGAATGGAATCGAATGGAATCGAATGGAATCGAATGGAATGGAATGGAATAGAATGGAATCAACCCGAGTGGAATGGAATGGAATGGAATGGTATGGAATGGAATGGAATGGAATGGAATGGAATGGAATGGAATGGAATTCAAATGGAATGGAATGGAATGGAATGCAATGGAATGGAATGGAACGGAATTCAATGGAATGGAATGGAATGGAATGGAATTCTATGGAATGGAATGGAATCGAATGGAATCAAATGGAATCGAACGGAATCGAATGGAATCGAATGGAATGGAATGGAATGGAATGGAATAGAATGGAATCAACCCGAGTGGAATGGAACGGAACGGAACGGAACGGAACGGAACGGAACGGAATGGAATAGAATGGAATCAACCCGAGTAGAACGGAATGGAATGGAATGGAATTGAATGGAACAGAATTCAATGGAATGGAATGGAATGGAATGGAATTCAATGGAATGGAATGGAATGGAATGGAATGGAGTTCAATGGAATGGAATGGAATGGAATGGAATGGAATGGAATGGAATGGAATGGAATCGGATGGAATCGAATGGAATCGAATGGAATGGAATGGAATAGAATGGAATCAATCCGAGTAGAACGGAATGGAACGGAACGGAACGGAACGGAAAGGAATGGAATGGAATGGAACGGAATTCAATGCAATGGATCGGAATTCAATGGAATGGAACGGAATGGAACGGAATGGAACGGAACGTAATGGAATGGAATGGAATGGAATGGAATGGAATGGAACGGAATGGAATGGAACGGAATGGAATGGAATGGAATTCAATGGAATGGAATGGAATGGAATGGAATCGAATTGAATCGAATGGAATCGAATGGAATAGATTGGAATCGAATGGAATGGAATGGAATAGAATGGAATCAACCCGAGTAGAACGGAACGGAACGGAACGGAACGGAACGGAACGGAAAGGAATGGAATGGAATGGAACGGAATTCAATGCAATGGATTGGAATTCAATGGAATGGAACGGAATGGAACGGAACGTAATGGAATGGAATGGAATGGAATGGAATGGAATGGAACGGAATGGAATGGAACGGAATGGAATGGAATGGAATTCAATGGAATGGAATGGAATGGAATGGAATGGAATGGAATGGAATGGAATGGAATCGAATTGAATAGAATGGAATCGAATGGAATAGAATGGAATCGAATGGAATGGAATGGAATAGAATGGAACCAACCCGTGTAGAACGGAACGGAATGGAACGGAAAGGAATGGAATGGAATGAACCCGAGTAGAACGGAATGGAATGGAATGGAATGGAATCGAATGGAATGGAATCGAGTGGAATGGAATGGAATAGAATGGAATCAACCCGAGTAGAACGGAATGGAACGGAATGGAACGGAATGGAACGGAACGGAACGGAACGGAACGGAACGGAATTCAATGGAATGGAACGGAATGGAATGGAATTCAATGGAATGGAACGGAATTCAATGGAATGGAATGGAATGGAATGGAACGGTACGGAACGGAATGGAATGGAACGGAACGGAATGGAATGGAATTCCATGGAATGGAATGGAATGGAATGGAATTCAATGTAGTGGAATTCAATGGAATGGAATGGAATGGAATGGAATGGAATGGAACGGAATTCAATGGAATGGAATGGAATGGAATGGAATGGAATGGAATGGAATGGAATAGAATGGAATGGAATCGAATCGAATCGAATGGAATCAAATGGAATGGAATGGAATGGAACGGAATGGAATGGAATGGAATGGAATCAACCCGAGTAGAAAGGAATGGAATGGAATGGAATGGAATGGAATGGAATGGAATGGAATGGAATGGAATGGAATGGAATGGAATTCAATGGAATAGAATGGAATGGAATGGAATGGAATGGAGTGGAATGGAATAGAATGGAATCGAATGGAGTTGAATGGAATCGAATGGAATGGAATGGAATAGAATGGAATCAACCCGAGTAGAACGGAAAGGAATGGAATGGAATGGAATGGAATGGAACGGAATGGAACGGAACGGAATGGAAAGGAACGGAACGGAACGGAATGGAATGGAATGAACCCGTATAGAACGGAATGGAATGGAATGGAATGGAATGGAATGGAATGGAATGGAACCGAATTGAATGGAATCGAATGGAATCGAATGGAATGGAATGGAATAGAATGGAATGGAATCAACCCCAGTAGAAAGGAATGGAATGGAATGGAATGGAATGGAATGGAATGGAATGGAATGGAATCGAATAGAATCGAATGGAATCAAATGGAATCGAATGGAATCGAATGGATTGGAATGGAATGGAATGGAATGGAATGGAATGGAATGGAATCAACCCGAGTAGAACGGAATGGAATGGAATGGAATAGAATGGAATGGAATGGAATGGAATGGAATGGAATTCAATGGAATAGAATGGAATGGAATGGAGTGGAATGGAATGGAATCGAATGGACTTGAATGGAATTGAATGGAACGGAAAGGAAGAGAATGGAATCAACCCGAGTAGAACGGAATGGAAAGGAATGGAATGGAATGGAATGGAATGGAACGGAATGGAACGGAACGGAATGGAACGGAACGGAACGGAATGGAATGGAATGGAATGGAATTCAATGGAATGGAATGGAATGGAATGGAATGGAATGGAATCAACCCGAGTAGAATGGAATGGATCGGAATGGAATGGAATGGAATCGAATGGAATCGAATGGAATGGAGTGGAATGGAATGGAATGGAATGGAATGGAATGGAATGGAATCAACCCGAGTAGAACGGAATGGAATGGAATGGAATGGAATGGAGTGTTATGGAATGGAATCAACCCGTGTAGAATGGAATGGATTGGAATGGAATGGAATGGAATGGAATTCAATGGAATGGAATGGAATTCAATGGAATAGAATGGAATGGATTTGAATGGAATGGAATCGAATGGAGTCGAATGGAATCGAATGGAATGGAGTGGAATTGAATGGAATCAACCCGAGTAGAACGGAATGGAATGGAATGGAACGGAATGGAACGAACCCGAGTAGAACGGAACTGAACGGAACGGAACGGAACGGAACGGAGTGAAATGGAATGGAATGGAATCGAATGGTACCGAATGGAAAGGAATGGAATGGAATGGAATGGAATGGAATGGAATGGAATCAACCCGAGTAGAATGGAAAGGATTGGAATGGAATGGAATGGCATGGAATGGAATGGCATGGAATGGAATGGAATGGAATGGAATGGAATGGAATGGAATGGAATCGAATGGAATGGAATGGAATGGAATGGAACGGAATCAACCCGAGTGGAGTGGAGTGGAGTGGAGTGGAGTAGAGCGCAGTGGAGTGGAGTGGAGTGGAGTGGAGTGGAATGGAATGGAATGGAATGGAATGGAATGGAATAGAATGGAATCAACCCGAGTAGAAAGGAATGGAATGGAATGGAATGGAATGGAACGGAATGGAACAGAACAGAATGGAACGGAACGGAACGGAACGGAATGGAATTTAATGAACCCGAGTAGAACGGAATGGAATGGAATGGAATGGAATGGAGAGGAATCGAATCGAATGGAATTGAATCGAAAGGAATCGAATGGAATCGAATGGAATAGAATGGAATGGAATGGAATCAACCCGAGTAGAACGGAATGGAATGGAATGGAATGGAATGGAATGGAATGGAATGGAATGGAATGGAATGGAATGGAATGGAATGGAATGGAATGCAATGGAATGGAATAGAATGGACTCATCCCGAGTAGAACGGAACGGAACGGAATGGAATGGAATGGAATGGAATGGAATGGAATGGAATGGAACGGAACGGAACGGAACGGAACGGAACGCAACGAAATGGAATGGAATGGAATGAACCACCCGAGTAGAACGGAATGGAATGGAATGGAATGGAATGGAATGTAATGGAATGGAACTAACCCGAGAAGAACGGAACGGAACGGAACGGAACGGAACGCAATGGAATGGAGTGAAATGGAATGGAATGGAATCGAATGGAATGGAATGGAATGGAATGGAATGGAATGGAATGGAATGGAATGGAATGGAATCAACCCGAGTAAAATGGAATGGAATGGAATCGAATCGAAAGGAATCGAATGCAATCGAATGGAATGGAATGGAATGGAATGGAATGGAATGGAATGGAATGGTATCAACCCGTGTAGAATGGAATGGATTGGAATGGAATGGAATGGAATGGAATTCAATGCAATAGAATGGAATGAAAGGGAATGGAATGGAATGGAATGGAATGGAATGGAATGGAATGGAATTCAATGGAATAGAATGGAAAGAATGGAATGGAATGGAATGGAATGCAATCGAATGGAATCGAACGGAATCGAATGGAATGGAGTGGAATAGAATGGAATCAACCCGAGTAGAACGGAATGGAATGGAATGGAACGGAGTTGAATGGAATGGAATGGAATGGAATGGAATGGAATGGAATGGAATGGAATGGAATCGAATTTAATCGAATGGAATCGAATGGAATGGAATGGAATAGAATGGGATCAACCCGAGTAGAACGGAATGGAATGGAATGGAATGGAATGGAATTGAAAGGAATGGAATGGAATGGAAAGGAATGGAATGGAATGGAATGGAATGGAATAGAATGGAATGCAATGGAATGGAATGGAAACGAATCGAATTTAATCGAATGGAATCGAATGGAATGGAATGGAATAGAATGGGATCAACCCGAGTAGAACGGAATGGAATGTAATGGAATGGAATGGAATGGAATGGAACAGAACGCAATGGAACGGAACGGAACAGAACGGAATGGAAAGGAATGATCAACCCGAGAAGAACGGAATGGAATGGAATGGAATGGAATGGAATGCAATGGAATGGAATGGAATGGAACGAACACGAGTAGAACGGAAAAGAATGGAACGGAACGGAACAGAACGGAACGGAACGGAATGGAGTGAAATGCAATGGAATGGAATCGAATGGATTCGAATGGAATGGAATGGAATTGAATGGAATGGAATGGAATGGAATGGAATCGAATGGAATCGAATGGAATGGAATGGAATAGAATGGAATCAACCCGAGTAGAACGGAATGGAATGGAATGGAATGGAATGGAATGGAATGGAATTCAATGGAATGGAATGGAATGGAATGGAATGGAATTCAGTGGAATCGAATGGAATGGAATGGAATGGAATGGAATGGAATGGAATGGAATGGAATCAACCCGAGTAGAACGGAATGGAGTGGAATGGAATGGAATGGAATGGAATGGAATGGAATGGAATGGAATGGAACCGAATGGAATGGAATTTAATGGAATGGAATGGAATGGAATGGAATGGAATGGAATTCAATGGAATAGAATGGAATGGAATGGAATGGAATGGAATGGAACGGAACGGAACGCAACGCAACGCAACGGAACGGAACGGAACGGAACGGAACTGAACGGAATGGAATGGAATGGAATCAACACGAGTAGAACGGAATGGAATGGAATGGAATGGAATGGAACGGAACGGAACGGAACGGAACGGAACGGAATGGAATGAAATGGAATGGAATGGAATCGAATTGAATCGAATGGAATAGAATGGAATGGAATGGAATGGAATAGAAAGGAATCGAATCGAATCGAATGGAATCGAATGGAATCGAATGGAATGGAATGGAATGGAATGGAATGGAATGGAATGGAATGGAATGGAATGGAATGGAATGGAATCAACCTGTGTAGAATGTAATGGATTGGAATGGAATGGAATGGAATGGAATGGAATGGAATGGAATGGAATGGAATTCAATGGAATTGAATGGAATGGAATGGAATTCAATGGAACAGAATGGAATGGAATGGAATGGAATGGAATGGAATGGAATGGAATCGAATGGAATCGAATGGAATCGAATGGAATCGAATGGAATGGAATGGAATAGAATGGAATCAACCCGAGTAGAACGGAATGGAATGGAATGGAACGGAATGGAACGAACCCGAATAGAACGGAACTGAACGGAATGGAACGGAACGGAACGGAGTGAAATGGAATGGAATGGAATCGAATGGAACCGAATGGAATGGAATGGAATGGAATGGAATGGAATGGAATGGAATGGAATGGAATGGAATGGAATGGAATGGAATGGAACCAACTCGAGTAGAATGGAATGGATTGGAAAGGAATGGAATGGAATGGAATGGAATGGAATGGAACGGAATCAACCCGAGTGGAGTGGAGTGGAGAGGAGTGGAGTGGAGTGGAGTGGAATGGAGTGGAATGGAATGGAATGGAATAGAATGGAATCAACCCGAGTAGAACGGAATGGAATGGAATGGAATGGAATGGAACGGAATGGAACAGAACGGAATGGAACGGAACGGAACGGAACGGAATGGAATTTAACGAACCCGAGTAGAATGGAATGGAATGGAATGGAATGGAATGGAATGGAATGGAATGGAATGGAATGGAATTCAATGGAATGGAATGGAATGGAATGGAATGGAATGGAATGGAATTCAGTGGAATCGAATGGAATGGAATGGAATGGAATGGAATGGAATGGAATGGAATCAACCCGAGTAGAACGGAATGGAATGGAATGGAATGGAATGGAATGGAATGGAATGGAATGGAACCGAATGGAATGGAACGGAATGGAATGGAATGGAATGGAATGGAATGGAATGGAATGGAATGGAATGGAATGGAATGGAATGGAATTCAATGGAATAGAATGGAATGGAATGGAATGGAATGGAATGGAACGGAACGGAACGCAACGCAACGCAACGGAAAGGAACGGAACGGAATGGAACTGAACGTAATGGAATGGAAAGGAATCAACCCGAGTAGAACGGAATGGAATGGAATGGAATGGAATGGAACGGAACGGAACGGAACTTAACGGAACGGAACGGAATGGAATGAAATGGAATGGAATGGAATCGAATTGAATCGAATGGAATAGAATGGAATGGAATGGAATGGAATAGAAAGGAATCGAATCGAATCGAATGGAATCGAATGGAATCGAATGGAATGGAATGGAATGGAATGGAATGGAATGGAATGGAATGGAATCAACCCGTGTAGAATGTAATGGATTGGAATGGAATGGAATGGAATGGAATGGAATGGAATGGAATGGAATGGAATGGAATTCAATGGAATAGAATGGAATGGAATGGAATTCAATGGAACAGAATGGAATGGAATGGAATGGAATGGAATGGAATGGAATGGAATCGAATGGAATCGAATGGAATCGAATGGAATCGAATGGAATGGAATGGAATAGAATGGAATCAACCCGAGTAGAACGGAATGGAATGGAATGGAACGGAATGGAACGAACCCGAATAGAACGGAACTGAACGGAATGGAATGGAACGGAACGGAACGGAGTGAAATGGAATGGAATGGAATCGAATGGAACCGAATGGAATGGAATGGAATGGAATGGAATGGAATGGAATGGAATGGAACCAACTAGAGTAGAATGGAATGGATTGGAAAGGAATGGAAAAATGGAATGGAATGGAATGGAATGGAATGGAACGGAATCAACCCGAGTGGAGTGGAGTGGAGTGGAGTGGAGTGGAGTGGAATGGAGTGGAATGGAATGGAATGGAATAGAATGGAATCAACCCGAGTAGAACGGAATGGAATGGAATGGAATGGAATGGAACGGAATGGAACAGAACGGAATGGAACGGAACGGAATGGAACGGAATGGAATTTAACGAACCCGAGTAGAACGGAATGGAATGGAATGGAATGGAATGGAATGGAATGGAATGGAATCGAATGGAATGGAATGGAATGGAATCGAATGGAATGGAATGGAATGCAATGGAATGGAATCAACCCGAGTAGAACGGAATGGAATGGAATGGAATGGAATGGAATGGAACAGAACGCAATGGAACGGAACGGAACAGAACGGAATGGAAAGGAATGATCAACCCGAGAAGAACGGAATGGAATGGAATGGAATGGAATTCAATGGAATAGAATGGAATGGAATGGAATGGAATGGAATGGAATGGAATGGAATGGAATGGAATCGAATGGAATCGAATGGAATCGATTGGAATGGAATGGAATGGAATGGAATGGAATGGAATGGCATAGAATGGAATGGAATCGAATCAACCCGAGTAGATCGGAATGGAATGGAATGGAATGGAATGGAACGGAATGGAAGGAATGGAATGGAATTCAATGGAATAGAATGGAATGGAATGGAATGGAATGGAATGGAATCGAATGGACTTGAATGGAATCGAATGGAATGTAATGGAATAGAATGGAATCAACCCGAGTAGAACGGAATGGAATGGAATGGAATGGAATGGAATGGAACGGAATGGAACGGAACGGAATGGAACGGAACGGAACGGAATGGAACGCAACGCAACGGAACGGAACGGAATGGAACGGAACTGAAAGGAATGGAATGGAATGAAATCAACCCGAGCAGAACGGAGTGGAATGGAGTGGAACGGAATGGAATTCAATGGAATAGAATGGAATGGAATGGAATGGAATGGAATGGAATGGAATGGAATCGAATGGAATCGAATGGAATCGAATGGAATGGATTGGAATAGAATGGAATCAACCCGAGTAGAACGGAATAGAATGGAATGGAACGGAGTGGAACGAACCCGAATAGAACGGAACTGAACGGAATGGAACGGAACGGAACGGAACGGAACGGAGTGAAATGGAATGGAATGGAATCGAATGGAACCGAATGGAATGGAATGGAATGGAATGGAATGGAATGGAATGGAATGGAATGGAACGGAAAGGAACGGAACGCAATGGAATGGAATGGAATGATAAACCCGAGTAGAACGGAATGGAATGGAATGGAATGGAATGGAATGGAACGAACCCGAGTAGAACGGAATGGAATGGAATGGAATGGAATGGAATGGAACGGAATGGAACGGAACGGAATGGAACGGAACGGAACGGAATGGAACGCAACGCAACGGAACGGAACGGAATGGAACGGAACTGAAAGGAATGGAATGGAATGAAATCAACCCGAGTAGAACGGAATGGAATGGAATGGAATGGAATGGAATGGAACGGAATGGAACGGAACGGAATGGAACGGAACGGAACGGAATGGAACGCAACGCAACGGAACGGAACGGAATGGAACGGAACTGAAAGGAATGGAATGGAATGAAATCAACCCGAGCAGAACGGAGTGGAATGGAGTGGAACGGAATGGAATTCAATGGAACGGAATTCAATGGAATGGAATGGAATGGAATGGAATCGAAAGGAATCGAATGGAATCGAATGGAATGGAATGGAATAGAATGGAATCAACCCGAGTAGAATGGAATGGAATGGAATGGAATGGAATGGAATGGAATGGAATGGAATGGAATTGAACGGAATTCAATGGAATGGAATGGAAAGGAATGGAATTCAATGGAATGGAATGGAATTCAATGGAATTCAATGGAATGGAATGGAATGGAATGGAATGGAATGGAATGGAATGGAATTCCATGGAATGGAATGGAATCGAATGGAATGGAATGGAATGGAATTCAATGGAATGGAATGGAATGGAATGGAATGGAATGGAATGGAATGGAATGGAATGGAATCGAATGGAATCGAATCGAATCGAATGGAATCGAATGGAATGGAATGGAATGGAATGGAATGGAATGGAATGGAATGGAATGGAATTCAGTGGAATAGAGTGGAATGGAATGGAATGGAATGGAATGGAATGGAATGGAATGGAATGGAATGGAATGGAATGGAATGGAATGGAATGGAATGGAAAGGAATGGAATGGAATTGAATGGAATGGAATCAACCCGAGTAGAACGGAATGGAATGGAATGGAATGGAATGGAATGGAATCAACCCGAGTAGAACGGAATGCAATGGAATGGAATGGAATGGAATGGAATGGAACGGAACGGACCCGAGTAGAACGGAACAGAACGGAACGGAACGGAACGGAACGGAACGGAATGGAGTGAAATGGAATGGAATGGAATGGAATGGAATCGAATGGAATGGAATGGAATGGAATGGAATGGAATGGAATGGAATAGAATCGAATCGAATCGAATGGAATCGAATTTAATGGAATGGAATGGAATGGAATGGAATGGAATGGAATTCAATGGAATGGAACGGAATTCAATGGAATGGAATGGAATGGAATGGAATGGAACGGAACGGAACGGAACGGAACGGAACGGAACGGAACGGAACGGAATGGAATGGAATGAACCCGAGTAGAACGGAATGGAATGGAATGGAATGGAATCGAATGGAATGGAATGGAATAGAATGGAATCAACCCGAGTAGAACGGAATGGAACGGAATGGAATGGAATGGAACGGAACGGAACGGAACGGAATTCAATGCAATGGAACGGAATGGAATGGAATTCAATGGAATGGAACGGAATTCAATGGAATGGAATGGAATGGAATGGAACGGAACGGAACGGAACGGAACGGAACGGAACGGAATGGAATGGAATTCAATGGAATGGAATGGAATGGAATGGAATCGAATGGAATCGAATGGAATCGAATGGAATCGAATGGAATCGAACGGAATGGAATGGAATAGAATGGAATCAACCCGAGTGGAATGGAACGGAACGGAACGGAACGGAACGGAACGGAATGGAATAGAATGGAATCAACCCGAGTAGAACGGAATGGAATAGAACGGAATGGAATGGAATGGAATGGAATGGAACAGAATTCAATGGAATGGAATGGAATGGAATGGAATTCAATGGAATGGAATGGAATGGAATGGAATGGAATGGAATGGAATGGAATGGAATGGAGTTCCATGGAATGGAATGGAATGGAATGGAATGGAATGGAAAGGAATGGAATCGAATGGAATCGAATGGAATCGAATGGAATCGAATGGAATGGAATGGAATAGAATGGAATCAATCCGAGTAGAACGGAACGGAACGGAACGGAACGGAACGGAAAGGAATGGAATGGAATGGAATGGAATTCCATGCAATGGATCGGAATTCAATGGAATGGAACGGAATGGAACGGAATGGAATGGAATGGAATCGAATTGAATCGAATGGAATCGAATGGAATAGAATGGAATCGAATGGAATGGAATGGAATAGAATGGAATCAACCCGAGTAGAACGGAACAGAATGGAACGGAACGGAACGGAAAGGAATGGAATGGAATGGAATTGAATGGAATGGAACGGAATTCAATGGAATGGAATGGAATGGAATGGAATGGAATTCAATGGAATGGAATGGAATCGAATGGAATCGAATGGAATCGAATGGATTCGAATGGAATCGAATGGAATCGAATGGAATGGAATGGAATAGAATGGAATCAACCCGAGTAGAACGGAAAGGAACGGAATGGAACGGAATGGAACGGAACGGAACGGAACGGAACGGAATGGAATGGAATTCAATGGAATGGAATGGAATGGAATGGAATTCAATGGAATGGAATGGAATGGAATGGAATGGAATGGAACGGAATTCAATGGAATGGAATGGAATGGAATGGAATGGAATGGAATTCAAATGGAATGGAATGGAATGGAATGCAATGGAATGGAATGGAACGGAATTCAATGGAATGGAATGGAATGGAATGGAATTCTATGGAATGGAATGGAATCGAATGGAATCAAATGGAATCGAATGGAATCGAATGGAATCGAATGGAATGGAATGGAATGGAATGGAATAGAATGGAATCAACCCGAGTGGAATGGAACGGAATGGAACGGAACGGAACGGAACGGAACGGAATGGAATAGAATGGAATCAACCCGAGTAGAACGGAATGGAATGGAATGGAATTGAATGGAACAGAATTCAATGGAATGGAATGGAATGGAATGGAATTCAATGGAATGGAATGGAATGGAATGGAATGGAATGGAATGGAGTTCAATGGAATGGAATGGAATGGAATGGAATGGAATGGAATGGAATGGAATCGAATGGAATCGAATGGAATCGAATGGAATGGAATGGAATAGAATGGAATCAACCCGAGTAGAACGGAATGGAATGGAATGGAACGGAATGGAACGAACCCGAATAGAACGGAACTGAACGGAATGGAACGGAACGGAACGGAACGGAGTGAAATGGAATGGAATGGAATCGAATGGAACCGAATGGAATGGAATGGAATGGAATGGAATGGAATGGAATGGAATGGAACCAAATAGAGTAGAATGGAATGGATTGGAAAGGAATGGAATGGAATGGAATGGAATGGAATGGAATGGAACGGAATCAACCCGAGTGGAGTGGAGTGGAGTGGAGTGGAGTGGAGTGGAGTGGAGTGGAATGGAGTGGAATGGAATGGAATGGAATAGAATGGAATCAACCCGAGTAGAACGGAATGGAATGGAATGGAATGGAATGGAACGGAATGGAACAGAACGGAATGGAACGGAACGGAACGGAACGGAATGGAATTTAACGAACCCGAGTAGAACGGAATGGAATGGAATGGAATGGAATGGAATGGAATGGAATGGAATGGAATCGAATGGAATGGAATGGAATGGAATGGAATGGAATGGAATGGAATGGAATGGAATGGAATGGAATGCAATGGAATGGAATCAACCCGAGTAGAACGGAATGGAATGGAATGGAATGGAATGGAACAGAACGCAATGGAACGGAACGGAACAGAACGGAATGGAAAGGAATGATCAACCCGAGAAGAACGGAATGGAATGGAATGGAATGGAATTCAATGGAATAGAATGGAATGGAATGGAATGGAATGAAATGGAATGGAATGGAATGGAATGGAATGGAATGGAATGGAATGGAATGGAATGGAATGGAATCGATTGGAATGGAATGGAATGGAATGGAATGGAATGGAATGGAATGGAATGGAATCGAATCAACCCGAGTAGATCGGAATGGAATGGAATGGAATGGAATGGAACGGAATGGAAGGAATGGAATGGAATTCAATGGAATAGAATGGAATGGAATGGAATGGAATGGAATGGAATGGAATGGAATGGAATGGAATTGAATGGACTTGAATGGAATCGAATGGAATGTAATGGAATAGAATGGAATCAACCCGAGTAGAACGGAATGGAATGGAATGGAATGGAATGGAATGGAACGGAATGGAACGGAACGGAATGGAACGGAACGGAACGGAATGGAACGCAACGCAACGGAACGGAACGGAATGGAACGGAACTGAAAGGAATGGAATGGAATGAAATCAACCCGAGCAGAACGGAATGGAATGGAGTGGAACGGAATGGAATTCAATGGAATAGAATGGAATGGAATGGAATGGAATGGAATGGAATGGAATGGAATCGAATGGAATCGAATGGAATCGAATGGAATGGATTGGAATAGAATGGAATGAACCCGAGTAGAACGGAATGGAATGGAATGGAAAGGAATGGAACGAACCCGAATAGAACGGAACTGAACGGAATGGAACGGAACGGAACGGAACGGAACGGAGTGAAATGGAATGGAATGGAATCGAATGGAACCGAATGGAATGGAATGGAATGGAATGGAATGGAATGGAACGGAAAGGAACGGAACGCAACGGAATGGAATGGAATGATAAACCCGTGTAGAACGGAATGGAATGGAATGGAATGGAATGGAATGGAACGAACCCGAGTAGAACGGAACAGAACGGAACGGAACGGAACGGAACGGAATGGAGTGAAATGGAATGGAATGGAATCGAATGGAATGGAATGGAATGGAATGGAATGGAATGGAATGGAATGGAATGGAATCGAATCGAATCGAATGGAATCGAATGGAATGGAATGGAATGGAATGGAATGGAATGGAATGGAATGGAATGGAATGGAATGGAATCAACCCGAGTAGAACGTAATGGAATGGAATGGAATGGAATGGAATGGAATGGAATGGAATGGAATGGAATGGAATGGAATGGAATGGAATGGAATGGAATGGAATGGAATTCAGTGGAATAGAGTGGAATGGAATGGAATGGAATGGAATGGAATGGAATGGAATGGAATGGAATCGAATCGAATGGAATGGAATGGAATGGAATGGAATGGAATGGAAAGGAATGGAATGGAATTGAATGGAATGGAATCAACCCGAGTAGAACGGAATGGAATGGAATGGAATGGAATGGAATGGAATCAACCCGAGTAGAACGGAATGCAATGGAATGGAATGGAATGGAATGGAATGGAACGGAACGGACCCGAGTAGAACGGAAAAGAACGGAACGGAACGGAACGGAACGGAATGGAGTGAAATGGAATGGAATGGAATGGAATGGAATCGAATGGAATGGAATGGAATGGAATTGAATGGAATGGAATGGAATAGAATCGAATCGAATCGAATGGAATCGAATTTAATGGAATGGAATGGAATGGAATGGAATGAACCCGAGTAGAACGGAATGGAATGGAATGGAATGGAATCGAATGGAATGGAATGGAATAGAATGGAATCAACCCGAGTAGAACGGAATGGAACGGAATGGAATGGAATGGAACGGAACGGAACGGAACGGAATTCAATGGAATTGAACGGAATGGAATGGAATTCAATGGAATGGAACGGAATTCAATGGAATGGAATGGAATGGAATGGAACGGAACGGAACGGAACGGAACGGAACGGAACGGAATGGAATGGAATTCAATGGAATGGAATGGAATTTAATGGAATGGAATGGAATGGAATTGAATGGAATGGAACGGAATTCAATGGAATGGAATGGAATGGAATTCAATGGAATGGAATGCAATCGAATGGAATCGAATGGAATCGAATGGAATCGATTGGAATTGAATGGAATCGAATGGAATGGAATGGAATAGAATGGAATCAACACGAGTGGAATGGAACGGAACGGAACGGAACGGAACGGAACGGAACGGAACGGAACGGAATGGAATAGAATGGAATCAACCCGAGTAGAACGGAATGGAATGGAATGGAATTGAATGGAACAGAATTCAATGGAATGGAATGGAATGGAATGGAATTCAATGGAATGGAATGGAATGGAATGGAATGGAATTCAATGGAATGGAATGGAATGGAATGGAATGGAATGGAATGGAAAGGAATGGAATCGAATGGAATCGAATGGAATCGAATGGAATGGAATGGAATAGAATGGAATCAATCCGAGTAGAACGGAACAGAATGGAACGGAACGGAACGGAAAGGAATGGAATGGAATGGAACGGAATTCAATGCAATGGATCGGAATTCAATGGAATGGAACGGAATGGAACGGAACGTAATGGAACAGAATGGAATGGAATGGAATGGAATGGAATGGAATGGAACGGAATGGAATGGAACGGAATGGAATGGAATGGAATTCAATGGAATGGAATGGAATGGAATTGAATGGAATGGAATGGAATCGAATTGAATCGAATGGAATCGAATGGAATAGAATGGAATAGAATGGAATGGAATGGAATAGAATGGAATCAACCCGAGTAGAACGGAACGGAACGGAACGGAACGGAACGGAAAGGAATGGAATGGAATGGAACGGAATTCAATGCAATGGAACGGAATTCAATGGAATGGAACGGAATGGAACGGAATGGAACGGAACGGAATGGAAAGGAATGGAATGGAATGGAATGGAATGGAATGGAACGGAATGGAATGGAACGGAATGGAATGGAATGGAATGGAATGGAATTCAATGGAATAGAATGGAATGGAATGAAATCAACACAAGTAGAAAGGAATGGAACGGAACGGAATGGAATGGAATGAACCCGAGTAGAACGGAATGGAATGGAATGGAATGGAATGGAAAGGAATGGAATCGAGTGGAATGGAATGGAATAGAATGGAATCAACCGGAGTAGAACGGAATGGAACGGAATGGAACGGAATGGAACGGAACGGAACGGAACGGAACGGAACGGAACGTAATTCAATGGAATGGAACGGAATGGAATGGAATTCAATGGAATGGAACGGAATTCAATGGAATGGAAAGGAATGGAATGGAACGGAACGGAACGGAACGGAACGGAACGGAACGTAATTCAATGGAATGGAATGGAATGGAATGGAATTCAATGGAATGGAATTCAATGGAATGGAATTCAATGGAATGGAATGGAATGGAACGGAATTCAATGGAATGGAATGGAATGGAATGGAATTCAATGGAATGGAATGGAATTCAATGGAATGGAATGGAATGGAATGGAATGGAATGGAATGGAATCGAATGGAATCGAATGGAATCGAATGGAATCGAATGGAATGGAATGGAATAGAATGGAATCAACCCGAGTGGAATGGAATGGAATGGAATGGTATGGAATGGAATGGAATGGAATGGAATGGAATGGAATGGAATGGAATTCAAATGGAATGGAATGGAATGGAATGCAATGGAATGGAATGGAACGGAATTCAATGGAATGGAATGGAATGGAATGGAATTCTATGGAATGGAATGGAATCGAATGGAATCCAATGGAATCGAATGGAATCGAATGGAATCAACCCGAGTGGAATGGAACGGAACGGAACGGAACGGAACGGAACGGAATGGAATAGAATGGAATCAACCCGAGTAGAACGGAATGGAATGGAATGGAATTGAATGGAACAGAATTCAATGGAATGGAATGGAATGGAATGGAATTCAATGGAATGGAATGGAATGGAACGGAACGGAACGGAATGGAACGCAACGCAACGGAACATAACGGAATGGAACGGAACTGAAAGGAATGGAATGGAATGAAATCAACCCGAGCAGAACGGAATGGAATGGAGTGGAACGGAATGGACTCAATGGAATAGAATGGAATGGAATGGAATGGAATGGAATGGAATGGAATGGAATCGAATGGAATCGAATGGAATCGAATGGAATGGATTGGAATAGAATGGAATCAACCCGAGTAGAACTTAATGGAATGGAATGGAACGGAATGGAACGAACCCGAATAGAACGGAACTGAACGGAATGGAACGGAACGGAACGGAACGGAACGGAGTGAAATGGAATGGAATGGAATCGAATGGAACCGAATGGAATGGAATGGAATGGAATGGAATGGAATGGAATGGAACGGAAAGGAACGGAACGCAACGGAATGGAATGGAATGATAAACCCGAGTAGAACGGAATGGAATGGAATGTAATGGAATGGAAAGGAACGAACCCGAGTAGAACGGAACAGAACGGAACGGAACGGAACGGAACGGAACGGAACGGAATGGAGTGAAATGGAATGGAATGGAATCGAATGGAATGGAATGGAATGGAATGGAATGGAATGGAATGGAATCGAATCGAATCGAATGGTATCGAATGGAATGGAATGGAATGGAATGGAATGGAATGGAATGGAATGGAATGGAATGGAATGGAATGGAATCAACCCGAGTAGAACATAATGGAATGGAATGGAATGGAATGGAATGGAATGGAATGGAATGGAATGGAATGGAATGGAATGGAATGGAATGGAATTCAGTGGAATAGAGTGGAATGGAATGGAATTTAATGGAATGGAATGGAATGGAATGGAATGGAATCGAATCGAATGGAATGGAATGGAATGGAATGGAATGGAATGGAAAGGAATGGAATGGAATTGAATGGAATGGAATCAACCCGAGTAGAACGGAATGGAATGGAATGGAATGGAATGGAATGGAATCAACCCGAGTAGAACGGAATGCAATGGAATGGAATGGAATGGAATGGAATGGAACGGAACGGACCCGAGTGGAACGGAACAGAACGGAACGGAACGGAACGGAACGGAACGGAATGGAGTGAAATGGAATGGAATGGAATGGAATGGAATCGAATGGAATGGAATGGAATGGAATGGAATGGAATGGAATAGAATCGAATCGAATCGAATGGAATCGAATTTAATGGAATGGAATGGAATGGAATGGAATGGAATGGAATTCAATGGAATGGAACGGAATTCAATGGAATGGAATGGAATGGAAAGGAACGGAACGGAACGGAACGGAACGGAACGGAACGGAAAGGAACGGAATGGAATGGAATGAACCCGAGTAGAACGGAATGGAATGGAATGGAATGGAATCGAATGGAATGGAATGGAATAGAATGGAATCAACCCGAGTAGAACGGAATGGAACGGAATGGAATGGAATGGAACGGAACGGAACGGAACGGAATTCAATGGAATTGAACGGAATGGAATGGAATTCAATGGAATGGAACGGAATTCAATGGAATGGAATGGAATGGAATGGAACGGAACGGAACGGAACGGAACGGAACGGAATGGAATGGAATTCAATGGAATGGAATGGAATGGAATGGAATGGAATGGAATGGAATTGAATGGAATGGAACGGAATTCAATGGAATGGAATGGAATGGAATGGAATTCAGTGGAATGGAATGCAATCGAATGGAATCGAATGGAATCGAATGGAATCGATTGGAATCGAATGGAATCGAATGGAATGGAATGGAATAGAATGGAATCAACACGAGTGGAATGCAACGGAACGGAACGGAACGGAACGGAACGGAACGGAATGGAATGGAATAGAATGGAATCAACCCGAGTAGAACGGAATGGAATGGAATGGAATTGAATGGAACAGAATTCAATGGAATGGAATGGAATGGAATGGAATGGAATGGAATTCAATGGAATGGAATGGAATGGAATGGAATGGAATGGAATGGAATGGAATGGAATGGAATCGAATGGAATCGAATGGAATCGAATGGAATGGAATGGAATAGAATGGAATCAATCCGAGTAGAACGGAACGGAACGGAACGGAACGGAACGGAAAGGAATGGAATGGAATGGAACGGAATTCAATGCAATGGATCGGAATTCAATGGAATGGAACGGAATGGAACGGAACGTAATGGAATGGAATGGAATGGAATGGAATGGAACGGAATGGAATGGAACGGAATGGAATGGAATGGAATTCAATGGAATGGAATGGAATGGAATGGAATGGAATGAAATGGAATGGAATGGAATCGAATGGAATCGAATGGAATCGAATGGAATAGAATGGAATCGAATGGAATGGAATGGAATAGAATGGAATCAACCCGAGTAGAACGGAACGGAACAGAACGGAACGGAACGGAACGGAAAGGAATGGAATGGAATGGAACGGAATTCAATGCAATGGAACGGAATTCAATGGAATGGAACGGAATGGAACGGAATGGAACGGAACGGAATGGAAAGGAATGGAATGGAATGGAATGGAATGGAACGGAATGGAATGGAACGGAATGGAATGGAATGGAATGGAATGGAATTCAATGGAATGGAATGGAATTCAATGGAATGGAATTCTATGGAATTCAATGGAATGGAATGGAATGGAATGAAATGGAATGGAATTCAATGGAATGGAATGGAATCGAATGGAATGGAATGGAATGGAATTCCATGGAATTCCATGGAATGGAATGGAATGGAATGGAATGGAATGGAATGGAATTCAATGGAATAGAATGGAATGGAATGAAATCAACACAAGTAGAAAGGAATGGAACGGAACGGAATGGAATGGAATGAACCCGAGTAGAACGGAATGGAATGGAATGGAATGGAATGGAAAGGAATGGAATCGAGTGGAATGGAATGGAATAGAATGGAATCAACCCGAGTAGAACGGAATGGAACGGAATGGAACGGAATGGAACGGAACGGAACGGAACGGAACGGAATTCAATGGAATGGAACGGAATGGAATTTAATTCAATGGAATGGAACGGAATTCAATGGAATGGAAAGGAATGGAATGGAACGGAACGGAACGGAACGGAACGGAACGGAATGGAATGGAATTCAATGGAATGGATTGGAATGGAATGGAATTCAATCTAATGGAATTCAATGGAATGGAATGGAATGGAATGGAATGGAATGGAATGGAACGGAATTCAATGGAATGGAATGGAATGGAATGGAATTCAATGGAATGGAATGGAATTCAATGGAATGGAATGGAATGGAATGGAATGGAATGGAATGGAATGGAATCGAATGGAATCGAATGGAATGGAATGGAATGGAATGGAATAGAATGGAATCAACCCGAGTAGAATGGAATGGAATGGAATGGAATGGAATGGAATGGAATGGAATTCAAATGGAATGGAATGGAATGGAATGGAATGGAATTGAATGGAATGGAACGGAATTCATTGGAATGGAATGGAATGGAATGGAATTCAATGGAATGGAATGGAATGGAATGGAATCGAATGGAATCGAATGGAATCGAATGGAATCGAATGGAATCGAATGGAATGGAATGGAATAGAATGGAATCAACCCGAGTGGAATGGAACGGAACGGAACGGAACGGAACGGAACGGAATGGAATAAAATGGAATCAACCCGAGTAGAACGGAATGGAATGGAATGGAATGGAATGGAACAGAATTCAATGGAATGGAATGGAATGGAATGGAATTCAATGGAATGGAATGGAATGGAATGGAATGGAATAGAATGGAATGGAGTTCCATGGAATGGAATGGAATGGAATGGAATGGAATGGAAAGGAATGGAATCGAATGGAATCGAATGGAATCGAATGGAATCGAATGGAATGGAATGGAATAGAATGGAATCAATCCGAGTAGAACGGAACGGAACGGAACGGAACGGAACGGAAAGGAATGGAATGGAATGGAACGGAATTCCATGCAATGGATCGGAATTCAATGGAATGGAACGGAATGGAACGGAATGGAATGGAATGGAACGGAATGGAATGGAATGGAACGGAATGGAATGGAATGGAATTCAATGGAATGGAATGGAATGGAATGGAATGGAATGGAATGGAATCGAATTGAATCGAATGGAATCGAATGGAATAGAATGGAATCGAATGGAATGGAATGGAATAGAATGGAATCAACCCGAGTAGAACGGAACGGAACGGAACGGAACGGAACGGAAAGGAATGGAATGGAATGGAATTGAATGGAATGGAACGGAATTCAATGGAATGGAATGGAATGGAATGGAATTCAATGGAATGGAATGGAATCGAATGGAATCGAATGGAATCGAATGGATTCGAATGGAATCGAATGGAATCGAATGGAATGGAATGGAATAGAATGGAATCAACCCGAGAAGAACGGAAAGGAACGGGATGGAACGGAATGGAACGGAACGGAACGGAACGGAACGGAACAGAATTCAATGGAATGGAACGGAATGGAATGGAATTCAATGGAATGGAACGGAATTCAATGGAATGGAATGGAATGGAATGGAACGGAACGGAACGGAACGGAACGAAACGGAACGGAACGGAACGGAACGGAACGGAACGGAATGGAATGGAATTCTATGGAATGGAATGGAATGGAATGGAATTCAATGGAATGGAATTCAATGGAATGGAATGGAATGGAATGGAATGGAATGGAACGGAATTCGATGGAATGGAATGGAATGGAATGGAATTCAATGGAATGGAATGGAATTCAATGGAATGGAATGGAATGGAATGGAATGGAATGGAATGGAATCGAATGGAATCGAATGGAATCGAATGGAATCGAATGGAATGGAATGGAATAGAATGGAATCAACCCGAGTGGAATGGAATGGAATGGAATGGTATGGAATGGAATGGAATGGAATGGAATGGAATGGAATGGAATGGAATGGAATGGAATGGAATGGAATTCAAATGGAATGGAATGGAATGGAATGGAATGGAATGGAATGCAATGGAATGGAATAGAATGGACTCATCCCGAGTAGAACGGAACGGAACGGAATGGAATGGAATGGAATGGAATGGAATGGAATGGAACGGAACGGAACGGAACGGAACGGAACGCAACGAAATGGAATGGAATGGAATGAACCACCCGAGTAGAACGGAATGGAATTGAATGGAATGGAATGGAATGTAATGGAATGGAACTAACCCGAGAAGAACGGAACGGAACGGAACGGAACGGAACGCAATGGAATGGAGTGAAATGGAATGGAATGGAATCGAATGGAATGGAATGGAATGGAATGGAATGGAATGGAATGGAATGGAATGGAATGGAATCAACCCGAGTAAAATGGAATGGAATGGAATCGAATCGAAAGGAATCGAATGCAATCGAATGGAATGGAATGGAATGGAATGGAATGGAATGGTATCAACCCGTGTAGAATGGAATGGATTGGAATGGAATGGAATGGAATGGAATTCAATGCAATAGAATGGAATGAAAGGGAATGGAATGGAATGGAATGGAATGGAATGGAATGGAATGGAATGGAATTCAATGGAATAGAATGGAAAGAATGGAATGGAATGGAATGGAATGCAATCGAATGGAATCGAACGGAATCGAATGGAATGGAGTGGAATAGAATGGAATCAACCCGAGTAGAACGGAATGGAATGGAATGGAACGGAGTTGAATGGAATGGAATGGAATGGAATGGAATGGAATGGAATGGAATGGAATCGAATTTAATCGAATGGAATCGAATGGAATGGAATGGAATAGAATGGGATCAACCCGAGTAGAACGGAATGGAATGGAATGGAATGGAATGGAATTGAAAGGAATGGAATGGAATGGAAAGGAATGGAATGGAATGGAATGGAATGGAATAGAATGGAATGCAATGGAATGGAATGGAAACGAATCGAATTTAATCGAATGGAATCGAATGGAATGGAATGGAATAGAATGGGATCAACCCGAGTAGAACGGAATGGAATGTAATGGAATGGAATGGAATGGAATGGAACAGAACGCAATGGAACGGAACGGAACAGAACGGAATGGAAAGGAATGATCAACCCGAGAAGAACGGAATGGAATGGAATGGAATGGAATGGAATGCAATGGAATGGAATGGAATGGAATGAACACGAGTAGAACGGAAAAGAATGGAACGGAACGGAACAGAACGGAACGGAACGGAATGGAGTGAAATGCAATGGAATGGAATCGAATGGATTCGAATGGAATGGAATGGAATTGAATGGAATGGAATGGAATGGAATGGAATCGAATGGAATCGAATGGAATCGAATGGAATGGAATGGAATAGAATGGAATCAACCCGAGTAGAACGGAATGGAATGGAATGGAATGGAATGGAATGGAATGGAATTCAATGGAATGGAATGGAATGGAATGGAATGGAATTCAGTGGAATCGAATGGAATGGAATGGAATGGAATGGAATGGAATGGAATGGAATGGAATGGAATCAACCCGAGTAGAACGGAATGGAATGGAATGGAATGGAATGGAATGGAATGGAATGGAATGGAATGGAACCGAATGGAATGGAATTTAATGGAATGGAATGGAATGGAATGGAATGGAATGGAATGGAATTCAATGGAATTGAATGGAATGGAATGGAATTCAATGGAACAGAATGGAATGGAATGGAATGGAATGGAATGGAATCGAATGGAATCGAATGGAATCGAATGGAATCGAATGGAATGGAATGGAATAGAATGGAATCAACCCGAGTAGAACGGAATGGAATGGAATGGAACGGAATGGAACGAACCCGAATAGAACGGAACTGAACGGAATGGAACGGAACGGAACGGAACGGAGTGAAATGGAATGGAATGGAATCGAATGGAACCGAATGGAATGGAATGGAATGGAATGGAATGGAATGGAATGGAATGGAATGGAATGGAATGGAATGGAATGGAATGGAACCAACTCGAGTAGAATGGAATGGATTGGAAAGGAATGGAATGGAATGGAATGGAATGGAATGGAACGGAATCAACCCGAGTGGAGTGGAGTGGAGAGGAGTGGAGTGGAGTGGAGTGGAATGGAGTGGAATGGAATGGAATGGAATAGAATGGAATCAACCCGAGTAGAACGGAATGGAATGGAATGGAATGGAATGGAACGGAATGGAACAGAACGGAATGGAACGGAACGGAACGGAACGGAATGGAATTTAACGAACCCGAGTAGAATGGAATGGAATGGAATGGAATGGAATGGAATGGAATGGAATTCAATGGAATGGAATGGAATGGAATGGAATGGAATGGAATGGAATGGAATTCAGTGGAATCGAATGGAATGGAATGGAATGGAATGGAATGGAATGGAATGGAATCAACCCGAGTAGAACGGAATGGAATGGAATGGAATGGAATGGAATGGAATGGAATGGAATGGAATGGAACCGAATGGAATGGAACGGAATGGAATGGAATGGAATGGAATGGAATGGAATGGAATGGAATGGAATGGAATGGAATGGAATTCAATGGAATAGAATGGAATGGAATGGAATGGAATGGAATGGAACGGAACGGAACGCAACGCAACGCAACGGAACGGAACGGAACGGAACGGAACTGAACGTAATGGAATGGAAAGGAATCAACCCGAGTAGAACGGAATGGAATGGAATGGAATGGAATGGAACGGAACGGAACGGAACTTAACGGAACGGAACGGAATGGAATGAAATGGAATGGAATGGAATCGAATTGAATCGAATGGAATAGAATGGAATGGAATGGAATGGAATAGAAAGGAATCGAATCGAATCGAATGGAATCGAATGGAATCGAATGGAATGGAATGGAATGGAATGGAATGGAATGGAATGGAATCAACCCGTGTAGAATGTAATGGATTGGAATGGAATGGAATGGAATGGAATGGAATGGAATGGAATGGAATGGAATGGAATGGAATGGAATTCAATGGAATAGAATGGAATGGAATGGAATTCAATGGAACAGAATGGAATGGAATGGAATGGAATGGAATGGAATGGAATCGAATGGAATCGAATGGAATCGAATGGAATCGAATGGAATGGAATGGAATAGAATGGAATCAACCCGAGTAGAACGGAATGGAATGGAATGGAACGGAATGGAACGAACCCGAATAGAACGGAACTGAACGGAATGGAATGGAACGGAACGGAACGGAGTGAAATGGAATGGAATGGAATCGAATGGAACCGAATGGAATGGAATGGAATGGAATGGAATGGAATGGAATGGAACCAACTAGAGTAGAATGGAATGGATTGGAAAGGAATGGAAAAATGGAATGGAATGGAATGGAATGGAATGGAACGGAATCAACCCGAGTGGAGTGGAGTGGAGTGGAGTGGAGTGGAGTGGAATGGAGTGGAATGGAATGGAATGGAATAGAATGGAATCAACCCGAGTAGAACGGAATGGAATGGAATGGAATGGAATGGAACGGAATGGAACAGAACGGAATGGAACGGAACGGAATGGAACGGAATGGAATTTAACGAACCCGAGTAGAACTGAATGGAATGGAATGGAATGGAATGGAATGGAATGGAATGGAATCGAATGGAATGGAATGGAATGGAATCGAATGGAATGGAATGGAATGCAATGGAATGGAATCAACCCGAGTAGAACGGAATGGAATGGAATGGAATGGAATGGAATGGAACAGAACGCAATGGAACGGAACGGAACAGAACGGAATGGAAAGGAATGATCAACCCGAGAAGAACGGAATGGAATGGAATGGAATGGAATTCAATGGAATAGAATGGAATGGAATGGAATGGAATGGAATGGAATGGAATGGAATGGAATGGAATGGAATGGAATCGAATGGAATCGAATGGAATCGATTGGAATGGAATGGAATGGAATGGAATGGAATGGAATGGAATGGCATAGAATGGAATGGAATCGAATCAACCCGAGTAGATGGGAATGGAATGGAATGGAATGGAATGGAACGGAATGGAAGGAATGGAATGGAATTCAATGGAATAGAATGGAATGGAATGGAATGGAATGGAATGGAATCGAATGGACTTGAATGGAATCGAATGGAATGTAATGGAATAGAATGGAATCAACCCGATTAGAACGGAATGGAATGGAATGGAATGGAATGGAATGGAACGGAATGGAACGGAACGGAATGGAACGGAACGGAACGGAATGGAACGGAACTGAAAGGAATGGAATGGAATGAAATCAACCCGAGCAGAACGGAGTGGAATGGAGTGGAACGGAATGGAATTCAATGGAATAGAATGGAATGGAATGGAATGGAATGGAATGGAATGGAATGGAATCGAATGGAATCGAATGGAATCGAATGGAATGGATTGGAATAGAATGGAATCAACCCGAGTAGAACGGAATGGAATGGAATGGAACGGAGTGGAACGAACCCGAATAGAACGGAACTGAACGGAATGGAACGGAACGGAACGGAACGGAACGGAGTGAAATGGAATGGAATGGAATCGAATGGAACCGAATGGAATGGAATGGAATGGAATGGAATGGAATGGAATGGAATGGAATGGAATGGAATGGAACGGAAAGGAACGGAACGCAACGGAATGGAATGGAATGATAAACCCGAGTAGAACGGAATGGAATGGAATGGAATGGAATGGAATGGAACGAACCCGAGTAGAACGGAACAGAACGGAACGGAACGGAACGGAACGGAACGGAACGGAATGGAGTGAAATGGAATGGAATGGAATCGAATGGAATGGAATGGAATGGAATGGAATGGAATCGAATGGAATCGAATCGAATCGAATGGAATCGAATGGAATGGAATGGAATGGAATGGAATGGAATGGAATGGAATGGAATGGAATGGAATTCAGTGGAATAGAGTGGAATGGAATGGAATGGAATGGAATGGAATGGAATGGAATCGAATGGAATGGAATGGAATGGAATGGAATGGAATGGAATGGAAAGGAATGGAATGGAATTGAATGGAATGGAATCAACACGAGTAGAACGGAATGGAATGGAATGGAATGGAATGGAATGGAATCAACCCGAGTAGAACGGAATGCAATGGAATGGAATGGAATGGAATGGAATGGAACGGAACGGACCCGAGTAGAACGGAACAGAACGGAACGGAACGGAACGGAACGGAACGGAATGGAGTGAAATGGAATGGAATGGAATGGAATGGAATCGAATGGAATGGAATGGAATGGAATGGAATGGAATGGAATAGAATCGAATCGAATCGAATGGAATCGAATTTAATGGAATGGAATGGAATGGAATGGAATGGAATGGAATTCAATGGAATGGAACGGAATTCAATGGAATGGAATGGAATGGAATGGAACGGAACGGAACGGAACGGAACGGAATGGAACGGAACGGAACGGAATGGAATGGAATGAACCCGAGTAGAACGGAATGGAATGGAATGGAATGGAATCGAATGGAATGGAATGGAATAGAATGGAATCAACCCGAGTAGAACGGAATGGAACGGAATGGAATGGAATGGAACGGAACGGAACGGAACGGAATTCAATGGAATGGAACGGAATGGAATGGAATTCAATGGAATGGAACGGAATTCAATGGAATGGAATGGAATGGAATGGAACGGAACGGAACGGAACGGAACGGAACGGAACGGAACGGAATGGAATGGAATTCAATGGAATGGAATGGAATGGAATGGAATCGAATGGAATCGAATGGAATCGAATGGAATCGATTGGAATCGAACGGAATGGAATGGAATAGAATGGAATCAACCCGAGTGGAATGGAACGGAACGGAACGGAACGGAACGGAACGGAATGGAATAGAATGGAATCAACCCGAGTAGAACGGAATGGAATAGAACGGAATGGAATGGAATGGAATGGAATGGAACAGAATTCAATGGAATGGAATGGAATGGAATGGAATTCAATGGAATGGAATGGAATGGAATGGAATGGAATGGAATGGAGTTCCATGGAATGGAATGGAATGGAATGGAATGGAATGGAATGGAATGGAAAGGAATGGAATCGAATGGAATCGAAAGGAATCGAATGGAATCGAATGGAATGGAATGGAATAGAATGGAATCAATCCGAGTAGAACGGAACGGAACGGAACGGAACAGAACGGAAAGGAATGGAATGGAATGGAATGGAATTCCATGCAATGGATCGGAATTCAATGGAATGGAACGGAATGGAACGGAATGGAATGGAATGGAATCGAATTGAATCGAATGGAATCGAATGGAATAGAATGGAATCGAATGGAATGGAATGGAATAGAATGGAATCAACCCGAGTAGAACGGAACAGAATGGAACGGAACGGAACGGAAAGGAATGGAATGGAATGGAATTGAATGGAATGGAACGGAATTCAATGGAATGGAATGGAATGGAATGGAATGGAATTCAATGGAATGGAATGGAATCGAATGGAATCGAATGGAATCGAATGGATTCGAATGGAATCGAATGGAATCGAATGGAATGGAATGGAATAGAATGGAATCAACCCGAGTAGAACGGAAAGGAACGGAATGGAACGGAATGGAACGGAACGGAACGGAACGGATCGGAACGGAACGGAACGGAATGGAATGGAATTCAATGGAATGGAATGGAATGGAATGGAATTCAATGGAATGGAATGGAATGGAATGGAATGGAATGGAACGGAATTCAATGGAATGGAATGGAATGGAATGGAATGGAATGGAATGGAATTCAAATGGAATGGAATGGAATGGAATGCAATGGAATGGAATGGAACGGAATTCAATGGAATGGAATGGAATGGAATGGAATTCTATGGAATGGAATGGAATCGAATGGAATCAAATGGAATCGAATGGAATCGAATGGAATCGAATGGAATGGAATGGAATGGAATGGAATGGAATGGAATAGAATGGAATCAACCCGAGTGGAATGGAACGGAACGGAACGGAACGGAACGGAACGGAACGGAATGGAATAGAATGGAATCAACCCGAGTAGAACGGAATGGAATGGAATGGAATTGAATGGAACAGAATTCAACGGAATGGAATGGAATGGAATGGAATTCAATGGAATGGAATGGAATGGAATGGAATGGAGTTCAATGGAATGGAATGGAATGGAATTGAATGGAATGGAATGGAATGGAATCGAATGGAATCGAATGGAATCGAATGGAATGGAATGGAATAGAATGGAATCAACCCGAGTAGAACGGAATGGAATGGAATGGAACGGAATGGAACGAACCCGAATAGAACGGAACTGAACGGAATGGAACGGAACGGAACGGAACGGAGTGAAATGGAATGGAATGGAATCGAATGGAACCGAATGGAATGGAATGGAATGGAATGGAATGGAATGGAATGGAACCAACTAGAGTAGAATGGAATGGATTGGAAAGGAATGGAATGGAATGGAATGGAATGGAATGGAATGGAATGGAATGGAAAGGAACGGAATCAACCCGAGTGGAGTGGAGTGGAGTGGAATGGAGTGGAATGGAATGGAATGGAATAGAATGGAATCAACCCGAGTAGAACGGAATGGAATGGAATGGAATGGAATGGAACGGAATGGAACAGAACGGAATGGAACGGAACGGAACGGAACGGAATGGAATTTAACGAACCCGAGTAGAACGGAATGGAATGGAAAGGAATGGAATGGAATGGAATGGAATGGAATGGAATCGAATCGAATGGAATGGAATGGAATGGAATGGAATGGAATGGAATGCAATGGAATGGAATCAACCCGAGTAGAACGGAATGGAATGGAATGGAATGGAATGGAATGGAATGGAACAGAACGCAATGGAACGGAACGGAACAAAACGGAATGGAAAGGAATGATCAATCCGAGAAGAACGGAATGGAATGGAATGGAATGGAATGGAATGGAATGGAATGGAATCGAATGGAATCGAATGGAATCGAATGGAATCGAATGGAATCGAATGGAATGGAATGGAATAGAATGGAATCAACCCGAGTGGAATGGAACGGAACGGAACGGAACGGAACGGAACGGAATGGAATAGAATGGAATCAACCCGAGTAGAACGGAATGGAATAGAACGGAATGGAATGGAATGGAATGGAATGGAACAGAATTCAATGGAATGGAATGGAATGGAATGGAATTCAATGGAATGGAATGGAATGGAATGGAATGGAATGGAATGGAATGGAGTTCCATGGAATGGAATGGAATGGAATGGAATGGAATGGAAAGGAATGGAATCGAATGGAATCGAATGGAATCGAATGGAATCGAATGGAATGGAATGGAATAGAATGGAATCAATCCGAGTAGAACGGAACGGAACGGAACGGAACGGAACGGAAAGGAATGGAATGGAATGGAATGGAATTCCATGCAATGGATCGGAATTCAATGGAATGGAACGGAATGGAACGGAATGGAATGGAATGGAATCGAATTGAATCGAATGGAATCGAATGGAATAGAATGGAATCGAATGGAATGGAATGGAATAGAATGGAATCAACCCGAGTAGAACGGAACAGAATGGAACGGAACGGAACGGAAAGGAATGGAATGGAATGGAATTGAATGGAATGGAACGGAATTCAATGGAATGGAATGGAATGGAATGGAATGGAATTCAATGGAATGGAATGGAATCGAATGGAATCGAATGGAATCGAATGGATTCGAATGGAATCGAATGGAATCGAATGGAATGGAATGGAATAGAATGGAATCAACCCGAGTAGAACGGAAAGGAACGGAATGGAACGGAATGGAACGGAACGGAACGGAACGGAACGGAACGGAACGGAACGGAATGGAATGGAATTCAATGGAATGGAATGGAATGGAATGGAATTCAATGGAATGGAATGGAATGGAATGGAATGGAATGGAACGGAATTCAATGGAATGGAATGGAATGGAATGGAATGGAATGGAATTCAAATGGAATGGAATGGAATGGAATGCAATGGAATGGAATGGAACGGAATTCAATGGAATGGAATGGAATGGAATGGAATTCTATGGAATGGAATGGAATCGAATGGAATCAAATGGAATCGAATGGAATCGAATGGAATCGAATGGAATGGAATGGAATGGAATGGAATAGAATGGAATCAACCCGAGTGGAATGGAACGGAACGGAACGGAACTGAACGGAACGGAACGGAATGGAATAGAATGGAATCAACCCGAGTAGAACGGAATGGAATGGAATGGAATTGAATGGAACAGAATTCAATGGAATGGAATGGAATGGAATGGAATTCAATGGAATGGAATGGAACGGAATGGAATGGAATGGAATGGAGTTCAATGGAATGGAATGGAATGGAATGGAATGGAATGGAATGGAATGGAATGGAATCGAATGGAATCGAATGGAATCGAATGGAATGGAATGGAATAGAATGGAATCAACCCGAGTAGAACGGAATGGAATGGAATGGAACGGAATGGAACGAACCCGAATAGAACGGAACTGAACGGAATGGAACGGAACGGAACGGAACGGAGTGAAATGGAATGGAATGGAATCGAATGGAACCGAATGGAATGGAATGGAATGGAATGGAATGGAATGGAATGGAACCAACTAGAGTAGAATGGAATGGATTGGAAAGGAATGGAATGGAATGGAATGGAATGGAATGGAATGGAATGGAACGGAATCAACCCGAGTGGAGTGGAGTGGAGTGGAGTGGAGTGGAGTGGAATGGAGTGGAATGGAATGGAATGGAATAGAATGGAATCAACCCGAGTAGAACGGAATGGAATGGAATGGAATGGAATGGAACGGAATGGAACAGAACGGAATGGAACGGAACGGAACGGAACGGAATGGAATTTAACGAACCCGAGTAGAACGGAATGGAATGGAATGGAATGGAATGGAATGGAATGGAATGGAATGGAATGGAATGGAATCGAATGGAATGGAATGGAATGGAATGGAATGGAATGGAATGGAATGGAATGGAATGGAATGGAATGGAATGGAATGCAATGGAATGGAATCAACCCGAGTAGAACGGAATGGAATGGAATGGAATGGAATGGAACAGAACGCAATGGAACGGAACGGAACAGAACGGAATGGAAAGGAATGATCAACCCGAGAAGAACGGAATGGAATGGAATGGAATGGAATTCAATGGAATAGAATGGAATGGAATGGAATGGAATGGAATGGAATGGAATGGAATGGAATGGAATGGAATGGAATGGAATGGAATCGAATGGAATCGATTGGAATGGAATGGAATGGAATGGAATGGAATGGAATGGAATGGAATGGAATCGAATCAACCCGAGTAGATCGGAATGGAATGGAATGGAATGGAATGGAACGGAATGGAAGGAATGGAATGGAATTCAATGGAATAGAATGGAATGGAATGGGATGGAATGGAATGGAATGGAATGGAATGGAATTGAATGGACTTGAATGGAATCGAATGGAATGTAATGGAATAGAATGGAATCAACCCGAGTAGAACGGAATGGAATGGAATGGAATGGAATGGAACGGAATGGAACGGAACGGAATGGAACGGAACGGAACGGAATGGAACGCAACGCAACGGAACGGAACGGAATGGAACGGAACTGAAAGGAATGGAATGGAATGAAATCAACCCGAGCAGAACGGAATGGAATGGAGTGGAACGGAATGGAATTCAATGGAATAGAATGGAATGGAATGGAATGGAATGGAATGGAATGGAATGGAATCGAATGGAATCGAATGGAATCGAATGGAATGGATTGGAATAGAATGGAATGAACCCGAGTAGAACGGAATGGAATGGAATGGAACGGAATGGAACGAACCCGAAGAGAACGGAACTGAACGGAATGGAACGGAACGGAACGGAACGGAACGGAGTGAAATGGAATGGAATGGAATCGAATGGAACCGAATGGAATGGAATGGAATGGAATGGAATGGAATGGAACGGAAAGGAACGGAACGCAACGGAATGGAATGGAATGATAAACCCGAGTAGAACGGAATGGAATGGAATGGAATGGAATGGAATGGAACGAACCCGAGTAGAACGGAACAGAACGGAACGGAACGGAACGGAACGGAATGGAGTGAAACGGAATGGAATGGAATCGAATGGAATGGAATGGAATGGAATGGAATGGAATGGAATGGAATGGAATGGAATCGAATCGAATCGAATGGAATCGAATGGAATGGAATGGAATGGAATGGAATGGAATGGAATGGAATGGAATGGAATGGAATGGAATGGAATGGAATCAACCCGAGTAGAACGTAATGGAATGGAATGGAATGGAATGGAATGGAATGGAATGGAATGGAATGGAATGGAATGGAATGGAATGGAATTCAGTGGAATAGAGAGGAATGGAATGGAATGGAATGGAATGGAATGGAATGGAATGGAATGGAATCGAATCGAATGGAATGGAATGGAATGGAATGGAATGGAATGGAAAGGAATGGAATGGAATTGAATGGAATGGAATCAACCCGAGTAGAACGGAATGGAATGGAATTGAATGGAATGGAATGGAATCAACCCGAGTAGAACGGAATGCAATGGAATGGAATGGATTGGAATGGAATGGAACGGAACGGACCCGAGTAGAACGGAACAGAACGGAACGGAACGGAACGGAACGGAACGGAATGGAGTGAAATGGAATGGAATGGAATGGAATGGAATCGAATGGAATGGAATGGAATGGAATTGAATGGAATGGAATGGAATAGAATCGAATCGAATCGAATGGAATCGAATTTAATGGAATGGAATGGAATGGAATGGAATGAACCCGAGTAGAACGGAATGGAATGGAATGGAATGGAATCGAATGGAATGGAATGGAATAGAATGGAATCAACCCGAGTAGAACGGAATGGAACGGAATGGAATGGAATGGAACGGAACGGAACGGAACGGAATTCAATGGAATTGAACGGAATGGAATGGAATTCAATGGAATGGAACGGAATTCAATGGAATGGAATGGAATGGAATGGAACGGAACGGAACGGAACGGAACGGAACGGAATGGAATGGAATTCAATGGAATGGAATGGAATTTAATGGAATGGAATGGAATGGAATTGAATGGAATGGAACGGAATTCAATGGAATGGAATGGAATGGAATGGAATTCAATGGAATGGAATGCAATCGAATGGAATCGAATGGAATCGAATGGAATCGATTGGAATTGAATGGAATCGAATGGAATGGAATGGAATAGAATGGAATCAACACGAGTGGAATGGAACGGAACGGAACGGAACGGAACGGAACGGAACGGAACGGAATGGAATAGAATGGAATCAACCCGAGTAGAACGGAATGGAATGGAATGGAATTGAATGGAACAGAATTCAATGGAATGGAATGGAATGGAATGGAATTCAATGGAATGGAATGGAATGGAATGGAATTGAATTCAATGGAATGGAATGGAATGGAATGGAATGGAATGGAATGGAAAGGAATGGAATCGAATGGAATCGAATGGAATCGAATGGAATGGAATGGAATAGAATGGAATCAATCCGAGTAGAACGGAACAGAATGGAACGGAACGGAACGGAAAGGAATGGAATGGAATGGAACGGAATTCAATGCAATGGATCGGAATTCAATGGAATGGAACGGAATGGAACGGAACGTAATGGAACGGAATGGAATGGAATGGAATGGAATGGAACCAACTAGAGTAGAATGGAATGGATTGGAAAGGAATGGAATGGAATGGAATGGAATGGAATGGAATGGAATGGAATGGAATGGAACGGAATCAACCCGAGTGGAGTGGAGTGGAGTGGAGTGGAGTGGAGTGGAATGGAGTGGAATGGAATGGAATGGAATAGAATGAAAACAACCCGAGTAGAACGGAATGGAACGGAATGGAACGGAATGGAACGGAACGGAACGGAACGGAACGGAATTCAATGGAATGGAACGGAATGGAATGGAATTCAATGGAATGGAACGGAATTCAATGGAATGGAATGGAATGGAATGGAACGGAACGGAAAGGAACGGAACGGAACGGAACGGAATGGAATGGAATTCAGTGGAATGGAATGGAAAGGAATGGAATTCAATGGAATGGAATTCAATGGAATGGAATGGAATGGAATGGAATGGAATGGAATGGAACGGAATTCAATGGAATGGAATGGAATGGAATGGAATGGAATGGAATGGAATGGAATGGAATGGAATGGAATAGAATGGAATCAACCCGAGTAGAATGGAATGGAATGGAATGGAATGGAATGGAATGGAATGGAATGGAATGGAATGGAATTCAAATGGAATGGAATGGAATGGAATGGAATAGAATGGAATGCAATGGAATGGAATGGAAACGAATCGAATTTAATCGAATGGAATCGAATGGAATGGAATGGAATAGAATGGGATCAACCCGAGTAGAACGGAATGGAATGGAATGGAATGGAATGGAATGGAATGGAATGGAACAGAACGCAATGGAACGGAACGGAACAGAACGGAATGGAAAGGAATGATCAACCCGAGAAGAACGGAATGGAATGGTATGGAATGGAATGGAATGCAATGGAATGGAATGGAATGGAACGAACACGAGTAGAACGGAAAAGAATGGAACGGAACGGAACAGAAAGGAACGGAACGGAATGGAGTGAAATGCAATGGAATGGAATCGAATGGATTCGAATGGAATGGAATGGAATTGAATGGAATGGAATGGAATGGAATGGAATCGAATGGAATCGAATGGAATCGAATGGAATGGAATGGAATAGAATGGAATCAACCCGAGTAGAACGGAATGGAATGGAATGGAATGGAATGGAAAGGAATGGAATGGAATTCAATGGAATGGAATGGAATGGAATGGAATGGAATGGAATTCAGTGGAATCGAATGGAATGGAATGGAATGGAATGGAATGGAATGGAATGGAATGGAATCAACCCGAGTAGAATGGAATGGAATGGAATGGAATGGAATGGAATGGAATGGAATGGAATGGAACCGAATGGAATGGAATTTAATGGAATGGAATGGAATGGAATGGAATGGAATGGAATTCAATGGAATAGAATGGAATGGAATGGAATGGAATGGAATGGAACGGAACGGAACGCAACGCAACGGAACGGAACGGAACGGAACGGAACTGAACGGAATGGAATGGAATGGAATCAACCCGAGTAGAACGGAATGGAATGGAATGGAATGGAATGGAACGGAACGGAACGGAACGGAACGGAACGGAACGGAACGGAATGGAATGAAATGGAATGGAATGGAATCGAATTGAATCGAATGGAATAGAATGGAATGGAATGGAATGGAATAGAAAGGAATCGAATGGAATCGAATGGAATCGAATGGAATGGAATGGAATGGAATGGAATGGAATGGAATGGAATGGAATGGAATGGAATGGAATCAACCCGTGTAGAATGTAATGGATTGGAATGGAATGGAATGGAATGGAATGGAATGGAATGGAATGGAATGGAATGGAATGGAATGGAATGGAATTCAATGGAATAGAATGGAATGGAATGGAATTCAATGGAACAGAATGGAATGGAATGGAATGGAATGGAATGGAATGGAATGGAATGGAATCGAATGGAATCGAATGGAATCGAATGGATTCGAATGGAATGGAATGGAATAGAATGGAATCAACCCGAGTAGAACGGAATGGAATGGAATGGAACGGAATGGAACGAACCCGAATAGAACGGAACTGAACGGAATGGAACGGAACGGAACGGAACGGAGTGAAATGGAATGGAATGGAATCGAATGGAACCGAATGGAATGGAATGGAATGGAATGGAATGGAATGGAATGGAATGGAATGGAATGGAACCAACTCGAGTAGAATGGAATGGATTGGAAAGGAATGGAATGGAATGGAATGGAATGGAATGGAATGGAACGGAATCAACCCGAGTGGAGTGAAGTGGAGTGGAGTGGAGTGGAGTGGAGTGGAATGGAGTGGAATGGAATGGAATGGAATAGAATGGAATCAACCCGAGTAGAACGGAATGGAATGGAATGGAATGGAATGGAATGGAATGGAATGGAATTCAATGGAATGGAATGGAATGGAATGGAATGGAATTCAGTGGAATCGAATGGAATGGAATGGAATGGAATGGAATGGAATGGAATGGAATGGAATGGAATCAACCCGAGTAGAACGGAATGGAATGGAATGGAATGGAATGGAACCGAATGGAATGGAACGGAATGGAATGGAATGGAATGGAATGGAATGGAATGGAATGGAATGGAATGGAATAGAATGGAATGGAATGGAATTCAATGGAATAGAATGGAATGGAATGGAATGGAATGGAATGGAACGGAACGGAACGCAACGCAACGCAACGGAACGGAACGGAACGGAACGGAACTGAACGTAATGGAATGGAATGGAATCAACCCGAGTAGAACGGAATGGAATGGAATGGAATGGAATGGAACGGAACGGAACGGAACGGAACGGAACGGAATGGAATGAAATGGAATGGAATGGAATCGAATTGAATCGAATGGAATAGAATGGAATGGAATGGAATAGAAAAGAATCGAATCGAATCGAATGGAATCGAATGGAATCGAATGGAATGGAATGGAATGGAATGGAATGGAATGGAATGGAATGGAATGGAATGGAATCAACCCGTGTAGAATGTAATGGATTGGAATGGAATGGAATGGAATGCAATGGAATGGAATGGAATGGAATGGAATGGAATGGAATGGAATGGAATGGAATTCAATGGAATAGAATGGAATGGAATGGAATTCAATGGAACAGAATGGAATGGAATGGAATGGAATGGAATGGAATGGAATGGAATCGAATTGAATCAAATGGAATCGAATGGAATCGAATGGAATGGAATGGAATAGAATGGAATCAACCCGAGTAGAACGGAATGGAATGGAATGGAACGGAATGGAACGAACCCGAATAGAACGGAACTGAACGGAATGGAACGGAACGGAACGGAACGGAGTGAAATGGAATGGAATGGAATCGAATGGAACCGAATGGAATGGAATGGAATGGAATGGAATGGAATGGAATGGAACCAACTAGAGTAGAATGGAATGGATTGGAAAGGAATGGAATGGAATGGAATGGAATGGAATGGAATGGAATGCAATGGAACGGAATCAACCCGAGTGGAGTGGAGTGGAGTGGAGTGGAGTGGAGTGGAGTGGAATGGAGTGGAATGGAATGGAATGGAATAGAATGGAATCAACCCGAGTAGAACGGAATGGAAAGGAATGGAATGGAATGGAACGGAATGGAACAGAACGGAATGGAACGGAACGGAACGGAACGGAATGGAATTTAACGAACCGAGTAGAACGGAATGGAATGGAATGGAATGGAATGGAATGGAATGGAATGGAATGGAATCGAATGGAATGGAATGGAATGGAATCGAATGGAATGGAATGGAATGCAATGGAATGGAATCAACCCGAGTAGAACGGAATGGAATGGAATGGAATGGAATGGAATGGAATGGAACAGAACGCAATGGAACGGAACGGAACAGAACGGAATGGAAAGGAATGATCAACCCGAGAAGAACGGAATGGAATGGAATGGAATGGAATTCAATGGAATAGAATGGAATGGAATGGAATGGAATGGAATGGAATGGAATGGAATGGAATGGAATGGAATCGAATGGAATCGAATGGAATCGATTGGAATGGAATGGAATGGAATGGAATGGAATAGAATGGAATGGAATCGAATCAACCCGAGTAGATCGGAATGGAATGGAATGGAATGGAATGGAACGGAATGGAAGGAATGGAATGGAATTCAATGGAATAGAATGGAATGGAATGGAATGGAATGGAATGGAATCGAATGGACTTGAATGGAATCGAATGGAATGTAATGGAATAGAAAGGAATCAACCAGAGTAGAACGGAATGGAATGGAATGGAATGGAATGGAATGGAACGGAATGGAACGGAACGGAATGGAACGGAACTGAAAGGAATGGAATGGAATGAAATCAACCCGAGCAGAACGGAATGGAATGGAGTGGAACGGAATGGAATTCAATGGAATAGAATGGAATGGAATGGAATGGAATGGAATGGAATGGAATGGAATCGAATGGAATCGAATGGAATCGAATGGAATGGATTGGAATAGAATGGAATCAACCCGAGTAGAACGGAATGGAATGGAATGGAACGGAATGGAACGAACCCGAATAGAACGGAACTGAACGGAATGGAACGGAACGGAACGGAACGGAACGGAGTGAAATGGAATGGAATGGAATCGAATGGAACCGAATGGAATGGAATGGAATGGAATGGAATGGAATGGAATGGAACGGAAAGGAACGGAACGCAACGGAATGGAATGGAATGATAAACCCGAGTAGAACGGAATGGAATGGAATGGAATGGAATGGAATGGAATGGAACGAACCCGAGTAGAACGGAACAGAACGGAACGGAACGGAACGGAACGGAACGGAACGGAATGGAGTGAAATGGAATGGAATGGAATCGAATGGAATGGAATGGAATGGAATGGAATGGAATCGAATCGAATGGAATGGAATGGAATGGAATGGAATGGAATGGAATGGAATGGAATGGAATGGAATGGAATGGAATGGAATCAACCCGAGTAGAACGTAATGGAATGGAATGGAATGGAATGGAATGGAATGGAATGGAATGGAATGGAATGGAATGGAATTCAGTGGAATAGAGTGGAATGGAATGGAATGGAATGGAATGGAATGGAATGGAATGGAATGGAAAGGAATGGAATGGAATTGAATGGAATGGAATCAACCCGAGTAGAACGGAATGGAATGGAATGGAATGGAATGGAATGGAATCAACCCGAGTAGAACGGAATGCAATGGAATGGAATGGAATGGAATGGAATGGAACGGAACGGACCCGAGTAGAACGGAACAGAACGGAACGGAACGGAACGGAACGGAATGGAGTGAAATGGAATGGAATGGAATGGAATGGAATCGAATGGAATGGAATGGAATGGAATGGAATGGAATAGAATCGAACCGAATCGAATGGAATCGAATTTAATGGAATGGAATGGAATGGAATGGAATGGAATGGAATGGAATTCAATGGAATGGAACGGAATTCAATGGAATGGAATGGAATGGAATGGAACGGAACGGAACGGAACGGAACAGAACGGAACGGAACGGAACGGAATGGAATGGAATGAACCCGAGTAGAACGGAATGGAATGGAATGGAATGGAATCGAATGGAATGGAATGGAATAGAATGGAATCAACCCGAGTAGAACGGAATGGAACGGAATGGAATGGAATGGAACGGAACGAAACGGAACGGAATTCAATGGAATGGAACGGAATGGAATGGAATTCAATGGAATGGAACGGAATTCAATGGAATGGAATGGAATGGAATGGAACGGAACGGAACGGAACGGAACGGAAAGGAACGGAACGGAATGGAATGGAATTCAATGGAATGGAATGGAATGGAATGGAATGGAATGGAATGGAATGGAATTGAATGGAATGGAACGGAATTCAATGGAATGGAATGGAATGGAATGGAATTCAATGGAGTGGAATGCAATCGAATGGAATCGAATGGAATCGAATGGAATCGATTGGAATCGAATGGAATCGAATGGAATGGAATGGAATAGAATGGAATCAACACGAGTGGAATGGAACGGAACGGAACGGAACGGAACGGAACAGAACGGAACGGAATGGAATAGAATGGAATCAACCCGAGTAGAACGGAATGGAATGGAATGGAATTGAATGGAACAGAATTAAATGGAATGGAATGGAATTGAATGGAATTCAATGGAATGGAATGGAATGGAATGGAATGGAATTCAATGGAATGGAATGGAATGGAATTAAATGGAATGGAATCGAATGGAATCGAATGGAATCGAATGGAATGGAATGGAATAGAATGGAATCAATCCGAGTAGAACGGAACGGAACGGAACGGAACGGAACGGAAAGGAATGGAATGGAATGGAACGGAATTCAATGCAATGGATCGGAATTCAATGGAATGGAACGGAATGGAACGGAACATAATAGAACTTAATGGAATGGAATGGAATGGAATGGAATGGAATGGAACGGAATGGAATGGAACGGAATGGAATGGAATGGAATTCAATGGAATGGAGTGGAATGGAATGGAATGGAATGGAATGGAATGGAATGGAATCGAATTGAATCGAATGGAATCGAATGGAATAGAATGGAATAGAATGGAATGGAATGGAATAGAATGGAATCAACCCGAGTAGAACGGAACGGAACGGAACGGAACGGAACGGAAAGGAATGGAATGGAATGGAACGGAATTCAATGCAATGGAACGGAATTCAATGGAATGGAACGGAATGGAACGGAATGGAACGGAACGGAATGGAAAGGAATGGAATGGAATGGAATGGAATGGAACGGAATGGAATGGAACGGAATGGAATGGAATGGAATGGAATGGAATTCAATGGAATGGAATGGAATCGAATGGAATGGAATGGAATGGAATTCCATGGAATTCCATGGAATGGAATGGAATGGAATGGAATGGAATTCAATGGAATAGAATGGAATGGAATGAAATCAACACAAGTAGAAAGGAATGGAACGTAACGGAATGGAATGGAATGAACCCGAGTAGAACGGAATGGAATGGAATGGAATGGAATGGAAAGGAATGGAATCGAGTGGAATGGAATGGAATAGAATGGAATCAACCCGAGTAGAACGGAATGGAACGGAATGGAACGGAATGGAACGGAACGGAACGGAACGGAAAGGAACGGAATTCAATGGAATGGAAAGGAATGGAATGGAATTCAATGGAATGGAACGGAATTCAATGGAATGGAATGGAATGGAATGGAACGGAACGGAACGGAACGGAACGGAACGGAATGGAATGGAATTCAATGGAATGGATTGGAATGGAATGGAATTCAATCTAATGGAATTCAATGGAATGGAATGGAATGGAATGGAATGGAATGGAATGGAACGGAATTCAATGGAATGGAATGGAATGGAATGGAATTCTATGGAATGGAATGGAATTCAATGGAATGGAATGGAATGGAATGGAATGGAATGGAATGGAATCGAATGGAATCGAATGGAATCGAATGGAATGGAATGGAATAGAATGGAATCAACCCGAGTAGAATGGAATGGAATGGAATGGAATGGAATGGAATGGAATGGAATGGAATGGAATGGAATTCAAATGGAATGGAATGGAATGGAATGGAATGGAATTGAATGGAATGGAACGGAATTCATTGGAATGGAATGGAATGGAATGGAATTCAATGGAATGGAATGGAATGGAATGGAATCGAATGGAATCGAATGGAATCGAATGGAATCGAATGGAATCGAATGGAATGGAATGGAATAGAATGGAATCAACCCGAGTGGAATGGAACGGAACGGAACGGAACGGAACGGAACGGAATGGAATAGAATGGAATCAACCCGAGTAGAACGGAGGGGAATGGAATGGAATGGAATGGAACAGAATTCAATGGAATGGAATGGAATGGAATGGAATTCAATGGAATGGAATGGAATGGAATGGAATGGAATGGAATGGAATGGAATGGAGTTCCATGGAATGGAATGGAATGGAATGGAATGGAATGGAATGGAAAGGAATGGATTCGAATGGAATCGAATGGAATCGAATGGAATCGAATGGAATGGAATGGAATAGAATGGAATCAATCCGAGTAGAACGGAACGGAACGGAACGGAACGGAACGGAAAGGAATGGAATGGAATGGAACGGAATTCCATGCAATGGATCGGAATTCAATGGAATGGAACGGAATGGAACGGAATGGAATGGAATGGAACGGAATGGAATTTAATGGAATTCAATGGAATGGAATGGAATGGAATGGAATGGAATGGAATGGAATGGAATCGAATTGAATCGAATGGAATAGAATGGAATCGAATGGAATGGAATGGAATAGAATGAAATCAACCCGAGTAGAACGGAACTGAACGGAACGGAACTGAACGGAAAGGAATGGAATGGAATGGAATTGAATGGAATGGAACGGAATTCAATGGAATGGAATGGAATGGAATGGAATTCAATGGAATGGAATGGAATCGAATGGAATCGAATGGAATCGAATGGATTCGAATGGAATCGACTGGAATCGAATGGAATGGAATGGAATAGAATGGAATCAACCCGAGTAGAACGGAAAGGAACGGAATGGAACGGAATGGAACGGAACGGAACGGAACGGAACGGAACAGAATTCAATGGAATGGAACGGAATGGAATGGAATTCAATGGAATGGAACGGAATTCAATGGAATGGAATGGAATGGAATGGAACGGAACGGAACGGAACGGAACGAAACGGAACGGAACGGAACGGAACGGAACGGAATGGAATGGAATTCAATGGAATGGAATGGAATGGAATGGAATTCAATGGAATGGAATTCAATGGAATGGAATGGAATGGAATGGAATGGAATGGAACGGAATTCAATGGAATGGAATGGAATGGAATGGAATTCAAATGGAATGGAATGGAATGGAATGCAATGGAATGGAATGGAACGGAATTCAATGGAATGGAATGGAATGGAATGGAATTCTATGGAATGGAATGGAATCGAATGGAATCAAATGGAATCGAATGGAATCGAATGGAATCGAATGGAATGGAATGGAATGGAATGGAATAGAATGGAATCAACCCGAGTGGAATGGAACGGAACGGAACGGAACTGAACGGAACGGAACGGAACGGAATGGAATAGAATGGAATCAACCCGAGTAGAACGGAATGGAATGGAATGGAATTGAATGGAACAGAATTCAATGGAATGGAATGGAATGGAATGGAATTCAATGGAATGGAATGGAATGGAATGGAATGGAATGGAATGGAATGGAGTTCAATGGAATGGAATGGAATGGAATGGAATGGAATGGAATCGAATCGAATGGAATGGAATGGAATGGAATGGAATGGAATGGAATAGAATGGAATCAACCCGAGTAGAACGGAATGGAATGGAATGGAACGGAATGGAACGAACCCGAATAGAACGGAACTGAACGGAATGGAACGGAACGGAACGGAACGGAGTGAAATGGAATGGAATGGAATCGAATGGAACCGAATGGAATGGAATGGAATGGAATGGAATGGAATGGAATGGAACCAACTAGAGTAGAATGGAATGGATTGGAAAGGAATGGAATGGAACGGAATTCAATGGAATGGAATGGAATGGAATGGAATTCTATGGAATGGAATGGAATCGAATGGAATCAAATGGAATCGAATGGAATCGAATGGAATCGAATGGAATGGAATGGAATAGAATGGAATCAACCCGAGTAGAATGGAATGGAATGGAATAGAATGGAATCAACCCGAGTGGAATGGAACGGAACGGAACGGAACTGAACGGAACGGAACGGAACGGAATGGAATAGAATGGAATCAACCCGAGTAGAACGGAATGGAATGGAATGGAATTGAATGGAACAGAATTCAATGGAATGGAATGGAATGGAATGGAATTCAATGGAATGGAATGGAATGGAATGGAATGGAATGGAATGGAGTTCAATGGAATGGAATGGAATGGAATGGAATGGAATGGAATGGAATCGAATGGAATCGAATGGAATGGAATGGAATGGAATGGAATAGAATGGAATCAACCCGAGTAGAACGGAATGGAATGGAATGGAACGGAATGGAACGAACCCGAATAGAACGGAACTGAACGGAATGGAACGGAACGGAACGGAACGGAGTGAAATGGAATGGAATGGAATCGAATGGAACCGAATGGAATGGAATGGAATGGAATGGAATGGAATGGAATGGAATGGAACCAACTAGAGTAGAATGGAATGGATTGGAAAGGAAAGGAATGGAACGGAATTCAATGGAATGGAATGGAATGGAATGGAATTCTATGGAATGGAATGGAATCGAATGGAATCAAATGGAATCGAATGGAATCGAATGGAATCGAATGGAATGGAATGGAATGGAATGGAATGGAACGGAATCAACCCGAGTGGAGTGGAGTGGAGTGGAGTGGAGTGGAGTGGAGTGGAATGGAGTGGAATGGAATGGAATGGAATAGAATGGATTCAACCCGAGTAGAACGGAATGGAATGGAATGGAATGGAATGGAACGGAATGGAACAGAACGGAATGGAACGGAACGGAACGGAACGGAATGGAATTTAACGAACCCGAGTAGAACGGAATGGAATGGAATGGAATGGAATGGAATGGAATGGAATGGAATGGAATGGAATGGAATGGAATCGAATGGAATGGAATGGAATGGAATGGAATGGAATGGAATGGAATGGAATGCAATGGAATGGAATCAACCCGAGTAGAACGGAATGGAATGGAATGGAATGGAATGGAACAGAACACAATGGAACGGAACGGAACAGAACGGAATGGAAAGGAATGATCAACCCGAGAAGAACGGAATGGAATGGAATGGAATGGAATTCAATGGAATAGAATGGAATGGAATGGAATGGAATGGAATGGAATGGAATGGAATCGAATGGAATCGAATGGAATCGATTGGAATGGAATGGAATGGAATGGAATGGAATGGAATGGAATGGAATCGAATCAACCCGAGTAGATCGGAATGGAATGGAATGGAATGGAATGGAACGGAATGGAAGGAATGGAATGGAATTCAATGGAATAGAATGGAATGGAATGGAATGGAATGGAATGGAATGGAATTGAATGGACTTGAATGGAATCGAATGGAATGTAATGGAATAGAATGGAATCAACCCGAGTAGAACGGAATGGAATGGAATGGAATGGAATGGAATGGAACGGAATGGAACGGAACGGAATGGAACGGAACGGAACGGAATGGAACGCAACGCAACGGAACGGAACGGAATGGAACGGAACTGAAAGGAATGGAATGGAATGAAATCAACCCGAGCAGAACGGAATGGAATGGAGTGGAACGGAATGGAATTCAATGGAATAGAATGGAATGGAATGGAATGGAATGGAATGGAATGGAATGGAATCGAATGGAATCGAATGGAATCGAATGGAATGGATTGGAATAGAATGGAATCAACCCGAGTAGAACGGAATGGAATGGAATGGAACGGAATGGAACGAACCCGATTAGAACGGAACTGAACGGAATGGAACGGAACGGAACGGAACGGAGTGAAATGGAATGGAATGGAATCGAATGGAACCGAATGGAATGGAATGGAATGGAATGGAATGGAATGGAATGGAATGGAACGGAAAGGAACGGAACGCAACGGAATGGAATGGAATGATAAACCCGAGTAGAATGGAATGGAATGGAATGGAATGGAATGGAATGGAATGGAATGGAATGGAACGAACCCGAGTAGAACGGAACAGAACGGAACGGAACGGAACTGAACGGAACGGAACGGAATGGAGTGAAATGGAATGGAATGGAATCGAATGGAATGGAATGGAATGGAATGGAATGGAATGGAATGGAATGGAATCGAATCGAATGGAATGGAATGGAATGGAATGGAATGGAATGGAATGGAATGAAATGGAATGGAATCAACCCGAGTAGAACGTAATGGAATGGAATGGAATGGAATGGAATGGAATGGAATGGAATGGAATGGAATGGAATGGAATGGAATGGAATGGAATGGAATGGAATTCAGTGGAATAGAGTGGAATGGAATGGAATGGAATGGAATGGAATGGAATGGAATGGAATGGAATGGAATGGAATGGAAAGGAATGGAATGGAATTGAATGGAATGGAATCAACCCGAGTAGAACGGAATGGAATGGAATGGAATGGAATGGAATGGAATCAACCCGAGTAGAACGGAATGCAATGGAATGGAATGGAATGGAATGGAATGGAACGGAACGGACCCGAGTAGAACGGAACAGAACGTAACGGAACGGAAAGGAACGGAACGGAATGGAGTGAAATGGAATGGAATGGAATGGAATGGAATCGAATGGAATGGAATGGAATGGAATGGAATGGAATGGAATAGAATCGAATCGAATCGAATGGAATCGAATTTAATGGAATGGAATGGAATGGAATGGAATGGAATTCAATGGAATGGAACGGAATTCAATGGAATGGAATGGAATGGAATGGAACGGAACGGAACGGAACGGAACGGAACGGAATGGAATGGAATGAACCCGAGTAGAACGGAATGGAATGGAATAGAATGGAATCGAATGGAATGGAATGGAATAGAATGGAATCAACCCGAGTAGAACGGAATGGAACGGAATGGAATGGAATGGAACGGAACGGAAAGGAACGGAATTCAATGGAATTGAACGGAATGGAATGGAATTCAATGGAATGGAACGGAATTCAATGGAATGGAATGGAACGGAACGGAACGGAACGGAACGGAACGGAATGGAATGGAATTCAATGGAATGGAATGGAATGGAATGGAATGGAATGGAATGGAATGGAACGGAACTCAATGGAATGGAATGGAATGGAATGGATTTCAATGGAATGGAATGCAATCGAATGGAATCGAATGGAATCGAATGGAATCGATTGGAATCGAATGGAATCGAATGGAATGGAATGGAATAGAATGGAATCAACACGAGTGGAATGGAACGGAACGGAACGGAACGGAACGGAACGGAACAGAATGGAATAGAATGGAATCAACCCGAGTAGAAAGGAATGGAATGGAATGGAATTGAATGGAACAGAATTCAATGGAATGGAATGGAATGGAATGGAATTCAATGGAATGGAATGGAATGGAATGGAATGGAATTCAATGGAATGGAATGGAATGGAATGGAATGGAATGGAATGGAATGGAATCGAATGGAATCGAATGGAATCGAATGGAATGGAATGGAATAGAATGGAATCAATCCGAGTAGAACGGAACGGAATGGAACGGAACGGAACGGAAAGGAATGGAATGGAATGGAACGGAATTCAATGCAATGGATCGGAATTCAATGGAATGGAACGGAATGGAACGGAACGTAATGGAACGGAATGGAATGGAATGGAATAGAATGGAATGGAATGGAATGGAACGGAATGGAATGGAACGGAATGGAATGGAATGGAATTCAATGGAATGGAATGGAATGGAATGGAATGGAATGGAATGGAATGGAATGGAATCGAATTGAATCGAATGGAATCGAATGGAATAGAATGGAATAGAATGGAATGGAATGGAATAGAATGGAATCAACCCGAGTAGAACGGAACGGAACGGAACGGAACGGAAAGGAATGGAATGGAATGGAACGGAATTCAATGCAATGGAACGGAATTCAATGGAATGGAACGGAATGGAACGGAATGGAACGGAACGGAATGGAAAGGAATGGAATGGAATGGAATGGAATGGAACGGAATGGAATGGAACGGAATGGAATGGAATGGAATTCCATGGAATTCCATGGAATGGAATGGAATGGAATGGAATGGAATGGAATGGAATTCAATGGAATAGAATGGAATGGAATGAAATCAACACAAGTAGAAAGGAATGGAACGGAACGGAATGGAATGGAATGAACCCGAGTAGAACGGAATGGAATGGAATGGAATGGAATGGAAAGGAATGGAATCGAGTGGAATGGAATGGAATAGAATGGAATCAACCCGGGTAGAACGGAATGGAACGGAATGGAACGGAACGGAACGGAACGGAACGGAACGGAATGGAATTCAATGGAATGGAACGGAATGGAATGGAATTCATTGGAATGGAACGGAATTCAATGGAATGGAAAGGAATGGAATGGAACGGAACGGAACGGAACGGAACGGAATGGAATGGAATTCAATGGAATGGATTGGAATGGAATGGAATTCAATCTAATGGAATTCAATGGAATGGAATGGAATGGAATGGAATGGAATGGAACGGAATTCAATGGAATGGAATGGAATGGAATGGAATTCAATGGAATGGAATGGAATTCAATGGAATGGAATGGAATTCAATGGAATGGAATGGAATGGAATGGAATCGAATGGAATCGAATGGAATCGAATGGAATGGAATGGAATAGAATGGAATCAACCCGAGTAGAACGGAAAGGAACGGAATGGAACGGAATGGAACGGAACGGAACGGAACGGAAAGGAACAGAATTCAATGGAATGGAACGGAATGGAATGGAATTCAATGGAATGGAACGGAATTCAATGGAATGGAATGGAATGGAATGGAACGGAACGGAACGGAACGGAACGAAACGGAACGGAACGGAACGGAACGGAACGGAACGGAATGGAATGGAATTCAATGGAATGGAATGGAATGGAATGGAATTCAATGGAATGGAATTCAATGGAATGGAATGGAATGGAATGGAATGGAACGGAATTCAATGGAATGGAATGGAATGGAATGGAATTCAATGGAATTGAATGGAATTCAATGGAATGGAATGGAATGGAATGGAATGGAATAGAATGGAATCGAATGGAATCGAATGGAATCGAATGGAATCGAATGGAATGGAATGGAATAGAATGGAATCAACCCGAGTGGAATGGAATGGAATGGAATGGTATGGAATGGAATGGAACGGAATGGAATGGAATGGAATGGAATGGAATGGAATTCCAATGGAATGGAATGGAATGGAATGCAATGGAATGGAACGGAATTCAATGGAATGGAATGGAATGGAATGGAATTCAGTGGAATGGAATGCAATCGAATGGAATCGAATTGAATCGAATGGAATCGATTGGAATCGAATGGAATCGAATGGAATGGAATGGAATAGAATGGAATCAACACGAGTGGAATGGAACGGAATGGAACGGAACGGAACGGAACGGAACGGAACGGAATGGAATAGAATGGAATCAACCCGAGTAGAACGGAATGGAATGGAATGGAATTGAATGGAACAGAATTCAATGGAATGGAATGGAATGGAATGGAATGGAATGGAATGGAATGGAATGGAATGGAATTCAATGGAATGGAATGGAATGGAATGGAATGGAATGGAATGGAATGGAATCGAATGGAATCGAATGGAATGGAATGGAATGGAATGGAATAGAATGGAATCAATCCGAGTAGAACGGAACGGAACGGAACGGAACGGAAAGGAATGGAATGGAATGGAACGGAATTCAATGCAATGGATCGGAATTCAATGGAATGGAACGGAATGGAACGGAACGTAATGGAACGGAATGGAATGGAATGGAATGGAATGGAATGGAATGGAACGGAATGGAATGGAACGGAATGGAATGGAATGGAATTCAATGGAATGGAATGGAATGGAATGGAATGGAATGGAATGGAATGGAATCGAATTGAATCGAATGGAATCGAATGGAATAGAATGGAATAGAATGGAATGGAATGGAATAGAATGGAATCAACCCGAGTAGAACGGAACGGAACGGAACGGAACGGAACGGAAAGGAATGGAATGGAATGGAACGGAATTCAATGCAATGGAACGGAATTCAATGGAATGGAACGGAATGGAAAGGAATGGAACGGAACGGAATGGAAAGGAATGGAATGGAATGGAATGGAATGGAACGGAATGGAATGGAACGGAATGGAATGGAATGGAATGGAATGGAATTCAATGGAATGGAATGGAATTCAATGGAATGGAATTCTATGGAATTCAATGGAATGGAATGGAATGGAATGGAATGGAATGGAATTCAATGGAATGGAATGGAATCGAATGGAATGGAATGGAAAGGAATTCCATGGAATTCCATGGAATGGAATGGAATGGAATGGAATGGAATGGAATGGAATGGAATTCAATGGAATAGAATGGAACGGAATGAAATCAACACAAGTAGAAAGGAATGGAACGGAACGGAATGGAATGGAATGAACCCGAGTAGAACGGAATGGAATGGAATGGAATGGAATGGAAAGGAATGGAATCGAGTGGAATGGAATGGAATAGAATGGAATCAACCCGAGTAGAACGGAATGGAACGGAATGGAACGGAATGGAACGGAACGGAACGGAACGGAACGGAACGGAACGGAATTCAATGGAATGGAACGGAATGGAATGGAATTCAATGGAATGGAACGGAATTCAATGGAATGGAAAGGAATGGAATGGAACGGAATGGAACGGAACGGAACGGAACGGAATGGAATGGAATTCAATGGAATGGATTGGAATGGAATGGAATTCAATCTAATGGAATTCAATGGAATGGAATGGAATGGAATGGAATGGAATGGAATGGAACGGAATTCAATGGAATGGAATGGAATGGAATGGAATTCAATGGAATGGAATGGAATTCAATGGAATGGAATGGAATGGAATGGAATGGAATGGAATCGAATGGAATCGAATGGAATGGAATGGAATAGAATGGAATCAACCCGAGTAGAATGGAATGGAATGGAATGGAATGGAATGGAATGGAATGGAATGGAATGGAATGGAATGGAATTCAAATGGAATGGAATGGAATGGAATGGAATGGAATTGAATGGAATGGAACGGAATTCATTGGAATGGAATGGAATGGAATGGAATCGAATGGAATCGAATGGAATCGAATGGAATCGAATGGAATCGAATGGAATCGAATGGAATGGAATGGAATAGAATGGAATCAACCCGAGTGGAATGGAACGGAACGGAACGGAACGGAACGGAACGGAATGGAATAGAATGGAATCAACCCGAGTAGAACGGAATGGAATGGAATGGAATGGAATGGAACAGAATTCAATGGAATGGAATGGAATGGAATGGAATTCAATGGAATGGAATGGAATGGAATGGAATGGAATGGAATGGAATGGAGTTCCATGGAATGGAATGGAATGGAATGGAATGGAATGGAAAGGAATGGAATCGAATGGAATCGAATGGAATCGAATGGAATCGAATGGAATGGAAGGGAATAGAATGGAATCAATCCGAGTAGAACGGAACGGAACGGAACGGAACGGTACGGAAAGGAATGGAATGGAATGGAACGGAATTCCATGCAATGGATCGGAATTCAATGGAATGGAACGGTATGGAACGGAATGGAATGGAATGGAACGGAATGGAATGGAATGGAACGGAATGGAATGGAATGGAATTCAATGGAATGGAATGGAATGGAATGGAATGGAATGGAATCGAATTGAATCGAATGGAATCGAATGGAATAGAATGGAATCGAATGGAATGGAATGGAATAGAATGGAATCAACCCGAGTAGAACGGAACGGAACGGAACGGAACGGAACGGAAAGGAATGGAATGGAATGGAATTGAATGGAATGGAACGGAATTCAATGGAATGGAATGGAATGGAATGGAATTCAATGGAATGGAATGGAATCGAATGGATTCGAATGGAATCGAATGGATTCGAATGGAATCGAATGGAATCGAATGGAATGGAATGGAATAGAATGGAATCAACCCGAGTAGAACGGAAAGGAGCGGAATGGAAAGGAATGGAACGGAACGGAACGGAACGGAACGGAACAGAATTCAATGGAATGGAACGGAATGGAATGGAATTCAATGGAATGGAACGGAATTCAATGGAATGGAATGGAATGGAATGGAACGGAACGGAACGGAACGGAACGAAACGGAACGGAATGGAACGGAACGAAACGGAATGGAATGGAATGGAATTCAATGGAATGGAATGGAATGGAATGGAATTCAATGGAATGGAATTCAATGGAATGGAATGGAATGGAATGGAATGGAATGGAACGGAATTCAATGGAATGGAATGGAATGGAATGGAATTCAATGGAATGGAATGGAATTCAATGGAATGGAATGGAATGGAATGGAATGGAATGGAATGGAATCGAATGGAATCGAATGGAATCGAATGGAATCGAATGGAATGGAATGGAATAGAATGGAATCAACCCGAGTGGAATGGAATGGAATGGAATGGTATGGAATGGAATGGAATGGAATGGAATGGAATGGAATGGAATGGAATTCAAATGGAATGGAATGGAATGGAATGCAATGGAATGGAATGGAACGGAATTCAATGGAATGGAATGGAATGGAATGGAATTCTATGGAATGGAATGGAATCGAATGGAATCAAATGGAATCGAACGGAATCGAATGGAATCGAATGGAATGGAATGGAATGGAATGGAATAGAATGGAATCAACCCGAGTGGAATGGAACGGAACGGAACGGAACGGAACGGAACGGAACGGAATGGAATAGAATGGAATCAACCCGAGTAGAACGGAATGGAATGGAATGGAATTGAATGGAACAGAATTCAATGGAATGGAATGGAATGGAATGGAATTCAATGGAATGGAATGGAATGGAATGGAATGGAGTTCAATGGAATGGAATGGAATGGAATGGAACGGAATGGAATGGAATGGAATGGAATCGGATGGAATCGAATGGAATCGAATGGAATGGAATGGAATAGAATGGAATCAATCCGAGTAGAACGGAATGGAACGGAACGGAACGGAACGGAAAGGAATGGAATGGAATGGAACGGAATTCAATGCAATGGACCGGAATTCAATGGAATGGAACGGAATGGAACGGAATGGAACGGAACGTAATGGAAAGGAATGGAATGGAATGGAATGGAATGGAACGGAATGGAATGGAACGGAATGGAATGGAATGGAATTCAATGGAATGGAATGGAATGGAATGGAATCGAATTGAATCGAATGGAATCGAATGGAATAGATTGGAATCGAATGGAATGGAATGGAATAGAATGGAATCAACCCGAGTAGAACGGAACGGAACGGAACGGAACGGAACGGAACGGAAAGGAATGGAATGGAATGGAACGGAATTCAATGCAATGGATTGGAATTCAATGGAATGGAACGGAATGGAACGGAACGTAATGGAATGGAATGGAATGGAATGGAATGGAATGGAACGGAATGGAATGGAACGGAATGGAATGGAATGGAATTCAATGGAATGGAATGGAATGGAATGGAATGGAATGGAATGGAATGGAATCGAATTGAATAGAATGGAATCGAATGGAATAGAATGGAATCGAATGGAATGGAATGGAATAGAATGGAACCAACCCGTGTAGAACGGAACGGAATGGAACGGAAAGGAATGGAATGGAATGAACCCGAGTAGAACGGAATGGAATGGAATGGAATGGAATCGAATGGAATGGAATCGAGTGGAATGGAATGGAATAGAATGGAATCAACCCGAGTAGAACGGAATGGAACGGAATGGAACGGAATGGAACGGAACGGAACGGAACGGAACGGAACGGAATTCAATGGAATGGAACGGAATGGAATGGAATTCAATGGAATGGAACGGAATTCAATGGAATGGAATGGAATGGAATGGAACGGTACGGAACGGAATGGAATGGAACGGAACGGAATGGAATGGAATTCCATGGAATGGAATGGAATGGAATGGAATTCAATGTAGTGGAATTCAATGGAATGGAATGGAATGGAATGGAATGGAATGGAACGGAATGGAATGGAATGGAATGGAATCAACCCGAGTAGAAAGGAATGGAATGGAATGGAATGGAATGGAATGGAATGGAATGGAATGGAATGGAATGGAATGGAATGGAATTCAATGGAATAGAATGGAATGGAATGGAATGGAATGGAGTGGAATGGAATAGAATGGAATCGAATGGAGTTGAATGGAATCGAATGGAATGGAATGGAATAGAATGGAATCAACCCGAGTAGAACGGAATGGAATGGAATGGAATGGAATGGAATGGAACGGAATGGAACGGAACGGAATGGAAAGGAACGGAACGGAACTGAATGGAATGGAATGAACCCGTATAGAACGGAATGGAATGGAATGGAATGGAATGGAATGGAATGGAATGGAACCGAATTGAATGGAATCGAATGGAATCGAATGGAATGGAATGGAATAGAATGGAATGGAATCAACCCCAGTAGAAAGGAATGGAATGGAATGGAATGGAATGGAATGGAATGGAATGGAATGGAATCGAATAGAATCGAATGGAATCAAATGGAATCGAATGGAATCGAATGGATTGGAATGGAATGGAATGGAATGGAATGGAATGGAATGGAATCAACCCGAGTAGAACGGAATGGAATGGAATGGAATAGAATGGAATGGAATGGAATGGAATGGAATGGAATGGAATTCAATGGAATAGAATGGAATGGAATGGAATGGAATGGAATGGAATCGAATGGACTTGAATGGAATTGAATGGAACGGAAAGGAATAGAATGGAATCAACCCGAGTAGAACGGAATGGAAAGGAATGGAATGGAATGGAATGGAATGGAACGGAATGGAACGGAACGGAATGGAACGGAACGGAACGGAATGGAATGGAATGGAATGGAATTCAATGGAATGGAATGGAATGGAATGGAATGGAATGGAATCAACCCGAGTAGAATGGAATGGATCGGAATGGAATGGAATGGAATGGAATGGAATCGAATGGAATCGAATGGAATGGAGTGGAATGGAATGGAATGGAATGGAATGGAATGGAATGGAATCAACCCGAGTAGAACGGAATGGAATGGAATGGAATGGAATGGAGTGTTATGGAATGGAATCAACCCGTGTAGAATGGAATGGATTGGAATGGAATGGAATGGAATGGAATTCAATGGAATGGAATGGAATTCAATGGAATAGAATGGAATGGATTTGAATGGAATGGAATCGAATGGAGTCGAATGGAATCGAATGGAATGGAGTGGAATTGAATGGAATCAACCCGAGTAGAACGGAATGGAATGGAATGGAACGGAATGGAACGAACCCGAGTAGAACGGAACTGAACGGAACGGAACGGAACGGAACGGAGTGAAATGGAATCGAATGGAATCGAATGGTACCGAATGGAAAGGAATGGAATGGAATGGAATGGAATGGAATGGAATGGAATCAACCCGAGTAGAATGGAAAGGATTGGAATGGAATGGAATGGCATGGAATGGAATGGCATGGAATGGAATGGAATGGAATGGAATGGAATGGAATGGAATGGAATGGAATCGAATGGAATGGAATGGAATGGAAGGGAACGGAATCAACCCAAGTGGAGTGGAGTGGAGTGGAGTGGAGTAGAGCGCAGTGGAGTGGAGTGGAGTGGAGTGGAGTGGAATGGAATGGAATGGAATGGAATGGAATGGAATAGAATGGAATCAACCCGAGTAGAAAGGAATGGAATGGAATGGAATGCAATGGAACGGAATGGAACAGAACGGAATGGAACGGAACGGAACGGAACGGAATGGAATTTAATGAACCCGAGTAGAACGGAATGGAATGGAATGGAATGGAATGGAGAGGAATCGAATCGAATGGAATTGAATCGAAAGGAATCGAATGGAATCGAATGGAATAGAATGGAATGGAATGGAATCAACCCGAGTAGAACGGAATGGAATGGAATGGAATGGAATGGAATGGAATGGAATGGAATGGAATGGAATGGAATGGAATGGAATGGAATGCAATGGAATGGAATAGAATGGACTCATCCCGAGTAGAACGGAACGGAACGGAATGGAATGGAATGGAATGGAATGGAATGGAATGGAACGGAACGGAACGGAACGGAACGGAACGCAACGAAATGGAATGGAATGGAATGAACCACCCGAGTAGAACGGAATGGAATGGAATGGAATGGAATGGAATGTAATGGAATGGAACTAACCCGAGAAGAACGGAACGGAACGGAACGGAACGGAACGCAATGGAATGGAGTGAAATGGAATGGAATGGAATCGAATGGAATGGAATGGAATGGAATGGAATGGAATGGAATGGAATGGAATGGAATCAACCCGAGTAAAATGGAATGGAATGGAATCGAATCGAAAGGAATCGAATGCAATCGAATGGAATGGAATGGAATGGAATGGAATGGAATGGAATGGTATCAACCCGTGTAGAATGGAATGGATTGGAATGGAATGGAATGGAATGGAATTCAATGCAATAGAATGGAATGAAAGGGAATGGAATGGAATGGAATGGAATGGAATGGAATGGAATGGAATTCAATGGAATAGAATGGAAAGAATGGAATGGAATGGAATGGAATGCAATCGAATGGAATCGAACGGAATCGAATGGAATGGAGTGGAATAGAATGGAATCAACCCGAGTAGAACGGAATGGAATGGAATGGAACGGAGTTGAATGGAATGGAATGGAATGGAATGGAATGGAATGGAATGGAATGGAATGGAATGGAATCGAATTTAATCGAATGGAATCGAATGGAATGGAATGGAATAGAATGGGATCAACCCGAGTAGAACGGAATGGAATGGAATGGAATGGAATGGAATTGAAAGGAATGGAATGGAATGGAAAGGAATGGAATGGAATGGAATGGAATGGAATAGAATGGAATGCAATGGAATGGAATGGAAACGAATCGAATTTAATCGAATGGAATCGAATGGAATGGAATGGAATAGAATGGGATCAACCCGAGTAGAACGGAATGGAATGTAATGGAATGGAATGGAATGGAATGGAACAGAACGCAATGGAACGGAACGGAACAGAACGGAATGGAAAGGAATGATCAACCCGAGAAGAACGGAATGGAATGGAATGGAATGGAATGGAATGCAATGGAATGGAATGGAATGGAACGAACACGAGTAGAACGGAAAAGAATGGAACGGAACGGAACAGAACGGAACGGAACGGAATGGAGTGAAATGCAATGGAATGGAATCGAATGGATTCGAATGGAATGGAATGGAATTGAATGGAATGGAATGGAATGGAATGGAATCGAATGGAATCGAATGGAATCGAATGGAATGGAATGGAATAGAATGGAATCAACCCGAGTAGAACGGAATGGAATGGAATGGAATGGAATGGAATGGAATGGAATTCAATGGAATGGAATGGAATGGAATGGAATGGAATTCAGTGGAATCGAATGGAATGGAATGGAATGGAATGGAATGGAATGGAATGGAATGGAATCAACCCGAGTAGAACGGAATGGAATGGAATGGAATGGAATGGAATGGAATGGAATGGAATGGAATGGAATGGAATGGAATGGAACCGAATGGAATGGAATTTAATGGAATGGAATGGAATGGAATGGAATGGAATGGAATTCAATGGAATAGAATGGAATGGAATGGAATGGAATGGAATGGAACGGAACGGAACGCAACGCAACGCAACGGAACGGAACGGAACGGAACGGAACTGAACGGAATGGAATGGAATGGAATCAACACGAGTAGAACGGAATGGAATGGAATGGAATGGAATGGAACGGAACGGAACGGAACGGAACGGAACGGAATGGAATGAAATGGAATGGAATGGAATCGAATTGAATCGAATGGAATAGAATGGAATGGAATGGAATGGAATAGAAAGGAATCGAATCGAATCGAATGGAATCGAATGGAATCGAATGGAATGGAATGGAATGGAATGGAATGGAATGGAATGGAATGGAATGGAATGGAATGGAATCAACCCGTGTAGAATGTAATGGATTGGAATGGAATGGAATGGAATAGAATGGAATGGAATGGAATGGAATGGAATGGAATGGAATTCAATGGAATTGAATGGAATGGAATGGAATTCCATGGAACAGAATGGAATGGAATGGAATGGAATGGAATGGAATCGAATGGAATCGAATGGAATCGAATGGAATCGAATGGAATGGAATGGAATAGAATGGAATCAACCCGAGTAGAACGGAATGGAATGGAATGGAACGGAATGGAACGAACCCGAATAGAACGGAACTGAACGGAATGGAACGGAACGGAACGGAACGGAGTGAAATGGAATGGAATGGAATCGAATGGAACCGAATGGAATGGAATGGAATGGAATGGAATGGAATGGAATGGAATGGAATGGAATGGAATGGAATGGAACCAACTCGAGTAGAATGGAATGGATTGGAAAGGAATGGAATGGAATGGAATGGAATGGAATGGAACGGAATCAACCCGAGTGGAGTGGAGTGGAGAGGAGTGGAGTGGAGTGGAGTGGAATGGAGTGGAATGGAATGGAATGGAATAGAATGGAATCAACCCGAGTAGAACGGAATGGAATGGAATGGAATGGAATGGAACGGAATGGAACAGAACGGAATGGAACGGAACGGAACGGAACGGAATGGAATTTAACGAACCCGAGTAGAATGGAATGGAATGGAATGGAATGGAATGGAATGGAATGGAATGGAATGGAATGGAATTCAATGGAATGGAATGGAATGGAATGGAATGGAATGGAATTCAGTGGAATCGAATGGAATGGAATGGAATGGAATGGAATGGAATGGAATGGAATGGAATCAACCCGAGTAGAACGGAATGGAATGGAATGGAATGGAATGGAATGGAATGGAATGGAATGGAACCGAATGGAATGGAACGGAATGGAATGGAATGGAATGGAATGGAATGGAATGGAATGGAATGGAATGGAATGGAATGGAATTCAATGGAATAGAATGGAATGGAATGGAATGGAATGGAATGGAACGGAACGGAACGCAACGCAACGCAACGGAACGGAACGGAACGGAACGGAACTGAACGTAATGGAATGGAAAGGAATCAACCCGAGTAGAACGGAATGGAATGGAATGGAATGGAATGGAACGGAACGGAACGGAACTTAACGGAACGGAACGGAATGGAATGAAATGGAATGGAATGGAATCGAATTGAATCGAATGGAATAGAATGGAATGGAATGGAATGGAATAGAAAGGAATCGAATCGAATCGAATGGAATCGAATGGAATCGAATGGAATGGAATGGAATGGAATGGAATGGAATGGAATGGAATGGAATCAACCCGTGTAGAATGTAATGGATTGGAATGGAATGGAATGGAATGGAATGGAATGGAATGGAATGGAATGGAATGGAATTCAATGGAATAGAATGGAATGGAATGGAATTCAATGGAACAGAATGGAATGGAATGGAATGGAATGGAATGGAATGGAATCGAATGGAATCGAATGGAATCGAATGGAATCGAATGGAATGGAATGGAATAGAATGGAATCAACCCGAGTAGAACGGAATGGAATGGAATGGAACGGAATGGAACGAACCCGAATAGAACGGAACTGAACGGAATGGAATGGAACGGAACGGAACGGAGTGAAATGGAATGGAATGGAATCGAATGGAACCGAATGGAATGGAATGGAATGGAATGGAATGGAATGGAATGGAACCAACTAGAGTAGAATGGAATGGATTGGAAAGGAATGGAAAAATGGAATGGAATGGAATGGAATGGAATGGAACGGAATCAACCCGAGTGGAGTGGAGTGGAGTGGAGTGGAGTGGAGTGGAATGGAGTGGAATGGAATGGAATGGAATAGAATGGAATCAACCCGAGTAGAACGGAATGGAATGGAATGGAATGGAATGGAACGGAATGGAAAAGAACGGAATAGAACGGAACGGAATGGAACGGAATGGAATTTAACGAACCCGAGTAGAACGGAATGGAATGGAATGGAATGGAATGGAATGGAATGGAATCGAATGGAATGGAATGGAATGGAATCGAATGGAATGGAATGGAATGCAATGGAATGGAATCAACCCGAGTAGAACGGAATGGAATGGAATGGAATGGAATGGAATGGAACAGAACGCAATGGAACGGAACGGAACAGAACGGAATGGAAAGGAATGATCAACCCGAGAAGAACGGAATGGAATGGAATGGAATGGAATTCAATGGAATAGAATGGAATGGAATGGAATGGAATGGAATGGAATGGAATGGAATGGAATCGAATGGAATCGAATGGAATCGATTGGAATGGAATGGAATGGAATGGAATGGAATGGAATGGCATAGAATGGAATGGAATCGAATCAACCCGAGTAGATCGGAATGGAATGGAATGGAATGGAATGGAACGGAATGGAAGGAATGGAATGGAATTCAATGGAATAGAATGGAATGGAATGGAATGGAATGGAATGGAATCGAATGGACTTGAATGGAATCGAATGGAATGTAATGGAATAGAATGGAATCAACCCGAGTAGAACGGAATGGAATGGAATGGAATGGAATGGAATGGAACGGAATGGAACGGAACGGAATGGAACGGAACGGAACGGAATGGAACGCAACGCAACGGAACGGAACGGAATGGAACGGAACTGAAAGGAATGGAATGGAATGAAATCAACCCGAGCAGAACGGAGTGGAATGGAGTGGAACGGAATGGAATTCAATGGAATAGAATGGAATGGAATGGAATGGAATGGAATGGAATGGAATGGAATCGAATGGAATCGAATGGAATCGAATGGAATGGATTGGAATAGAATGGAATGAACCCGAGTAGAACGGAATGGAATGGAATGGAAAGGAATGGAACGAACCCGAATAGAACGGAACTGAACGGAATGGAACGGAACGGAACGGAACGGAACGGAGTGAAATGGAATGGAATGGAATCGAATGGAACCGAATGGAATGGAATGGAATGGAATGGAATGGAATGGAATGGAATGGAACGGAAAGGAACGGAACGCAACGGAATGGAATGGAATGATAAACCCGAGTAGAACGGAAAGGAATGGAATGGAATGGAATGGAATGGAACGAACCCGAGTAGAACGGAACAGAACGGAACGGAACGGAACGGAACGGAACGGAACGGAATGGAGTGAAATGGAATGGAATGGAATCGAATGGAATGGAATGGAATGGAATGGAATGGAATCGAATGGAATCGAATCGAATCGAATGGAATGGAATGGAATGGAATGGAATGGAATGGAATGGAATGGAATGGAATGGAATGGAATGGAATTCAGTGGAATAGAGTGGAATGGAATGGAATGGAATGGAATGGAATGGAATGGAATCGAATGGAATGGAATGGAATGGAATGGAATGGAATGGAATGGAAAGGAATGGAATGGAATTGAATGGAATGGAATCAACCCGAGTAGAACGGAATGGAATGGAATGGAATGGAATGGAATGGAATGGAATCAACCCGAGTAGAACGGAATGCAATGGAATGGAATGGAATGGAATGGAATGGAACGGAACGGACCCGAGTAGAACGGAACAGAACGGAACGGAACGGAACGGAACGGAACGGAATGGAGTGAAATGGAATGGAATGGAATGGAATTGAATGGAATGGAATGGAATGGAATGGAATGGAATGGAATGGAATGGAATAGAATCGAATCGAATCGAATGGAATCGAATTTAATGGAATGGAATGGAATGGAATGGAATGGAATGGAATTCAATGGAATGGAACGGAATTCAATGGAATGGAATGGAATGGAATGGAATGGAACGGAACGGAACGGAACGGAACGGAACGGAACGGAATGGAATGGAATGAACCCGAGTAGAACGGAATGGAATGGAATGGAATGGAATCGAATGGAATGGAATGGAATAGAATGGAATCAACCCGAGTAGAACGGAATGGAACGGAATGGAATGGAATGGAACGGAACGGAACGGAACGGAATTCAATGGAATGGAACGGAATGGAATGGAATTCAATGGAATGGAACGGAATTCAATGGAATGGAATGGAATGGAATGGAACGGAACGGAACGGAACGGAACGGAACGGAACGGAATGGAATGGAATTCAATGGAATGGAATGGAATGGAATGGAATCGAATGGAATCGAATGGAATCGAATGGAATCGAATGGAATCGAACGGAATGGAATGGAATAGAATGGAATCAACCCGAGTGGAATGGAACGGAACGGAACGGAACGGAACGGAACGGAATGGAATAGAATGGAATCAACCCGAGTAGAACGGAATGGAATAGAACGGAATGGAATGGAATGGAATGGAATGGAACAGAATTCAATGGAATGGAATGGAATGGAATGGAATTCAATGGAATGGAATGGAATGGAATGGAATGGAATGGAATGGAATGGAGTTCCATGGAATGGAATGGAATGGAATGGAATGGAATGGAATGGAATGGAAAGGAATGGAATCGAATGGAATCGAATGGAATCGAATGGAATCGAATGGAATGGAATGGAATAGAATGGAATCAATCCGAGTAGAACGGAACGGAACGGAACGGAAAGGAATGGAATGGAATGGAATGGAATTCCATGCAATGGATCGGAATTCAATGGAATGGAACGGAATGGAACGGAATGGAATGGAATGGAATCGAATTGAATCGAATGGAATCGAATGGAATAGAATGGAATCGAATGGAATGGAATGGAATAGAATGGAATCAACCCGAGTAGAACGGAACAGAATGGAACGGAACGGAACGGAAAGGAATGGAATGGAATGGAATTGAATGGAATGGAACGGAATTCAATGGAATGGAATGGAATGGAATGGAATGGAATTCAATGGAATGGAATGGAATCGAATGGAATCGAATGGAATCGAATGGATTCGAATGGAATCGAATGGAATCGAATGGAATGGAATGGAATAGAATGGAATCAACCCGAGTAGAACGGAAAGGAACGGAATGGAACGGAATGGAACGGAACGGAACGGAACGGAACGGAACGGAATGGAATGGAATTCAATGGAATGGAATGGAATGGAATGGAATTCAATGGAATGGAATGGAATGGAATGGAATGGAATGGAACGGAATTCAATGGAATGGAATGGAATGGAATGGAATGGAATTCAAATGGAATGGAATGGAATGGAATGCAATGGAATGGAATGGAACGGAATTCAATGGAATGGAATGGAATGGAATGGAATTCTATGGAATGGAATGGAATCGAATGGAATCAAATGGAATCGAATGGAATCGAATGGAATGGAATGGAATGGAATGGAATGGAATAGAATAGAATGGAATCAACCCGAGTGGAATGGAACGGAACGGAATGGAACGGAACGGAACGGAACGGAATGGAATAGAATGGAATCAACCCGAGTAGAACGGAATGGAATGGAATGGAATTGAATGGAACAGAATTCAATGGAATGGAATGGAATGGAATGGAATTCAATGGAATGGAATGGAATGGAATGGAATGGAATGGAATGGAGTTCAATGGAATGGAATGGAATGGAATGGAATGGAATGGAATGGAATGGAATGGAATCGAATGGAATCGAATGGAATCGAATGGAATGGAATGGAATAGAATGGAATCAACCCGAGTAGAACGGAATGGAATGGAATGGAACGGAATGGAACGAACCCGAATAGAACGGAACTGAACGGAATGGAACGGAACGGAACGGAACGGAGTGAAATGGAATGGAATGGAATCGAATGGAACCGAATGGAATGGAATGGAATGGAATGGAATGGAATGGAATGGAATGGAACCAACTAGAGTAGAATGGAATGGATTGGAAAGGAATGGAATGGAATGGAATGGAATGGAATGGAATGGAATGGAACGGAATCAACCCGAGTGGAGTGGAGTGGAGTGGAGTGGAGTGGAGTGGAGTGGAGTGGAATGGAGTGGAATGGAATGGAATGGAATAGAATGGAATCAACCCGAGTAGAACGGAATGGAATGGAATGGAATGGAATGGAACGGAATGGAACAGAACGGAATGGAACGGAACGGAACGGAACGGAATGGAATTTAACGAACCCGAGTAGAACGGAATGGAATGGAATGGAATGGAATGGAATGGAATGGAATGGAATGGAATCGAATGGAATGGAATGGAATGGAATGGAATGGAATGGAATGGAATGGAATGGAATGGAATGGAATGCAATGGAATGGAATCAACCCGAGTAGAACGGAATGGAATGGAATGGAATGGAATGGAACAGAACGCAATGGAACGGAACGGAACAGAACGGAATGGAAAGGAATGATCAACCCGAGAAGAACGGAATGGAATGGAATGGAATGGAATTCAATGGAATAGAATGGAATGGAATGGAATGGAATGGAATGGAATGGAATGGAATGGAATGGAATGGAATGGAATGGAATGGAATCGAATGGAATCGATTGGAATGGAATGGAATGGAATGGAATGGAATGGAATGGAATGGAATGGAATCGAATCAACCCGAGTAGATCGGAATGGAATGGAATGGAATGGAATGGAACGGAATGGAAGGAATGGAATGGAATTCAATGGAATAGAATGGAATGGAATGGAATGGAATGGAATGGAATGGAATGGAATGGAATTGAATGGACTTGAATGGAATCGAATGGAATGTAATGGAATAGAATGGAATCAACCCGAGTAGAACGGAATGGAATGGAATGGAATGGAATGGAATGGAACGGAATGGAACGGAACGGAATGGAACGGAACGGAACGGAATGGAACGCAACGCAACGGAACGGAACGGAATGGAACGGAACTGAAAGGAATGGAATGGAATGAAATCAACCCGAGCAGAACGGAATGGAATGGAGTGGAACGGAATGGAATTCAATGGAATAGAATGGAATGGAATGGAATGGAATGGAATGGAATGGAATGGAATGGAATCGAATGGAATCGAATGGAATCGAATGGAATGGATTGGAATAGAATGGAATGAACCCGAGTAGAACGGAATGGAATGGAATGGAAAGGAATGGAACGAACCCGAATAGAACGGAACTGAACGGAATGGAACGGAACGGAACGGAACGGAACGGAGTGAAATGGAATGGAATGGAATCGAATGGAACCGAATGGAATGGAATGGAATGGAATGGAATGGAATGGAACGGAAAGGAACGGAACGCAACGGAATGGAATGGAATGATAAACCCGAGTAGAACGGAATGGAATGGAATGGAATGGAATGGAATGGAACGAACCCGAGTAGAACGGAACAGAACGGAACGGAACGGAACGGAACGGAATGGAGTGAAATGGAATGGAATGGAATCGAATGGAATGGAATGGAATGGAATGGAATGGAATGGAATGGAATGGAATCGAATCGAATCGAATGGAATCGAATGGAATGGAATGGAATGGAATGGAATGGAATGGAATGGAATGGAATGGAATGGAATGGAATGGAATGGAATGGAATCAACCCGAGTAGAACGTAATGGAATGGAATGGAATGGAATGGAATGGAATGGAATGGAATGGAATGGAATGGAATGGAATGGAATGGAATGGAATTCAGTGGAATAGAGTGGAATGGAATGGAATGGAATGGAATGGAATGGAATGGAATGGAATCGAATGGAATGGAATGGAATGGAATGGAATGGAATGGAATGGAAAGGAATGGAATGGAATTGAATGGAATGGAATCAACCCGAGTAGAACGGAATGGAATGGAATTGAATGGAATGGAATGGAATCAACCCGAGTAGAACGGAATGCAATGGAATGGAATTGAATGGAATGGAATGGAACGGAAAGGACCCGAGTAGAACGGAAAAGAACGGAACGGAACGGAACGGAACGGAATGGAGTGAAATGGAATGGAATGGAATGGAATGGAATCGAATGGAATGGAATGGAATGGAATTGAATGGAATGGAATGGAATCGAATCGAATCGAATCGAATGGAATCGTATTTAATGGAATGGAATGGAATGGAATGGAATGAACCCGAGTAGAACGGAATGGAATGGAATGGAATGGAATCGAATGGAATGGAATGGAATAGAATGGAATCAACCCGAGTAGAACGGAATGGAACGGAATGGAATGGAATGGAACGGAACGGAACGGAACGGAATTCAATGGAATTGAACGGAATGGAATGGAATTCAATGGAATGGAACGGAATTCAATGGAATGGAATGGAATGGAATGGAACGGAACGGAACGGAACGGAACGTAACGGAATGGAATGGAATTCAATGGAATGGAATGGAATGGAATGGAATGGAATGGAATTGAATGGAATGGAACGGAATTCAATGGAATGGAATGGAATGGAATGGAATTCAGTGGAATGGAATGCAATCGAATGGAATCGAATGGAATCGAATGGAATCGATTGGAATCGAATGGAATCGAATGGAATGGAATGGAATAGAATGGAATCAACACGAGTGGAATGCAACGGAACGGAACGGAACGGAACGGAACGGAACGGAACGGAATGGAATAGAATGGAATCAACCCGAGTAGAACGGAATGGAATGGAATGGAATTGAATGGAACAGAATTCAATGGAATGGAATGGAATGGAATGGAATGGAATGGAATGGAAAGGAATGGAATCGAATGGAATCGAATGGAATCGAATGGAATGGAATGGAATAGAATGGAATCAATCCGAGTAGAACGGAACAGAATGGAACGGAACGGAACGGAAAGGAATGGAATGGAATGGAACGGAATTCAATGCAATGGATCGGAATTCAATGGAATGGAACGGAATGGAACGGAACGTAATGGAACGGAATGGAATGGAATGGAATGGAATGGAATGGAATGGAACGGAATGGAATGGAACGGAATGGAATGGAATGGAATTCAATGGAATGGAATGGAATGGAATTGAATGGAATGGAATGGAATCGAATTGAATCGAATGGAATCGAATGGAATAGAATGGAATAGAATGGAATGGAATGGAATAGAATGGAATCAACCCGAGTAGAACGGAACGGAACGGAACGGAACGGAACGGAAAGGAATGGAATGGAATGGAACGGAATTCAATGCAATGGAACGGAATTCAATGGAATGGAACGGAATGGAACGGAATGGAACGGAACGGAATGGAAAGGAATGGAATGGAATGGAATGGAATGGAATTCAATGGAATAGAATGGAATGGAATGAAATCAACACAAGTAGAAAGGAATGGAACGGAACGGAATGGAATGGAATGAACCCGAGTAGAACGGAATGGAATGGAATGGAATGGAATGGAAAGGAATGGAATCGAGTGGAATGGAATGGAATAGAATGGAATCAACCCGAGTAGAACGGAATGGAACGGAATGGAACGGAATGGAACGGAACGGAACGGAACGGAACGGAACGGAACGTAATTCAATGGAATGGAACGGAATGGAATGGAATTCAATGGAATGGAACGGAATTCAATGGAATGGAAAGGAATGGAATGGAACGGAACGGAACGGAACGGAACGGAACGGAATGGAATGGAATTCAATGGAATGGATTGGAATGGAATGGAATTCAATCTAATGGAATTCAATGGAATGGAATGGAATGGAATGGAATGGAATGGAATGGAATGGAACGGAATTCAATGGAATGGAATGGAATGGAATGGAATTCAATGGAATGGAATGGAATTCAATGGAATGGAATGGAATGGAATCAAATGGAATCGAATGGAATGGAATGGAATGGAATGGAATAGAATGGAATCAACCCGAGTAGAACGGAAAGGAACGGAATGGAACGGAATGGAACGGAACGGAACGGAACGGAACGGAACAGAATTCAATGGAATGGAACGGAATGGAATGGAATTCAATGGAATGGAACGGAATTCAATGGAATGGAATGGAATGGAATGGAACGGAACGGAACGGAACGGAACGAAACGGAACGGAACGGAACGGAACGGAACGGAACGGAACGGAATGGAATGGAATTCAATGGAATGGAATGGAATGGAATGGAATTCAATGGAATGGAATTCAATGGAATGGAATGGAATGGAATGGAATGGAATGGAACGGAATTCAATGGAATGGAATGGAATGGAATGGAATGGAATGGAATGGAATGGAATTCAATGGAATGGAATGGAATGGAATGGAATGGAATGGAATGGAATCGAATGGAATCGAATGGAATCGAATGGAATCGAATGGAATGGAATGGAATAGAATGGAATCAACCCGAGTGGAATGGAATGGAATGGAATGGTATGGAATGGAATGGAATGGAATGGAATGGAATGGAATGGAATGGAATTCAAATAGAATGGAATGGAATGGAATGCAATGGAATGGAATGGAACGGAATTCAATGGAATGGAATGGAATGGAATGGAATTCTATGGAATGGAATGGAATCGAATGGAATCAAATGGAATCGAATGGAATCGAATGGAATCAACCCGAGTGGAATGGAACGGAATGGAACGGAACGGAACGGAACGGAACGGAATGGAATAGAATGGAATCAACCCGAGTAGAACGGAATGGAATGGAATGGAATTGAATGGAACAGAATTCAATGGAATGGAATGGAATGGAATGGAATTCAATGGAATGGAATGGAATGGAACGGAACGGAACGGAATGGAACGCAACGCAACGGAACAGAACGGAATGGAACGGAACTGAAAGGAATGGAATGGAATGAAATCAACCCGAGCAGAACGGAATGGAATGGAGTGGAACGGAATGGACTCAATGGAATAGAATGGAATGGAATGGAATGGAATGGAATGGAATGGAATGGAATCGAATGGAATCGAATGGAATCGAATGGAATGGATTGGAATAGAATGGAATCAACCCGAGTAGAACTTAATGGAATGGAATGGAACGGAATGGAACGAACCCGAATAGAACGGAACTGAACGGAATGGAACGGAACGGAACGGAACGGAACGGAGTGAAATGGAATGGAATGGAATCGAATGGAACCGAATGGAATGGAATGGAATGGAATGGAATGGAATGGAATGGAACGGAAAGGAACGGAACGCAACGGAATGGAATGGAATGATAAACCCGAGTAGAACGGAATGGAATGGAATGTAATGGAATGGAAAGGAACGAACCCGAGTAGAACGGAACAGAACGGAACGGAACGGAACGGAACGGAACGGAACGGAATGGAGTGAAATGGAATGGAATGGAATCGAATGGAATGGAATGGAATGGAATGGAATGGAATGGAATGGAATGGAATCGAATCGAATCGAATGGTATCGAATGGAATGGAATGGAATGGAATGGAATGGAATGGAATGGAATGGAATGGAATGGAATCAACCCGAGTAGAACATAATGGAATGGAATGGAATGGTATGGAATGGAATGGAATGGAATGGAATGGAATGGAATGGAATGGAATGGAATTCAGTGGAATAGAGTGGAATGGAATGGAATGGAATGGAATGGAATGGAATGGAATGGAATGGAATGGAATGGAATGGAATCGAATCGAATGGAATGGAATGGAATGGAATGGAATGGAATGGAAAGGAATGGAATGGAATTGAATGGAATGGAATCAACCCGAGTAGAACGGAATGGAATGGAATGGAATGGAATGGAATGGAATCAACCCGAGTAGAACGGAATGCAATGGAATGGAATGGAATGGAATGGAATGGAACGGAACGGACCCGAGTAGAACGGAACAGAACGGAACGGAACGGAACGGAACGGAACGGAATGGAGTGAAATGGAATGGAATGGAATGGAATGGAATCGAATGGAATGGAATGGAATGGAATGGAATGGAATGGAATAGAATCGAATCGAATCGAATGGAATCGAATTTAATGGAATGGAATGGAATGGAATGGAATGGAATTCAATGGAATGGAACGGAATTCAATGGAATGGAATGGAATGGAAAGGAACGGAACGGAACGGAACGGAACGGAACGGAACGGAAAGGAACGGAATGGAATGGAATGAACCCGAGTAGAACGGAATGGAATGGAATGGAATGGAATCGAATGGAATGGAATGGAATAGAATGGAATCAACCCGAGTAGAACGGAATGGAACGGAATGGAATGGAATGGAACGGAACGGAACGGAACGGAATTCAATGGAATTGAACGGAATGGAATGGAATTCAATGGAATGGAACGGAATTCAATGGAATGGAATGGAATGGAATGGAACGGAACGGAACGGAACGGAACGGAACGGAATGGAATGGAATTCAATGGAATGGAATGGAATGGAATGGAATGGAATGGAATGGAATTGAATGGAATGGAACGGAATTCAATGGAATGGAATGGAATGGAATGGAATTCAGTGGAATGGAATGCAATCGAATGGAATCGAATGGAATCGAATGGAATCGATTGGAATCGAATGGAATCGAATGGAATGGAATGGAATAGAATGGAATCAACACGAGTGGAATGCAACGGAACGGAACGGAACGGAACGGAACGGAACGGAATGGAATAGAATGGAATCAACCCGAGTAGAACGGAATGGAATGGAATGGAATTGAATGGAACAGAATTCAATGGAATGGAATGGAATGGAATGGAATGGAATGGAATTCAATGGAATGGAATGGAATGGAATGGAATGGAATGGAATGGAATGGAATGGAATGGAATGGAATCGAATGGAATCGAATGGAATCGAATGGAATGGAATGGAATAGAATGGAATCAATCCGAGTAGAACGGAACGGAACGGAACGGAACGGAACGGAAAGGAATGGAATGGAATGGAACGGAATTCAATGCAATGGATCGGAATTCAATGGAATGGAACGGAATGGAACGGAACGTAATGGAATGGAATGGAATGGAATGGAATGGAACGGAATGGAATGGAACGGAATGGAATGGAATGGAATTCAATGGAATGGAATGGAATGGAATGGAATGGAATGAAATGGAATGGAATGGAATCGAATGGAATCGAATGGAATCGAATGGAATAGAATGGAATCGAATGGAATGGAATGGAATAGAATGGAATCAACCCGAGTAGAACGGAACGGAACGGAACGGAACGCAACGGAACGGAAAGGAATGGAATGGAATGGAACGGAATTCAATGCAATGGAACGGAATTCAATGGAATGGAACGGAATGGAACGGAATGGAACGGAACGGAATGGAAAGGAATGGAATGGAATGGAATGGAATGGAACGGAATGGAATGGAACGGAATGGAATGGAATGGAATGGAATGGAATTCAATGGAATGGAATGGAATTCAATGGAATGGAATTCTATGGAATTCAATGGAATGGAATGGAATGGAATGAAATGGAATGGAATTCAATGGAATGGAATGGAATCGAATGGAATGGAATGGAATGGAATTCCATGGAATTCCATGGAATGGAATGGAATGGAATTCCATGGAATTCCATGGAATGGAATGGAATGGAATGGAATGGAATGGAATGGAATTCAATGGAATAGAATGGAATGGAATGAAATCAACACAAGTAGAAAGGAATGGAACGGAACGGAATGGAATGGAATGAACCCGAGTAGAACGGAATGGAATGGAATGGAATGGAATGGAAAGGAATGGAATCGAGTGGAATGGAATGGAATAGAATGGAATCAACCCGAGTAGAACGGAATGGAACAGAATGGAACGGAATGGAACGGAACGGAACGGAACGGAACGGAATTCAATGGAATGGAACGGAATGGAATGGAATTCAATGGAATGGAACGGAATTCAATGGAATGGAAAGGAATGGAATGGAACGGAACGGAACGGAACGGAACGGAACGGAATGGAATGGAATTCAATGGAATGGATTGGAATGGAATGGAATTCAATCTAATGGAATTCAATGGAATGGAATGGAATGGAATGGAATGGAATGGAATGGAACGGAATTCAATGGAATGGAATGGAATGGAATGGAATTCAATGGAATGGAATGGAATTCAATGGAATGGAATGGAATGGAATGGAATGGAATGGAATGGAATGGAATGGAATGGAATCGAATGGAATCGAATGGAATGGAATGGAATGGAATGGAATAGAATGGAATCAACCCGAGTAGAATGGAATGGAATGGAATGGAATGGAATGGAATGGAATGGAATGGAATGGAATTCAAATGGAATGGAATGGAATGGAATGGAATGGAATTGAATGGAATGGAACGGAATTCATTGGAATGGAATGGAATGGAATGGAATTCAATGGAATGGAATGGAATGGAATGGAATCGAATGGAATCGAATGGAATCGAATGGAATCGAATGGAATCGAATGGAATGGAATGGAATAGAATGGAATCAACCGGAGTGGAATGGAACGGAACGGAACGGAACGGAACGGAACGGAATGGAATAAAATGGAATCAACCCGAGTAGAACGGAATGGAATGGAATGGAATGGAATGGAACAGAATTCAATGGAATGGAATGGAATGGAATGGAATTCAATGGAATGGAATGGAATGGAATGGAATGGAATAGAATGGAATGGAGTTCCATGGAATGGAATGGAATGGAATGGAATGGAATGGAAAGGAATGGAATCGAATGGAATCGAATGGAATCGAATGGAATCGAATGGAATGGAATGGAATAGAATGGAATCAATCCGAGTAGAACGGAACGGAACGGAACGGAACGGAAAGGAATGGAATGGAATGGAACGGAATTCCATGCAATGGATCGGAATTCAATGGAATGGAACGGAATGGAACGGAATGGAATGGAATGGAACGGAATGGAATGGAATGGAACGGAATGGAATGGAATGGAATTCAATGGAATGGAATGGAATGGAATGGAATGGAATGGAATGGAATCGAATTGAATCGAATGGAATCGAATGGAATAGAATGGAATCGAATGGAATGGAATGGAATAGAATGGAATCAACCCGAGTAGAACGGAACGGAACGGAACGGAACGGAACGGAAAGGAATGGAATGGAATGGAATTGAATGGAATGGAACGGAATTCAATGGAATGGAATGGAATGGAATGGAATTCAATGGAATGGAATGGAATCGAATGGAATCGAATGGAATCGAATGGATTCGAATGGAATCGAATGGAATCGAATGGAATGGAATGGAATAGAATGGAATCAACCCGAGAAGAACGGAAAGGAACGGGATGGAACGGAATGGAACGGAACGGAACGGAACGGAACGGAACAGAATTCAATGGAATGGAACGGAATGGAATGGAATTCAATGGAATGGAACGGAATTCAATGGAATGGAATGGAATGGAATGGAACGGAACGGAACGGAACGGAACGAAACGGAACGGAACGGAACGGAACGGAACGGAACGGAATGGAATGGAATTCTATGGAATGGAATGGAATGGAATGGAATTCAATGGAATGGAATTCAATGGAATGGAATGGAATGGAATGGAATGGAATGGAACGGAATTCGATGGAATGGAATGGAATGGAATGGAATTCAATGGAATGGAATGGAATTCGATGGAATGGAATGGAATGGAATGGAATTCAATGGAATGGAATGGAATTCGATGGAATGGAATGGAATGGAATGGAATGGAATGGAATGGAATGGAATCGAATGGAATCGAATGGAATCGAATGGAATCGAATGGAATGGAATGGAATAGAATGGAATCAACCCGAGTGGAATGGAATGGAATGGAATGGTATGGAATGGAATGGAATGGAATGGAATGGAATGGAATGGAATGGAATGGAATGGAATGGAATTCAAATGGAATGGAATGGAATGGAATGGAATGGAATGGAATGGAATGCAATGGAATGGAATAGAATGGACTCATCCCGAGTAGAACGGAACGGAACGGAATGGAATGGAATGGAATGGAATGGAATGGAATGGAACGGAACGGAACGGAACGGAACGGAACGCAACGAAATGGAATGGAATGGAATGAACCACCCGAGTAGAACGGAATGGAATTGAATGGAATGGAATGGAATGTAATGGAATGGAACTAACCCGAGAAGAACGGAACGGAACGGAACGGAACGGAACGCAATGGAATGGAGTGAAATGGAATGGAATGGAATCGAATGGAATGGAATGGAATGGAATGGAATGGAATGGAATGGAATGGAATCAACCCGAGTAAAATGGAATGGAATGGAATCGAATCGAAAGGAATCGAATGCAATCGAATGGAATGGAATGGAATGGAATGGAATGGAATGGAATGGTATCAACCCGTGTAGAATGGAATGGATTGGAATGGAATGGAATGGAATGGAATTCAATGCAATAGAATGGAATGAAAGGGAATGGAATGGAATGGAATGGAATGGAATGGAATGGAATGGAATTCAATGGAATAGAATGGAAAGAATGGAATGGAATGGAATGGAATGCAATCGAATGGAATCGAACGGAATCGAATGGAATGGAGTGGAATAGAATGGAATCAACCCGAGTAGAACGGAATGGAATGGAATGGAACGGAGTTGAATGGAATGGAATGGAATGGAATGGAATGGAATGGAATGGAATGGAATGGAATGGAATCGAATTTAATCGAATGGAATCGAATGGAATGGAATGGAATAGAATGGGATCAACCCGAGTAGAACGGAATGGAATGGAATGGAATGGAATGGAATTGAAAGGAATGGAATGGAATGGAAAGGAATGGAATGGAATGGAATGGAATGGAATAGAATGGAATGCAATGGAATGGAATGGAAACGAATCGAATTTAATCGAATGGAATCGAATGGAATGGAATGGAATAGAATGGGATCAACCCGAGTAGAACGGAATGGAATGTAATGGAATGGAATGGAATGGAATGGAATGGAACAGAACGCAATGGAACGGAACGGAACAGAACGGAATGGAAAGGAATGATCAACCCGAGAAGAACGGAATGGAATGGAATGGAATGGAATGGAATGCAATGGAATGGAATGGAATGGAACGAACACGAGTAGAACGGAAAAGAATGGAACGGAACGGAACAGAACGGAACGGAACGGAATGGAGTGAAATGCAATGGAATGGAATCGAATGGATTCGAATGGAATGGAATGGAATTGAATGGAATGGAATGGAATGGAATGGAATCGAATGGAATCGAATGGAATCGAATGGAATGGAATGGAATAGAATGGAATCAACCCGAGTAGAACGGAATGGAATGGAATGGAATGGAATGGAATGGAATGGAATTCAATGGAATGGAATGGAATGGAATGGAATGGAATTCAGTGGAATCGAATGGAATGGAATGGAATGGAATGGAATGGAATGGAATGGAATGGAATCAACCCGAGTAGAACGGAATGGAATGGAATGGAATGGAATGGAATGGAATGGAATGGAATGGAACGGAACGGAACGGAATTCAATGGAATTGAACGGAATGGAATGGAATTCAATGGAATGGAACGGAATTCAATGGAATGGAATGGAATGGAATGGAACGGAACGGAACGGAACGGAACGGAACGGAACGGAATGGAATGGAATTCAATGGAATGGAATGGAATTTAATGGAATGGAATGGAATGGAATTGAATGGAATGGAACGGAATTCAATGGAATGGAATGGAATGGAATTCAATGGAATGGAATGCAATCGAATGGAATCGAATGGAATCGAATGGAATCGATTGGAATTGAATGGAATCGAATGGAATGGAATGGAATAGAATGGAATCAACACGAGTGGAATGGAACGGAACGGAACGGAACGGAACGGAACGGAACGGAACGGAATGGAATAGAATGGAATCAACCCGAGTAGAACGGAATGGAATGGAATGGAATTGAATGGAACAGAATTCAATGGAATGGAATGGAATGGAATGGAATTCAATGGAACGGAATGGAATGGAATGGAATGGAATTCAATGGAATGGAATGGAATGGAATGGAATGGAATGGAATGGAAAGGAATGGAATCGAATGGAATCGAATGGAATCGAATGGAATGGAATGGAATAGAATGGAATCAATCCGAGTAGAACGGAACAGAATGGAACGGAACGGAACGGAAAGGAATGGAATGGAATGGAACGGAATTCAATGCAATGGATCGGAATTCAATGGAATGGAACGGAATGGAACGGAACGTAATGGAACGGAATGGAATGGAATGGAATGGAATGGAATGGAATGGAACGGAATGGAATGGAACGGAATGGAATGGAATGGAATTCAATGGAATGGAATGGAATGGAATTGAATGGAATGGAATGGAATCGAATTGAATCGAATGGAATCGAATGGAATAGAATGGAATAGAATGGAATGGAATGGAATAGAATGGAATCAACCCGAGTAGAACGGAACGGAACGGAACGGAACGGAACGGAAAGGAATGGAATGGAATGGAACGGAATTCAATGCAATGGAACGGAATTCAATGGAATGGAACGGAATGGAACGGAATGGAACGGAACGGAATGGAAAGGAATGGAATGGAATGGAATGGAACGGAATGGAACGGAATGGAATGGAACGGAATGGAATGGAATGGAATGGAATGGAATTCAATGGAATAGAATGGAATGGAATGAAATCAACACAAGTAGAAAGGAATGGAACGGAACGGAATGGAATGGAATGAACCCGAGTAGAACGGAATGGAATGGAATGGAATGGAATGGAAAGGAATGGAATCGAGTGGAATGGAATGGAATAGAATGGAATCAACCCGAGTAGAACGGAATGGAACGGAATGGAACGGAATGGAACGGAACGGAACGGAACGGAACGGAACGGAACGTAATTCAATGGAATGGAACGGAATGGAATGGAATTCAATGGAATGGAACGGAATTCAATGGAATGGAAAGGAATGGAATGGAACGGAACGGAACGGAACGGAACGGAACGGAATGGAATGGAATTCAATGGAATGGATTGGAATGGAATGGAATTCAATCTAATGGAATTCAATGGAATGGAATGGAATGGAATGGAATGGAATGGAATGGAATGGAACGGAATTCAATGGAATGGAATGGAATGGAATGGAATTCAATGGAATGGAATGGAATTCAATGGAATGGAATGGAATGGAATCAAATGGAATGGAATGGAATGGAATGGAATGGAATGGAATAGAATGGAATCAACCCGAGTAGAACGGAAAGGAACGGAATGGAACGGAATGGAACGGAACGGAACGGAACGGAACGGAACAGAATTCAATGGAATGGAACGGAATGGAATGGAATTCAATGGAATGGAACGGAATTCAATGGAATGGAATGGAACGGAACGGAACGGAACGGAACGAAACGGAACGGAACGGAACGGAACGGAACGGAACGGAACGGAATGGAATGGAATTCAATGGAATGGAATGGAATGGAATGGAATTCAATGGAATGGAATTCAATGGAATGGAATGGAATGGAATGGAATGGAATGGAACGGAATTCAATGGAATGGAATGGAATGGAATGGAATTCAATGGAATGGAATGGAATTCAATGGAATGGAATGGAATGGAATGGAATGGAATGGAATCGAATGGAATCGAATGGAATCGAATGGAATCGAATGGAATGGAATGGAATAGAATGGAATCAACCCGAGTGGAATGGAATGGAATGGAATGGTATGGAATGGAATGGAATGGAATGGAATGGAATGGAATGGAATGGAATTCAAATGGAATGGAATGGAATGGAATGCAATGGAATGGAATGGAACGGAATTCAATGGAATGGAATGGAATGGAATGGAATTCTATGGAATGGAATGGAATCGAATGGAATCAAATGGAATCGAATGGAATCGAATGGAATCAACCCGAGTGGAATGGAACGGAACGGAACGGAACGGAACGGAACGGAATGGAATAGAATGGAATCAACCCGAGTAGAACGGAATGGAATGGAATGGAATTGAATGGAACAGAATTCAATGGAATGGAATGGAATGGAATGGAATTCAATGGAATGGAATGGAATGGAACGGAACGGAACGGAATGGAACGCAACGCAACGGAACAGAACGGAATGGAACGGAACTGAAAGGAATGGAATGGAATGAAATCAACCCGAGCAGAACGGAATGGAATGGAGTGGAACGGAATGGACTCAATGGAATAGAATGGAATGGAATGGAATGGAATGGAATGGAATGGAATGGAATCGAATGGAATCGAATGGAATCGAATGGAATGGATTGGAATAGAATGGAATCAACCCGAGTAGAATGGAATGGAATGGAATGGAATGGAATGGAATGGAATGGAATGGAATGGAATTCAAATGGAATGGAATGGAATGGAATGGAATGGAATTGAATGGAATGGAACGGAATTCATTGGAATGGAATGGAATGGAATGGAATTCAATGGAATGGAATGGAATGGAATGGAATCGAATGGAATCGAATGGAATCGAATGGAATCGAATGGAATCGAATGGAATGGAATGGAATAGAATGGAATCAACCGGAGTGGAATGGAACGGAACGGAACGGAACGGAACGGAACGGAATGGAATAAAATGGAATCAACCCGAGTAGAACGGAATGGAATGGAATGGAATGGAATGGAACAGAATTCAATGGAATGGAATGGAATGGAATGGAATTCAATGGAATGGAATGGAATGGAATGGAATGGAATAGAATGGAATGGAGTTCCATGGAATGGAATGGAATGGAATGGAATGGAATGGAAAGGAATGGAATCGAATGGAATCGAATGGAATCGAATGGAATCGAATGGAATGGAATGGAATAGAATGGAATCAATCCGAGTAGAACGGAACGGAACGGAACGGAACGGAACGGAAAGGAATGGAATGGAATGGAACGGAATTCCATGCAATGGATCGGAATTCAATGGAATGGAACGGAATGGAACGGAATGGAATGGAATGGAACGGAATGGAATGGAATGGAACGGAATGGAATGGAATGGAATTCAATGGAATGGAATGGAATGGAATGGAATGGAATGGAATGGAATCGAATTGAATCGAATGGAATCGAATGGAATAGAATGGAATCGAATGGAATGGAATGGAATAGAATGGAATCAACCCGAGTAGAACGGAACGGAACGGAACGGAACGGAACGGAAAGGAATGGAATGGAATGGAATTGAATGGAATGGAACGGAATTCAATGGAATGGAATGGAATGGAATGGAATTCAATGGAATGGAATGGAATCGAATGGAATCGAATGGAATCGAATGGATTCGAATGGAATCGAATGGAATCGAATGGAATGGAATGGAATAGAATGGAATCAACCCGAGAAGAACGGAAAGGAACGGGATGGAACGGAATGGAACGGAACGGAACGGAACGGAACGGAACAGAATTCAATGGAATGGAACGGAATGGAATGGAATTCAATGGAATGGAACGGAATTCAATGGAATGGAATGGAATGGAATGGAACGGAACGGAACGGAACGGAACGAAACGGAACGGAACGGAACGGAACGGAACGGAACGGAATGGAATGGAATTCTATGGAATGGAATGGAATGGAATGGAATTCAATGGAATGGAATTCAATGGAATGGAATGGAATGGAATGGAATGGAATGGAACGGAATTCGATGGAATGGAATGGAATGGAATGGAATTCAATGGAATGGAATGGAATTCGATGGAATGGAATGGAATGGAATGGAATTCAATGGAATGGAATGGAATTCGATGGAATGGAATGGAATGGAATGGAATGGAATGGAATGGAATGGAATCGAATGGAATCGAATGGAATCGAATGGAATCGAATGGAATGGAATGGAATAGAATGGAATCAACCCGAGTGGAATGGAATGGAATGGAATGGTATGGAATGGAATGGAATGGAATGGAATGGAATGGAATGGAATGGAATGGAATGGAATGGAATTCAAATGGAATGGAATGGAATGGAATGGAATGGAATGGAATGCAATGGAATGGAATAGAATGGACTCATCCCGAGTAGAACGGAACGGAACGGAATGGAATGGAATGGAATGGAATGGAATGGAATGGAACGGAACGGAACGGAACGGAACGGAACGCAACGAAATGGAATGGAATGGAATGAACCACCCGAGTAGAACGGAATGGAATTGAATGGAATGGAATGGAATGTAATGGAATGGAACTAACCCGAGAAGAACGGAACGGAACGGAACGGAACGGAACGCAATGGAATGGAGTGAAATGGAATGGAATGGAATCGAATGGAATGGAATGGAATGGAATGGAATGGAATGGAATGGAATGGAATCAACCCGAGTAAAATGGAATGGAATGGAATCGAATCGAAAGGAATCGAATGCAATCGAATGGAATGGAATGGAATGGAATGGAATGGAATGGAATGGTATCAACCCGTGTAGAATGGAATGGATTGGAATGGAATGGAATGGAATGGAATTCAATGCAATAGAATGGAATGAAAGGGAATGGAATGGAATGGAATGGAATGGAATGGAATGGAATGGAATTCAATGGAATAGAATGGAAAGAATGGAATGGAATGGAATGGAATGCAATCGAATGGAATCGAACGGAATCGAATGGAATGGAGTGGAATAGAATGGAATCAACCCGAGTAGAACGGAATGGAATGGAATGGAACGGAGTTGAATGGAATGGAATGGAATGGAATGGAATGGAATGGAATGGAATGGAATGGAATGGAATCGAATTTAATCGAATGGAATCGAATGGAATGGAATGGAATAGAATGGGATCAACCCGAGTAGAACGGAATGGAATGGAATGGAATGGAATGGAATTGAAAGGAATGGAATGGAATGGAAAGGAATGGAATGGAATGGAATAGAATGGAATGCAATGGAATGGAATGGAAACGAATCGAATTTAATCGAATGGAATCGAATGGAATGGAATGGAATAGAATGGGATCAACCCGAGTAGAACGGAATGGAATGTAATGGAATGGAATGGAATGGAATGGAATGGAACAGAACGCAATGGAACGGAACGGAACAGAACGGAATGGAAAGGAATGATCAACCCGAGAAGAACGGAATGGAATGGAATGGAATGGAATGGAATGCAATGGAATGGAATGGAATGGAACGAACACGAGTAGAACGGAAAAGAATGGAACGGAACGGAACAGAACGGAACGGAACGGAATGGAGTGAAATGCAATGGAATGGAATCGAATGGATTCGAATGGAATGGAATGGAATTGAATGGAATGGAATGGAATGGAATGGAATCGAATGGAATCGAATGGAATCGAATGGAATGGAATGGAATAGAATGGAATCAACCCGAGTAGAACGGAATGGAATGGAATGGAATGGAATGGAATGGAATGGAATTCAATGGAATGGAATGGAATGGAATGGAATGGAATTCAGTGGAATCGAATGGAATGGAATGGAATGGAATGGAATGGAATGGAATGGAATGGAATCAACCCGAGTAGAACGGAATGGAATGGAATGGAATGGAATGGAATGGAATGGAATGGAACGGAACGGAACGGAATTCAATGGAATTGAACGGAATGGAATGGAATTCAATGGAATGGAACGGAATTCAATGGAATGGAATGGAATGGAATGGAACGGAACGGAACGGAACGGAACGGAACGGAACGGAATGGAATGGAATTCAATGGAATGGAATGGAATTTAATGGAATGGAATGGAATGGAATTGAATGGAATGGAACGGAATTCAATGGAATGGAATGGAATGGAATTCAATGGAATGGAATGCAATCGAATGGAATCGAATGGAATCGAATGGAATCGATTGGAATTGAATGGAATCGAATGGAATGGAATGGAATAGAATGGAATCAACACGAGTGGAATGGAACGGAACGGAACGGAACGGAACGGAACGGAACGGAACGGAATGGAATAGAATGGAATCAACCCGAGTAGAACGGAATGGAATGGAATGGAATTGAATGGAACAGAATTCAATGGAATGGAATGGAATGGAATGGAATTCAATGGAACGGAATGGAATGGAATGGAATGGAATTCAATGGAATGGAATGGAATGGAATGGAATGGAATGGAATGGAAAGGAATGGAATCGAATGGAATCGAATGGAATCGAATGGAATGGAATGGAATAGAATGGAATCAATCCGAGTAGAACGGAACAGAATGGAACGGAACGGAACGGAAAGGAATGGAATGGAATGGAACGGAATTCAATGCAATGGATCGGAATTCAATGGAATGGAACGGAATGGAACGGAACGTAATGGAACGGAATGGAATGGAATGGAATGGAATGGAATGGAATGGAACGGAATGGAATGGAACGGAATGGAATGGAATGGAATTCAATGGAATGGAATGGAATGGAATTGAATGGAATGGAATGGAATCGAATTGAATCGAATGGAATCGAATGGAATAGAATGGAATAGAATGGAATGGAATGGAATAGAATGGAATCAACCCGAGTAGAACGGAACGGAACGGAACGGAACGGAACGGAAAGGAATGGAATGGAATGGAACGGAATTCAATGCAATGGAACGGAATTCAATGGAATGGAACGGAATGGAACGGAATGGAACGGAACGGAATGGAAAGGAATGGAATGGAATGGAATGGAACGGAATGGAACGGAATGGAATGGAACGGAATGGAATGGAATGGAATGGAATGGAATTCAATGGAATAGAATGGAATGGAATGAAATCAACACAAGTAGAAAGGAATGGAACGGAACGGAATGGAATGGAATGAACCCGAGTAGAACGGAATGGAATGGAATGGAATGGAATGGAAAGGAATGGAATCGAGTGGAATGGAATGGAATAGAATGGAATCAACCCGAGTAGAACGGAATGGAACGGAATGGAACGGAATGGAACGGAACGGAACGGAACGGAACGGAACGGAACGTAATTCAATGGAATGGAACGGAATGGAATGGAATTCAATGGAATGGAACGGAATTCAATGGAATGGAAAGGAATGGAATGGAACGGAACGGAACGGAACGGAACGGAACGGAATGGAATGGAATTCAATGGAATGGATTGGAATGGAATGGAATTCAATCTAATGGAATTCAATGGAATGGAATGGAATGGAATGGAATGGAATGGAATGGAATGGAACGGAATTCAATGGAATGGAATGGAATGGAATGGAATTCAATGGAATGGAATGGAATTCAATGGAATGGAATGGAATGGAATCAAATGGAATCGAATGGAATGGAATGGAATGGAATGGAATAGAATGGAATCAACCCGAGTAGAACGGAAAGGAACGGAATGGAACGGAATGGAACGGAACGGAACGGAACGGAACGGAACAGAATTCAATGGAATGGAACGGAATGGAATGGAATTCAATGGAATGGAACGGAATTCAATGGAATGGAATGGAATGGAATGGAACGGAACGGAACGGAACGGAACGAAACGGAACGGAACGGAACGGAACGGAACGGAACGGAACGGAATGGAATGGAATTCAATGGAATGGAATGGAATGGAATGGAATTCAATGGAATGGAATTCAATGGAATGGAATGGAATGGAATGGAATGGAATGGAACGGAATTCAATGGAATGGAATGGAATGGAATGGAATTCAATGGAATGGAATGGAATTCAATGGAATGGAATGGAATGGAATGGAATGGAATGGAATCGAATGGAATCGAATGAAATCGAATGGAATCGAATGGAATGGAATGGAATAGAATGGAATCAACCCGAGTGGAATGGAATGGAATGGAATGGTATGGAATGGAATGGAATGGAATGGAATGGAATGGAATGGAATGGAATTCAAATGGAATGGAATGGAATGGAATGCAATGGAATGGAATGGAACGGAATTCAATGGAATGGAATGGAATGGAATGGAATTCTATGGAATGGAATGGAATCGAATGGAATCAAATGGAATCGAATGGAATCGAATGGAATCAACCCGAGTGGAATGGAACGGAACGGAACGGAACGGAACGGAACGGAACGGAATGGAATAGAATGGAATCAACCCGAGTAGAACGGAATGGAATGGAATGGAATTGAATGGAACAGAATTCAAAGGAATGGAATGGAATGGAATGGAATTCAATGGAATGGAATGGAATGGAACGGAACGGAACGGAATGGAACGCAACGCAACGGAACAGAACGGAATGGAACGGAACTGAAAGGAATGGAATGGAATGAAATCAACCCGAGCAGAACGGAATGGAATGGAGTGGAACGGAATGGACTCAATGGAATAGAATGGAATGGAATGGAATGGAATGGAATGGAATGGAATGGAATCGAATGGAATCGAATGGAATCGAATGGAATGGATTGGAATAGAATGGAATCAACCCGAGTAGAACTTAATGGAATGGAATGGAACGGAATGGAACGAACCCGAATAGAACGGAACTGAACGGAATGGAACGGAACGGAACGGAACGGAACGGAGTGAAATGGAATGGAATGGAATCGAATGGAACCGAATGGAATGGAATGGAATGGAATGGAATGGAATGGAATGGAACGGAAAGGAACGGAACGCAACGGAATGGAATGGAATGATAAACCCGAGTAGAACGGAATGGAATGGAATGTAATGGAATGGAAAGGAACGAACCCGAGTAGAACGGAACAGAACGGAACGGAACGGAACGGAACGGAACGGAACGGAATGGAGTGAAATGGAATGGAATGGAATCGAATGGAATGGAATGGAATGGAATGGAATGGAATGGAATGGAATCGAATCGAATCGAATGGTATCGAATGGAATGGAATGGAATGGAATGGAATGGAATGGAATGGAATGGAATGGAATGGAATCAACCCGAGTAGAACATAATGGAATGGAATGGAATGGTATGGAATGGAATGGAATGGAATGGAATGGAATGGAATGGAATGGAATGGAATTCAGTGGAATAGAGTGGAATGGAATGGAATGCAATGGAATGGAATGGAATGGAATGGAATGGAATGGAATGGAATGGAATCGAATCGAATGGAATGGAATGGAATGGAATGGAATGGAATGGAAAGGAATGGAATGGAATTGAATGGAATGGAATCAACCCGAGTAGAACGGAATGGAATGGAATGGAATGGAATGGAATGGAATCAACCCGAGTAGAACGGAATGCAATGGAATGGAATGGAATGGAATGGAATGGAACGGAACGGACCCGAGTAGAACGGAACAGAACGGAACGGAACGGAACGGAACGGAACGGAATGGAGTGAAATGGAATGGAATGGAATGGAATGGAATCGAATGGAATGGAATGGAATGGAATGGAATGGAATGGAATAGAATCGAATCGAATCGAATGGAATCGAATTTAATGGAATGGAATGGAATGGAATGGAATGGAATGGAATTCAATGGAATGGAACGGAATTCAATGGAATGGAATGGAATGGAAAGGAACGGAACGGAACGGAACGGAACGGAACGGAACGGAAAGGAACGGAATGGAATGGAATGAACCCGAGTAGAACGGAATGGAATGGAATGGAATGGAATCGAATGGAATGGAATGGAATAGAATGGAATCAACCCGAGTAGAACGGAATGGAACGGAATGGAATGGAATGGAACGGAACGGAACGGAACGGAATTCAATGGAATTGAACGGAATGGAATGGAATTCAATGGAATGGAACGGAATTCAATGGAATGGAATGGAATGGAATGGAACGGAACGGAACGGAACGGAACGGAACGGAATGGAATGGAATTCAATGGAATGGAATGGAATGGAATGGAATGGAATGGAATGGAATTGAATGGAATGGAACGGAATTCAATGGAATGGAATGGAATGGAATGGAATTCAGTGGAATGGAATGCAATCGAATGGAATCGAATGGAATCGAATGGAATCGATTGGAATCGAATGGAATCGAATGGAATGGAATGGAATAGAATGGAATCAACACGAGTGGAATGCAACGGAACGGAACGGAACGGAACGGAACGGAACGGAACGGAATGGAATAGAATGGAATCAACCCGAGTAGAACGGAATGGAATGGAATGGAATTGAATGGAACAGAATTCAATGGAATGGAATGGAATGGAATGGAATGGAATGGAATTCAATGGAATGGAATGGAATGGAATGGAATGGAATGGAATGGAATGGAATGGAATGGAATGGAATCGAATGGAATCGAATGGAATCGAATGGAATGGAATGGAATAGAATGGAATCAATCCGAGTAGAACGGAACGGAACGGAACGGAACGGAACGGAAAGGAATGGAATGGAATGGAACGGAATTCAATGCAATGGATCGGAATTCAATGGAATGGAACGGAATGGAACGGAACGTAATGGAATGGAATGGAATGGAATGGAATGGAACGGAATGGAATGGAACGGAATGGAATGGAATGGAATTCAATGGAATGGAATGGAATGGAATGGAATGGAATGAAATGGAATGGAATGGAATCGAATGGAATCGAATGGAATCGAATGGAATAGAATGGAATCGAATGGAATGGAATGGAATAGAATGGAATCAACCCGAGTAGAACGGAACGGAACGGAACGGAACGGAACGGAACGGAACGGAAAGGAATGGAATGGAATGGAACGGAATTCAATGCAATGGAACGGAATTCAATGGAATGGAACGGAATGGAACGGAATGGAACGGAACGGAATGGAAAGGAATGGAATGGAATGGAATGGAATGGAACGGAATGGAATGGAACGGAATGGAATGGAATGGAATGGAATGGAATTCAATGGAATGGAATGGAATTCAATGGAATGGAATTCTATGGAATTCAATGGAATGGAATGGAATGGAATGAAATGGAATGGAATTCAATGGAATGGAATGGAATCGAATGGAATGGAATGGAATGGAATTCCATGGAATTCCATGGAATGGAATGGAATGGAATGGAATGGAATGGAATGGAATTCAATGGAATAGAATGGAATGGAATGAAATCAACACAAGTAGAAAGGAATGGAACGGAACGGAATGGAATGGAATGAACCCGAGTAGAACGGAATGGAATGGAATGGAATGGAATGGAAAGGAATGGAATCGAGTGGAATGGAATGGAATAGAATGGAATCAACCCGAGTAGAACGGAATGGAACAGAATGGAACGGAATGGAACGGAACGGAATGGAACGGAACGGAATTCAATGGAATGGAACGGAATGGAATGGAATTCAATGGAATGGAACGGAATTCAATGGAATGGAAAGGAATGGAATGGAACGGAACGGAACGGAACGGAACGGAACGGAATGGAATGGAATTCAATGGAATGGATTGGAATGGAATGGAATTCAATCTAATGGAATTCAATGGAATGGAATGGAATGGAATGGAATGGAATGGAATGGAACGGAATTCCATGGAATGGAATGGAATGGAATGGAATTCAATGGAATGGAATGGAATTCAATGGAATGGAATGGAATGGAATGGAATGGAATGGAATGGAATGGAATGGAATCGAATGGAATCGAATGGAATGGAATGGAATGGAATGGAATAGAATGGAATCAACCCGAGTAGAATGGAATGGAATGGAATGGAATGGAATGGAATGGAATGGAATTCAAATGGAATGGAATGGAATGGAATGGAATGGAATGGAATTGAATGGAATGGAACGGAATTCATTGGAATGGAATGGAATGGAATGGAATTCAATGGAATGGAATGGAATGGAATGGAATCGAATGGAATCGAATGGAATCGAATGGAATCGAATGGAATCGAATGGAATGGAATGGAATAGAATGGAATCAACCCGAGTGGAATGGAACGGAACGGAACGGAACGGAACGGAACGGAATGGAATAAAATGGAATCAACCCGAGTAGAACGGAATGGAATGGAATGGAATGGAATGGAACAGAATTCAATGGAATGGAATGGAATGGAATGGAATTCAATGGAATGGAATGGAATGGAATGGAATGGAATAGAATGGAATGGAGTTCCATGGAATGGAATGGAATGGAATGGAATGGAATGGAAAGGAATGGAATCGAATGGAATCGAATGGAATCGAATGGAATCGAATGGAATGGAATGGAATAGAATGGAATCAATCCGAGTAGAACGGAACGGAACGGAACGGAACGGAACGGAATGGAATGGAATGGAATGGAACGGAATTCCATGCAATGGATCGGAATTCAATGGAATGGAACGGAATGGAACGGAATGGAATGGAATGGAACGGAATGGAATGGAATGGAATGGAATGGAATGGAATGGAATGGAATTCAATGGAATGGAATGGAATGGAATGGAATGGAATGGAATGGAATCGAATTGAATCGAATGGAATCGAATGGAATAGAATGGAATCGAATGGAATGGAATGGAATAGAATGGAATCAACCCGAGTAGAACGGAACGGAACGGAACGGAACGGAACGGAAAGGAATGGAATGGAATGGAATTGAATGGAATGGAACGGAATTCAATGGAATGGAATGGAATGGAATGGAATTCAATGGAATGGAATGGAATCGAATGGAATCGAATGGAATCGAATGGATTCGAATGGAATCGAATGGAATCGAATGGAATGGAATGGAATAGAATGGAATCAACCCGAGAAGAACGGAAAGGAACGGGATGGAACGGAATGGAACGGAACGGAACGGAACGGAACGGAACAGAATTCAATGGAATGGAACGGAATGGAATGGAATTCAATGGAATGGAACGGAATTCAATGGAATGGAATGGAATGGAATGGAACGGAACGGAACGGAACGGAACGAAACGGAACGGAACGGAACGGAACGGAACGGAACGGAACGGAACGGAATGGAATGGAATTCTATGGAATGGAATGGAATGGAATGGAATTCAATGGAATGGAATTCAATGGAATGGAATGGAATGGAATGGAATGGAATGGAACGGAATTCGATGGAATGGAATGGAATGGAATGGAATTCAATGGAATGGAATGGAATTCAATGGAATGGAATGGAATGGAATGGAATGGAATGGAATGGAATGGAATGGAATCGAATGGAATCGAATGGAATCGAATGGAATCGAATGGAATGGAATGGAATAGAATGGAATCAACCCGAGTGGAATGGAATGGAATGGAATGGTATGGAATGGAATGGAATGGAATGGAATGGAATGGAATGGAATGGAATGGAATGGAATTCAAATGGAATGGAATGGAATGGAATGGAATGGAATGGAATGCAATGGAATGGAATAGAATGGACTCATTACGAGTAGAACGGAACGGAACGGAATGGAATGGAATGGAATGGAATGGAATGGAATGGAACGGAACGGAACGGAACGGAACGGAACGCAACGAAATGGAATGGAATGGAATGAACCACCCGAGTAGAACGGAATGGAATTGAATGGAATGGAATGGAATGTAATGGAATGGAACTAACCCGAGAAGAACGGAACGGAACGGAACGGAACGGAACGCAATGGAATGGAGTGAAATGGAATGGAATGGAATCGAATGGAATGGAATGGAATGGAATGGAATGGAATGGAATGGAATGGAATCAACCCGAGTAAAATGGAATGGAATGGAATCGAATCGAAAGGAATCGAATGCAATCGAATGGAATGGAATGGAATGGAATGGAATGGAATGGAATGGTATCAACCCGTGTAGAATGGAATGGATTGGAATGGAATGGAATGGAATGGAATTCAATGCAATAGAATGGAATGAAAGGGAATGGAATGGAATGGAATGGAATGGAATGGAATGGAATGGAATTCAATGGAATAGAATGGAAAGAATGGAATGGAATGGAATGGAATGCAATCGAATGGAATCGAACGGAATCGAATGGAATGGAGTGGAATAGAATGGAATCAACCCGAGTAGAACGGAATGGAATGGAATGAAACGGAGTTGAATGGAATGGAATGGAATGGAATGGAATGGAATGGAATGGAATCGAATTTAATCGAATGGAATCGAATGGAATGGAATGGAATAGAATGGGATCAACCCGAGTAGAACGGAATGGAATGGAATGGAATGGAATGGAATTGAAAGGAATGGAATGGAATGGAAAGGAATGGAATGGAATGGAATGGAATGGAATAGAATGGAATGCAATGGAATGGAATGGAAACGAATCGAATTTAATCGAATGGAATCGAATGGAATGGAATGGAATAGAATGGGATCAACCCGAGTAGAACGGAATGGAATGTAATGGAATGGAATGGAATGGAATGGAATGGAACAGAACGCAATGGAACGGAACGGAACAGAACGGAATGGAAAGGAATGATCAACCCGAGAAGAACGGAATGGAATGGAATGGAATGGAATGGAATGCAATGGAATGGAATGGAATGGAACGAACACGAGTAGAACGGAAAAGAATGGAACGGAACGGAACAGAACGGAACGGAACGGAATGGAGTGAAATGCAATGGAATGGAATCGAATGGATTCGAATGGAATGGAATGGAATTGAATGGAATGGAATGGAATGGAATGGAATCGAATGGAATCGAATGGAATCGAATGGAATGGAATGGAATAGAATGGAATCAACCCGAGTAGAACGGAATGGAATGGAATGGAATGGAATGGAATGGAATGGAATTCAATGGAATGGAATGGAATGGAATGGAATGGAATTCAGTGGAATCGAATGGAATGGAATGGAATGGAATGGAATGGAATGGAATGGAATGGAATCAACCCGAGTAGAACGGAATGGAATGGAATGGAATGGAATGGAATGGAATGGAATGGAATGGAATGGAATGGAACCGAATGGAATGGAATTTAATGGAATGGAATGGAATGGAATGGAATGGAATGGAATGGAATTCAATGGAATTGAATGGAATGGAATGGAATTCAATGGAACAGAATGGAATGGAATGGAATGGAATGGAATGGAATGGAATGGAATCGAATGGAATCGAATGGAATCGAATGGAATCGAATGGAATGGAGTGGAATAGAATGGAATCAACCCGAGTAGAACGGAATGGAATGGAATGGAACGGAATGGAACGAACCCGAATAGAACGGAACTGAACGGAATGGAGCGGAACGGAACGGAACGGAGTGAAATGGAATGGAATGGAATCGAATGGAACCGAATGGAATGGAATGGAATGGAATGGAATGGAATGGAATGGAATGGAATGGAATGGAATGGAATGGAATGGAACCAACTCGAGTAGAATGGAATGGATTGGAAAGGAATGGAATGGAATGGAATGGAATGGAATGGAACGGAATCAACCCGAGTGGAGTGGAGTGGAGAGGAGTGGAGTGGAGTGGAGTGGAATGGAGTGGAATGGAATGGAATGGAATAGAATGGAATCAACCCGAGTAGAACGGAATGGAATGGAATGGAATGGAATGGAACGGAATGGAACAGAACGGAATGGAACGGAACGGAACGGAACGGAATGGAATTTAACGAACCCGAGTAGAATGGAATGGAATGGAATGGAATGGAATGGAATGGAATGGAATGGAATTCAATGGAATGGAATGGAATGGAATGGAATGGAATGGAATGGAATTCAGTGGAATCGAATGGAATGGAATGGAATGGAATGGAATGGAATGGAATGGAATGGAATCAACCCGAGTAGAACGGAATGGAATGGAATGGAATGGAATGGAATGGAATGGAATGGAATGGAATGGAACCGAATGGAATGGAACGGAATGGAATGGAATGGAATGGAATGGAATGGAATGGAATGGAATGGAATGGAATGGAATTCAATGGAATAGAATGGAATGGAATGGAATGGAATGGAATGGAACGGAACGGAACGCAACGCAACGCAACGGAACGGAACGGAACGGAACGGAACTGAACGTAATGGAATGGAAAGGAATCAACCCGAGTAGAACGGAATGGAATGGAATGGAATGGAATGGAACGGAACGGAACGGAACTTAACGGAACGGAACGGAATGGAATGAAATGGAATGGAATGGAATCGAATTGAATCGAATGGAATAGAATGGAATGGAATGGAATGGAATAGAAAGGAATCGAATCGAATCGAATGGAATCGAATGGAATCGAATGGAATGGAATGGAATGGAATGGAATGGAATGGAATGGAATGGAATCAACCCGTGTAGAATGTAATGGATTGGAATGGAATGGAATGGAATGGAATGGAATGGAATGGAATGGAATGGAATGGAATGGAATTCAATGGAATAGAATGGAATGGAATGGAATTCAATGGAACAGAATGGAATGGAATGGAATGGAATGGAATGGAATGGAATCGAATGGAATCGAATGGAATCGAATGGAATCGAATGGAATGGAATGGAATAGAATGGAATCAACCCGAGTAGAACGGAATGGAATGGAATGGAACGGAATGGAACGAACCCGAATAGAACGGAACTGAACGGAATGGAATGGAACGGAACGGAACGGAGTGAAATGGAATGGAATGGAATCGAATGGAACCGAATGGAATGGAATGGAATGGAATGGAATGGAATGGAATGGAATGGAACCAACTAGAGTAGAATGGAATGGATTGGAAAGGAATGGAAAAATGGAATGGAATGGAATGGAATGGAATGGAACGGAATCAACCCGAGTGGAGTGGAGTGGAGTGGAGTGGAGTGGAGTGGAATGGAGTGGAATGGAATGGAATGGAATAGAATGGAATCAACCCGAGTAGAACGGAATGGAATGGAATGGAATGGAATGGAACGGAATGGAACAGAACGGAATGGAACGGAACGGAATGGAACGGAATGGAATTTAACGAACCCGAGTAGAACGGAATGGAATGGAATGGAATGGAATGGAATGGAATGGAATGGAATGGAATCGAATGGAATGGAATGGAATGGAATCGAATGGAATGGAATGGAATGCAATGGAATGGAATCAACCCGAGTAGAACGGAATGGAATGGAATGGAATGGAATGGAATGGAACAGAACGCAATGGAACGGAACGGAACAGAACGGAATGGAAAGGAATGATCAACCCGAGAAGAACGGAATGGAATGGAATGGAATGGAATTCAATGGAATAGAATGGAATGGAATGGAATGGAATGGAATGGAATGGAATGGAATGGAATGGAATGGAATCGAATGGAATCGAATGGAATCGATTGGAATGGAATGGAATGGAATGGAATGGAATGGAATGGAATGGCATAGAATGGAATGGAATCGAATCAACCCGAGTAGATCGGAATGGAATGGAATGGAATGGAATGGAACGGAATGGAAGGAATGGAATGGAATTCAATGGAATAGAATGGAATGGAATGGAATGGAATGGAATGGAATCTAATGGACTTGAATGGAATCGAATGGAATGTAATGGAATAGAATGGAATCAACCCGAGTAGAACGGAATGGAATGGAATGGAATGGAATGGAATGGAACGGAATGGAACGGAACGGAATGGAACGGAACGGAACGGAATGGAACGCAACGCAACGGAACGGAACGGAATGGAACGGAACTGAAAGGAATGGAATGGAATGAAATCAACCCGAGCAGAACGGAGTGGAATGGAGTGGAAAGGAATGGAATTCAATGGAATAGAATGGAATGGAATGGAATGGAATGGAATGGAATGGAATGGAATCGAATGGAATCGAATGGAATCGAATGGAATGGATTGGAATAGAATGGAATCAACCCGAGTAGAACGGAATGGAATGGAATGGAACGGAGTGGAACGAACCCGAATAGAACGGAACTGAACGGAATGGAACGGAACGGAACGGAACGGAACGGAGTGAAATGGAATGGAATGGAATCGAATGGAACCGAATGGAATGGAATGGAATGGAATGGAATGGAATGGAATGGAATGGAATGGAACGGAAAGGAACGGAACGCAACGGAATGGAATGGAATGATAAACCCGAGTAGAACGGAATGGAATGGAATGGAATGGAATGGAATGGAACGAACCCGAGTAGAACGGAACAGAACGGAACGGAACGGAACGGAACGGAACGGAACGGAATGGAGTGAAATGGAATGGAATGGAATCGAATGGAATGGAATGGAATGGAATGGAATGGAATCGAATGGAATCGAATCGAATCGAATGGAATCGAATGGAATGGAATGGAATGGAATGGAATGGAATGGAATGGAATGGAATGGAATGGAATTCAGTGGAATAGAGTGGAATGGAATGGAATGGAATGGAATGGAATGGAATGGAATCGAATGGAATGGAATGGAATGGAATGGAATGGAATGGAATGGAAAGGAATGGAATGGAATTGAATGGAATGGAATCAACCCGAGTAGAACGGAATGGAATGGAATGGAATGGAATGGAATGGAATCAACCCGAGTAGAACGGAATGCAATGGAATGGAATGGAATGGAATGGAATGGAACGGAACGGACCCGAGTAGAACGGAACAGAACGGAACGGAACGGAACGGAATGGAGTGAAATGGAATGGAATGGAATGGAATGGAATCGAATGGAATGGAATGGAATGGAATGGAATGGAATGGAATAGAATCGAATCGAATCGAATGGAATCGAATTTAATGGAATGGAATGGAATGGAATGGAATGGAATGGAATTCAATGGAATGGAACGGAATTCAATGGAATGGAATGGAATGCAATGGAACGGAACGGAACGGAACGGAACGGAATGGAACGGAACGGAACGGAATGGAATGGAATGAACCCGAGTAGAACGGAATGGAATGGAATGGAATGGAATCGAATGGAATGGAATGGAATAGAATGGAATCAACCCGAGTAGAACGGAATGGAACGGAATGGAATGGAATGGAACGGAACGGAACGGAACGGAATTCAATGGAATGGAACGGAATGGAATGGAATTCAATGGAATGGAACGGAATTCAATGGAATGGAATGGAATGGAATGGAACGGAACGGAACGGAACGGAACGGAACGGAACGGAACGGAATGGAATGGAATTCAATGGAATGGAATGGAATGGAATGGAATCGAATGGAATCGAATGGAATCGAATGGAATCGAACGGAATGGAATGGAATAGAATGGAATCAACCCGAGTGGAATGGAACGGAACGGAACGGAACGGAACGGAACGGAATGGAATAGAATGGAATCAACCCGAGTAGAACGGAATGGAATAGAACGGAATGGAATGGAATGGAATGGAATGGAACAGAATTCAATGGAATGGAATGGAATGGAATGGAATTCAATGGAATGGAATGGAATGGAATGGAATGGAATGGAATGGAATGGAGTTCCATGGAATGGAATGGAATGGAATGGAATGGAATGGAATGGAATGGAAAGGAATGGAATCGAATGGAATCGAATGGAATCGAATGGAATCGAATGGAATGGAATGGAATAGAATGGAATCAATCCGAGTAGAACGGAACGGAACGGAACGGAACGGAACGGAAAGGAATGGAATGGAATGGAATGGAATTCCATGCAATGGATCGGAATTCAATGGAATGGAACGGAATGGAACGGAATGGAATGGAATGGAATCGAATTGAATCGAATGGAATCGAATGGAATAGAATGGAATCGAATGGAATGGAATGGAATAGAATGGAATCAACCCGAGTAGAACGGAACAGAATGGAACGGAACGGAACGGAAAGGAATGGAATGGAATGGAATTGAATGGAATGGAACGGAATTCAATGGAATGGAATGGAATGGAATGGAATGGAATTCAATGGAATGGAATGGAATCGAATGGAATCGAATGGAATCGAATGGATTCGAATGGAATCGAATGGAATCGAATGGAATGGAATGGAATAGAATGGAATCAACCCGAGTAGAACGGAAAGGAACGGAATGGAACGGAATGGAACGGAACGGAACGGAACGGATCGGAACGGAACGGAACGGAATGGAATGGAATTCAATGGAATGGAATGGAATGGAATGGAATTCAATGGAATGGAATGGAATGGAATGGAATGGAATGGAACGGAATTCAATGGAATGGAATGGAATGGAATGGAATGGAATGGAATTCAAATGGAATGGAATGGAATGGAATGCAATGGAATGGAATGGAACGGAATTCAATGGAATGGAATGGAATGGAATGGAATTCTATGGAATGGAATGGAATCGAATGGAATCAAATGGAATCGAATGGAATCGAATGGAATCGAATGGAATGGAATGGAATGGAATGGAATGGAATGGAATAGAATGGAATCAACCCGAGTGGAATGGAACGGAACGGAACGGAACGGAACGGAACGGAACGGAATGGAATAGAATGGAATCAACCCGAGTAGAACGGAATGGAATGGAATGGAATTGAATGGAACAGAATTCAACGGAATGGAATGGAATGGAATGGAATTCAATGGAATGGAATGGAATGGAATGGAATGGAATGGAATGGAGTTCAATGGAATGGAATGGAATGGAATTGAATGGAATGGAATGGAATGGAATCGAATGGAATCGAATGGAATCGAATGGAATGGAATGGAATAGAATGGAATCAACCCGAGTAGAACGGAATGGAATGGAATGGAACGGAATGGAACGAACCCGAATAGAACGGAACTGAACGGAATGGAACGGAACGGAACGGAACGGAGTGAAATGGAATGGAATGGAATCGAATGGAACCGAATGGAATGGAATGGAATGGAATGGAATGGAATGGAATGGAACCAACTAGAGTAGAATGGAATGGATTGGAAAGGAATGGAATGGAATGGAATGGAATGGAATGGAATGGAATGGAATGGAAAGGAACGGAATCAACCCGAGTGGAGTGGAGTGGAGTGGAGTGGAGTGGAGTGGAGTGGAATGGAGTGGAATGGAATGGAATGGAATAGAATGGAATCAACCCGAGTAGAACGGAATGGAATGGAATGGAATGGAATGGAACGGAATGGAACAGAACGGAATGGAACGGAACGGAACGGAACGGAATGGAATTTAACGAACCCGAGTAGAACGGAATGGAATGGAATGGAATGGAATGGAATGGAATGGAATGGAATCGAATCGAATGGAATGGAATGGAATGGAATGGAATGGAATGGAATGCAATTGAATGGAATCAACCCGAGTAGAACGGAATGGAATGGAATGGAATGGAATGGAATGGAATGGAACAGAACGCAATGGAACGGAACGGAACAAAACGGAATGGAAAGGAATGATCAATCCGAGAAGAACGGAATGGAATGGAATGGAATGGAATTCAATGGAATAGAATGGAATGGAATGGAATGGAATGGAATGGAATGGAATCGAATGGAATCGAATGGAATCGAATGGAATCGAATGGAATCGAATGGAATGGAATGGAATAGAATGGAATCAACCCGAGTGGAATGGAACGGAACGGAACGGAACGGAACGGAACGGAATGGAATAGAATGGAATCAACCCGAGTAGAACGGAATGGAATAGAACGGAATGGAATGGAATGGAATGGAATGGAACAGAATTCAATGGAATGGAATGGAATGGAATGGAATTCAATGGAATGGAATGGAATGGAATGGAATGGAATGGAGTTCCATGGAATGGAATGGAATGGAATGGAATGGAATGGAAAGGAATGGAATCGAATGGAATCGAATGGAATCGAATGGAATCGAATGGAATGGAATGGAATAGAATGGAATCAATCCGAGTAGAACGGAACGGAACGGAACGGAACGGAACGGAAAGGAATGGAATGGAATGGAATGGAATTCCATGCAATGGATCGGAATTCAATGGAATGGAACGGAATGGAACGGAATGGAATGGAATGGAATCGAATTGAATCGAATGGAATCGAATGGAATAGAATGGAATCGAATGGAATGGAATGGAATAGAATGGAATCAACCCGAGTAGAACGGAACAGAATGGAACGGAACGGAACGGAAAGGAATGGAATGGAATGGAATTGAATGGAATGGAACGGAATTCAATGGAATGGAATGGAATGGAATGGAATGGAATTCAATGGAATGGAATGGAATCGAATGGAATCGAATGGAATCGAATGGATTCGAATGGAATCGAATGGAATCGAATGGAATGGAATGGAATAGAATGGAATCAACCCGAGTAGAACGGAAAGGAACGGAATGGAACGGAATGGAACGGAACGGAACGGAACGGAATGGAATGGAATTCAATGGAATGGAATGGAATGGAATGGAATTCAATGGAATGGAATGGAATGGAATGGAATGGAATGGAACGGAATTCAATGGAATGGAATGGAATGGAATGGAATGGAATGGAATTCAAATGGAATGGAATGGAATGGAATGCAATGGAATGGAATGGAACGGAATTCAATGGAATGGAATGGAATGGAATGGAATTCTATGGAATGGAATGGAATCGAATGGAATCAAATGGAATCGAATGGAATCGAATGGAATCGAATGGAATGGAATGGAATGGAATGGAATAGAATGGAATCAACCCGAGTGGAATGGAACGGAACGGAACGGAACGGAACGGAACGGAACGGAATGGAATAGAATGGAATCAACCCGAGTAGAACGGAATGGAATGGAATGGAATTGAATGGAACAGAATTCAATGGAATGGAATGGAATGGAATGGAATTCAATGGAATGGAATGGAACGGAATGGAATGGAATGGAATGGAGTTCAATGGAATGGAATGGAATGGAATGGAATGGAATGGAATGGAATGGAATCGAATGGAATCGAATGGAATCGAATGGAATGGAATGGAATAGAATGGAATCAACCCGAGTAGAACGGAATGGAATGGAATGGAACGGAATGGAACGAACCCGAATAGAACGGAACTGAACGGAATGGAACGGAACGGAACGGAACGGAGTGAAATGGAATGGAATGGAATCGAATGGAACCGAATGGAATGGAATGGAATGGAATGGAATGGAATGGAATGGAACCAACTAGAGTAGAATGGAATGGATTGGAAAGGAATGGAATGGAATGGAATGGAATGGAATGGAATGGAATGGAATGGAATGGAATGGAACGGAATCAACCCGAGTGGAGTGGAGTGGAGTGGAGTGGAGTGGAGTGGAGTGGAATGGAGTGGAATGGAATGGAATGGAATAGAATGGAATCAACCCGAGTAGAACGGAATGGAATGGAATGGAATGGAATGGAACGGAATGGAACAGAACGGAATGGAACGGAACGGAACGGAACGGAATGGAATTTAACGAACCCGAGTAGAACGGAATGGAATGGAATGGAATGGAATGGAATGGAATGGAATGGAATGGAATGGAATGGAATGGAATGCAATGGAATGGAATCAACCCGAGTAGAACGGAATGGAATGGAATGGAATGGAATGGAACAGAACGCAATGGAACGGAACGGAACAGAACGGAATGGAAAGGAATGATCAACCCGAGAAGAACGGAATGGAATGGAATGGAATGGAATTCAATGGAATAGAATGGAATGGAATGGAATGGAATGGAATGGAATGGAATGGAATGGAATGGAATGGAATGGAATGGAATGGAATGGAATCGAATGGAATCGATTGGAATGGAATGGAATGGAATGGAATGGAATGGAATGGAATGGAATGGAATGGAATCGAATCAACCCGAGTAGATCGGAATGGAATGGAATGGAATGGAATGGAACGGAATGGAAGGAATGGAATGGAATTCAATGGAATAGAATGGAATGGAATGGAATGGAATGGAATGGAATGGAATGGAATGGAATGGAATGGAATTGAATGGACTTGAATGGAATCGAATGGAATGTAATGGAATAGAATGGAATCAACCCGAGTAGAACGGAGTGGAATGGAATGGAATGGAATGGAATGGAACGGAATGGAACGGAACGGAATGGAACGGAACGGAACGGAATGGAACGCAACGCAACGGAACGGAACGGAATGGAACGGAACTGAAAGGAATGGAATGGAATGAAATCAACCCGAGCAGAACGGAATGGAATGGAGTGGAACGGAATGGAATTCAATGGAATAGAATGGAATGGAATGGAATGGAATGGAATGGAATGGAATGGAATCGAATGGAATCGAATGGAATCGAATGGAATGGATTGGAATAGAATGGAATGAACCCGAGTAGAACGGAATGGAATGGAATGGAACGGAATGGAACGAACCCGAATAGAACGGAACTGAACGGAATGGAACGGAACGGAACGGAACGGAACGGAGTGAAATGGAATGGAATGGAATCGAATGGAACCGAATGGAATGGAATGGAATGGAATGGAATGGAATGGAACGGAAAGGAACGGAACGCAACGGAATGGAATGGAATGATAAACCCGAGTAGAACGGAATGGAATGGAATGGAATGGAATGGAATGGAACGAACCCGAGTAGAACGGAACAGAACGGAACGGAACGGAACGGAACGGAATGGAGTGAAATGGAATGGAATGGAATCGAATGGAATGGAATGGAATGGAATGGAATGGAATGGAATGGAATGGAATTGAATCGAATCGAATGGAATCGAATGGAATGGAATGGAATGGAATGGAATGGAATGGAATGGAATGGAATGGAATGGAATGGAATGGAATCAACCCGAGTAGAACGTAATGGAATGGAATGGAATGGAATGGAATGGAATGGAATGGAATGGAATGGAATGGAATGGAATGGAATGGAATGGAATGGAATGGAATGGAATTCAGTGGAATAGAGTGGAATGGAATGGAATGGAATGGAATGGAATGGAATGGAATGGAATGGAATCGAATGGAATGGAATGGAATGGAATGGAATGGAATGGAATGGAAAGGAATGGAATGGAATTGAATGGAATGGAATCAACCCGAGTAGAACGGAATGGAATGGAATTGAATGGAATGGAATGGAATCAACCCGAGTAGAACGGAATGCAATGGAATGGAATGGAATGGAATGGAATGGAACGGAACGGACCCGAGTAGAACGGAACAGAACGGAACGGAACGGAACGGAACGGAACGGAATGGAGTGAAATGGAATGGAATGGAATGGAATGGAATTGAATGGAATGGAATGGAATGGAATTGAATGGAATGGAATGGAATAGAATCGAATCGAATCGAATGGAATCGAATTTAATGGAATGGAATGGAATGGAATGGAATGAACCCGAGTAGAACGGAATGGAATGGAATGGAATGGAATCGAATGGAATGGAATGGAATAGAATGGAATCAACCCGAGTAGAACGGAATGGAACGGAATGGAATGGAATGGAACGGAACGGAACGGAACGGAATTCAATGGAATTGAACGGAATGGAATGGAATTCAATGGAATGGAACGGAATTCAATGGAATGGAATGGAATGGAATGGAACGGAACGGAACGGAACGGAACGGAACGGAACGGAACGGAATGGAATGGAATTCAATGGAATGGAATGGAATTTAATGGAATGGAATGGAATGGAATTGAATGGAATGGAACGGAATTCAATGGAATGGAATGGAATGGAATGGAATTCAATGGAATGGAATGCAATCGAATGGAATCGAATGGAATCGAATGGAATCGATTGGAATTGAATGGAATCGAATGGAATGGAATGGAATAGAATGGAATCAACACGAGTGGAATGGAACGGAACGGAACGGAACGGAACGGAACGGAACGGAACGGAACGGAATGGAATAGAATGGAATCAACCCGAGTAGAACGGAATGGAATGGAATGGAATTGAATGGAACAGAATTCAATGGAATGGAATGGAATGGAATGGAATTCAATGGAATGGAATGGAATGGAATGGAATTGAATTCAATGGAATGGAATGGAATGGAATGGAATGGAATGGAATGGAATGGAATGGAAAGGAATGGAATCGAATGGAATCGAATGGAATCGAATGGAATGGAATGGAATAGAATGGAATCAATCCGAGTAGAACGGAACAGAATGGAACGGAACGGAACGGAAAGTAATGGAATGGAATGGAACCGAATTCAATGCAATGGATCGGAATTCAATGGAATGGAACGGAATGGAACGGAACGTAATGGAACGGAATGGAATGGAATGGAATGGAATGGAATGGAATGGAATGGAACGGAATGGAATGGAACGGAATGGAATGGAATGGAATTCAATGGAATGGAATGGAATGGAATTGAATGGAATGGAATGGAATCGAATTGAATCGAATGGAATCGAATGGAATAGAATGGAATAGAATGGAATGGAATGGAATAGAATGGAATCAACCCGAGTAGAACGGAACGGAACGGAACGGAACGGAACGGAAAGGAATGGAATGGAATGGAACGGAATTCAATGCAATGGAACGGAATTCAATGGAATGGAACGGAATGGAACGGAATGGAACGGAACGGAATGGAAAGGAATGGAATGGAATGGAATGGAATGGAATGGAACGGAATGGAATGGAACGGAATGGAATGGAATGGAATGGAATGGAATTTAATGGAATGGAATGGAATTCAATGGAATGGAATTCTATGGAATTCAATGGAATGGAATGGAATGGAATGGAATGGAATGGAATTCAATGGAATGGAATGGAATCGAATGGAATGGAATGGAATGGAATTCCATGGAATTCCATGGAATGGAATGGAATGGAATGGAATGGAATGGAATGGAATTCAATGGAATAGAATGGAATGGAATGAAATCAACACAAGTAGAAAGGAATGGAACGGAACGGAATGGAATGGAATGAACCCGAGTAGAACGGAATGGAATGGAATGGAATGGAATGGAAAGGAATGGAATCGAGTGGAATGGAATGGAATAGAATGGAATCAACCCGAGTAGAACGGAATGGAACGGAATGGAACGGAATGGAACGGAACGGAACGGAACGGAACGGAACGGAACGTAATTCAATGGAATGGAACGGAATGGAATGGAATTCAATGGAATGGAACGGAATTCAATGGAATGGAAAGGAATGGAATGGAACGGAACGGAACGGAACGGAACGGAACGGAACGGAATGGAATGGAATTCCATGGAATGGATTGGAATGGAATGGAATTCAATCTAATGGAATTCAATGGAATGGAATGGAATGGAATGGAATGGAATGGAATGGAACGGAATTCAATGGAATGGAATGGAATGGAATGGAATTCAATGGAATGGAATGGAATTCAATGGAATGGAATCAAATGGAATCGAATGGAATGGAATGGAATGGAATGGAATAGAATGGAATCAACCCGAGTAGAACGGAAAGGAACGGTATGGAACGGAATGGAACGGAACGGAACGGAACGGAACGGAACAGAATTCAATGGAATGGAACGGAATGGAATGGAATTCAATGGAATGGAACGGAATTCAATGGAATGGAATGGAATGGAATGGAACGGAACGGAACGGAACGGAACGAAACGGAACGGAACGGAACGGAACGGAACGGAACGGAATGGAATGGAATTCAATGGAATGGAATGGAATGGAATGGAATTCAATGGAATGGAATTCAATGGAATGGAATGGAATGGAATGGAATGGAATGGAACGGAATTCAATGGAATGGAATGGAATGGAATGGAATTCAATGGAATGGAATGGAATTCAATGGAATGGAATGGAATGGAATGGAATGGAATGGAATGGAATCGAATGGAATCGAATGGAATCGAATGGAATCGAATGGAATGGAATGGAATAGAATGGAATCAACCCGAGTGGAATGGAATGGAATGGAATGGTATGGAATGGAATGGAATGGAATGGAATGGAATGGAATGGAATTCAAATGGAATGGAATGGAATGGAATGCAATGGAATGGAATGGAACGGAATTCAATGGAATGGAATGGAATGGAATGGAATTCTATGGAATGGAATGGAATCGAATGGAATCAAATGGAATCGAATGGAATCGAATGGAATCGAATGGAATGGAATGGAATGGAATGGAATGGAATGGAATAGAATGGAATCAACCCGAGTAGAATGGAATGGAATGGAATGGAATGGAAAGGAATAGAATTGAATGGAATGGAACGGAATTCAATGGAATGGAATGGAATGGAATGGAATGGAATTCAATGGAATGGAATGGAATCGAATGGAATCGAATGGAATCGAATGGAATCGAATGGAATCGAATGGAATGGAATGGAATAGAATGGAATCAACCCGAGTGGAATGGAACGGAACGGAACGGAACGGAACGGAACGGAATGGAATAGAATGGAATCAACCCGAGTAGAACGGAATGGAATGGAATGGAACGGAATGGAACAGAATTCAATGGAATGGAATGGAATGGAATGGAATTCAATGGAATGGAATGGAATGGAATGGAATAGAATGTAATCAATCCGAGTAGAATGGAATGGAATGGAATGGAATGGAATGGAATGGAATGGAATGGAATCGAATGGAATGGAATTCGATGGAATGGAATGGAATGGAATGGAATGGAATGGAATGGAATTCAAATGGAATGGAATGGAATGGAATCGAATGGAATCGAATGGAATGTAAAGGAATAGAATGGAATCAACCCGAGTAGAATGGAACAGAGCGGAACGGAACGGAACGGAAAGGAATGGAATTCAATGGAACGGAATTCAATGGAATGGAATGGAATGGAATGGAATTCAATGGAATGGAATGGAATTCCATGGAATGGAATGGAATGGAATGGAATGGAATGGAATGGAATGGAATGGAATTCGATGGAATGGAATGGAATGGAATGGAATGGAATGGAATCGAATGGAATCGAATGGAATCGAATGCAATGGAATGTAATAGAATGGAATCAACCCGAGTAGAATGGAATGGAATGGAATGGAATGGAATGGAATGGAATTCGATGGAATGGAATGGAATGGAATGGAATGGAATGGAATGGAATGGAATGGAATGGAATTCAATGGAATGGAATGGAATTCGATGGAATGGAATGGAATGGAATTCAATGGAATGGAATGGAATGGAATGGAATTCAATGGAATGGAATGGAATGGAATGGAATCGAATGGAATCGAAAGGAATCGAATGGAATCGAATGGAATGGAATGGAATAGAATGGAATCAACCCGAGTAGAATGGAATGGAATGGAATGGAATGGAATGGAATGAAATGGAATGGAATGGAATGGAATTCGAATGGAATGGAATGGAATGGAATGGAATGGAATGGAATGGAAGGGAATTGAACGGAATTCAATGGAATGGAATGGAAAGGAATGGAATTCAATGGAATGGAATGGAATTCAATGGAATTCAATGGAATTCAATGGAATTCCATGGAATGGAATGGAATCGAGTGGAATGGAATGGAATGGAATTCAATGGAATGGAATGGAATGGAATGGAATTCAATGGAATGGAATGGAATGGAATGGAAAGGAATTCCATGGAATGGAATGGAATTCAATGGAATGGAATTCTATGGAATTCAATGGAATGGAATGGAATGGAATGGAATGGAATGGAATGGAATGGAATTCAATGGAATGGAATGGAATCGAATGGAATCGAACGGAATCGAATGGAATCGAATGGAATAGAATGGAATCAACCCGAGTAGAACGGAATGGAAAGGAATGGAACGGAATGGAACAGAAAGGAACGGAACGGAACGGAATTCAATGGAATGGAACGGAATGGAATGGAATTCAATGGAATGGAACGGAATTCAATGGAATGGAATGGAATGGAATGGAACGGAACGGACTTCAATGGAATGGAATGGAACGGAATGGAATTCAATAGAATGGAATGGAATTCCATGGAATGGAATGGAATGGAATGGAATGGAATGGAATGGAATGGAATGGAATGGAATCGAATGGAATCGAATGGAACGGACTTCAATGGAATGGAATGGAACGGAATGGAATTCAATGGAATGGAATGGAATTCAATGGAATGGAATGGAATGGAATGGAATGGAATGGAATGGAATGGAATGGAACGGACTTCAATGGAATGGAATGGAACGGAATGGAATTCAATGGAATGGAATGGAATTCAATGGAATGGAATGGAATGGAATGGAATGGAATGGAACGGAACGGAATGGAATGGAATTCAATGGAATGGAATGGAATGTAATGGAATTCAATGGTATGGAATTCAATGGAATGGAATGGAATGGAATGGAATGGAACGGACTTCAATGGAATGGAATGGAACGGAATGGAATTCAATGGAATGGAATGGAATTCAATGGAATGGAATGGAATGGAATGGAATGGAATGGAATGGAATGGAATGGAATGGAATCGAATGGAATCGAATGGAATCGAATGGAATCGAATGGAATGGAATGGAATAGAATGGAATCAACCCGAGTAGAATGGAATGGAATGGAATGGAATGGAATGGAATGGAATGGAATGGAATGGAATGGAACGGAATGGAATGGAATGGAATTCAAATGGAATGGAATGGAATGGAATGGAATTGAATGGAATGGAACGGAATTCAATGGAATGGAATGGAATGGAACGGAATTCAATGGAATGTAATGGAATCGAATGGAATCGAATGGAATCGAATGGAATGGATTGGAATAGAATGGAACCAACCCGAGTGGAATGGAACGGAACGGAAAGGGACGGAACGGAACGGAACGGAACGGAATGGAATAGAATGGAATCAACCCGAGTAGAACGGAATGGAATGGAATGGAATTGAATGGAACAGAATTCAATGGAATGGAATGGAATGGAATGGAATGGAATTCTATGGAATGGAATGGAATGGAATGGAATGGAATGGAATTCAATGGAATGGAATGGAATGGAATGGAATGGAATGGAATGGAATGGAACGGAATGGAACGGAAAGTAATGGAATGGAATGGAATCGAATGGAATCGAATGGAATGGAACGGAATGGAATGGAACGGAATGGAATGGAATGGAATTCAATGGAATGGAATGGAATGGAATGGAATGGAATGGAATCGAATTGAATCGAATGGAATCGAATGGAATAGAATGGAATCGAATGGAATGGAATGGAATAGAATGGAGTCAACCCGAGTAGAACGGAACGGAACGGAACGGAACGGAATGGAACGGAACGGAAAGGAATGGAATGGAATGGAACGGAATTCAATGCAATGGAACGGAATTCAATGGAATGGAACGGAATGGAACGGAACGGAATGGAATGGAATGGAATGGAATGGAATGGAATCGAATAGAATCGAATGGAATCGAATGGAATAGAATGGAATCGAATGGAATGGAATGGAATAGAATGGAATCAACCCGAGTAGAACGGAACGGAACGGAACGGAACGGAATGGAACGGAACGGAAAGGAATGGAATGGAATGCAACGGAATTCAATGGAATGGAACGGAATTCAATGGAATGGAACGGAATGGAACGGAACGGAATGGAATGGAAAGGAATGGAATGGAATGGAACGGAATGGAATGGAAAGGAATGCAATGGAATGGAATGGAATGGAATTCAATGGAATGGAGTGGAATCGAATGGAATGGAATGGAAAGGAATTCGATTGAATGGAATAGAATGGAATGGAATGGAATGGAATGGAATAGAATGGAATGGAATGGAATTCAATGGAATGGAATGGAATGGAATGGAATGGAATGGAATTCTATGGAATGGAATTCAATGGAATAGAATGGAATGGAATGGAATCAACACAAGTAGAAAGGAATGGAACGGAACGGAACGGAACGGAACGGAATGGAATGGAATGAATCCGAGTAGAACGGAATGGAATGGAATGGAATGGAATGGAATGGAATGGAATGGAATGGAATGGAATAGAATGGAAACAACCCGAGTAGAACGGAATGGAACGGAATGGAACGGAATGGAACGGAACGGAACGGAACGGAACGGAATTCAATGGAATGGAACGGAATGGAATGGAATTCAATGGAATGGAACGGAATTCAATGGAATGGAATGGAATGGAATGGAATGGAACGGAACAGAAAGGAACGGAACGGAACGGAACGGAATGGAATGGAATTCAGTGGAATGGAATGGAATGGAATGGAATTCAATGGAATGGAATTCAATGGAATGGAATGGAATGGAATGGAATGGAATGGAACGGAATTCAATGGAATGGAATGGAATGGAATGGAATTCAATGGAATGGAATGGAATTCAATGGAATGGAATGGAATGGAATGGAATGGAATGGAATGGAATGGAATGGAATGGAATCGAATGGAATCGAATGGAATCGAATGGAATGGAATGGAATAGAATGGAATCAACCCGAGTAGAATGGAATGGAATGGAATGGAATGGAATGGAATGGAATGGAATGGAATTCAAATGGAATGGAATGGAATGGAATGGAATAGAATGGAATGCAATGGAATGGAATGGAAACGAATCGAATTTAATCGAATGGAATCGAATGGAATGGAATGGAATAGAATGGGATCAACCCGAGTAGAACGGAATGGAATGGAATGGAATGGAATGGAATGGAATGGAACAGAACGCAATGGAACGGAACGGAACAGAACGGAATGGAAAGGAATGATCAACCCGAGAAGAACGGAATGGAATGGAATGGAATGGAATGGAATGCAATGGAATGGAATTCAATGGAATGGAATGGAATGGAATTCAGTGGAATCGAATGGAATGGAATGGAATGGAATGGAATGGAATGGAACGGAATGGAATGGAATCAACCCGAGTAGAACGGAATGGAATGGAATGGAATGGAATGGAATGGAATTTAATGGAATGGAATGGAATGGAATGGAATGGAATGGAATTCAATGGAATAGAATGGAATGGAATGGAATGGAATGGAATGGAACGGAACGGAATGCAACGCAACGCAACGGAACGGAACGGAACGGAACGGAACTGAACGGAATGGAATGGAATGGAATCAACCCGAGTAGAACGGAATGGAATGGAATGGAATGGAATGGAACGGAACGGAACGGAACGGAACGGAACGGAACGGAATGGAATGAAATGGAATGGAATGGAATCGAATTGAATCGAATGGAATAGAATGGAATGGAATGGAATGGAATAGAAAGGAATCGAATCGAATCGAATGGAATCGAATGGAATCGAATGGAATGGAATGGAATGGAATGGAATGGAATGGAATGGAATGGAATGGAATGGAATGGAATGGAATGGAATGGAATCAACCCGTGTAGAATGTAATGGATTGGAATGGAATGGAATGGAATGGAATGGAATGGAATGGAATGGAATGGAATGGAATTCAATGGAATAGAATGGAATGGAATGGAATTCAATGGAACAGAATGGAATGGAATGGAATGGAATGGAATGGAATGGAATCGAATGGAATCGAATGGAATCGAATGGAATCGAATGGAATGGAATGGAATAGAATGGAATCAACCCGAGTAGAACGGAATGGAATGGAATGGAACGGAATGGAACGAACCCGAATAGAACGGAACTGAACGGAATGGAACGGAACGGAACGGAACGGAGTGAAATGGAATGGAATGGAATCGAATGGAACCGAATGGAATGGAATGGAATGGAATGGAATGGAATGGAATGGAATGGAATGGAATGGAATGGAATGGAACCAACTCGAGTAGAATGGAATGGATTGGAAAGGAATGGAATGGAATGGAATGGAATGGAATGGAATGGAATGGAATGGAATGGAACGGAATCAACCCGAGTGGAGTGGAGTGGAGTGGAGTGGAGTGGAGTGGAGTGGAATGGAGTGGAATGGAATGGAATGGAATAGAATGGAATCAACCCGAGTAGAACGGAATGGAATGGAATGGAATGGAATGGAACGGAATGGAACAGAACGGAATGGAACGGAACGGAACGGAACGGAATGGAATTTAACGAACCCGAGTAGAACGGAATGGAATGGAATGGAATGGAATGGAATGGAATGGAATGGAATTCAATGGAATGGAATGGAATGGAATGGAATGGAATGGAATTCAGTGGAATCGAATGGAATGGAATGGAATGGAATGGAATGGAACGGAATGGAATGGAATGGAATGGAATCAACCCGAGTAGAACGGAATGGAATGGAATGGAATGGAATGGAATGGAATGGAATGGAATGGAATGGAACCGAATGGAATGGAACGGAATGGAATGGAGTGGAATGGAATGGAATGGAATGGAATGGAATGGAATGGAATGGAATGGAATGGAATTCAATGGAATAGAATGGAATGGAATGGAATGCAATGGAATGGAATGGAACGGAACGGAACGCAACGCAACGCAACGGAACGGAACGGAACGGAACGGAACTGAACGTAATGGAATGGACTGGAATCAACCCGAGTAGAACGGAATGGAATGGAATGGAATGGAATGGAACGGAACGGAACGGAACGGAACGGAACGGAACGGAATGGAATGAAATGGAATGGAATGGAATCGAATTGAATCGAATGGAATAGAATGGAATGGAATGGAATGGAATAGAAAGGAATCGAATCGAATCGAATGGAATCGAATGGAATCGAATGGAACGGAATGGAATGGAATGGAATGGAATGGAATGGAATCAACCCGTGTAGAATGTAATGGATTGGAATGGAATGGAATGGAATGGAATGGAATGGAATGGAATGGAATGGAATGGAATGGAATGGAATTCAATGGAATAGAATGGAATGGAATGGAATTCAATGGAACAGAATGGAATGGAATGGAATGGAATGGAATGGAATGGAATGGAATCGAATGGAATCGAATGGAATCGAATGGAATCGAATGGAATGGAATGGAATAGAATGGAATCAACCCGAGTAGAACGGAATGGAATGGAATGGAACGGAATCGAACGAACCCGAATAGAACGGAACTGAACGGAATGGAACGGAACGGAACGGAACGGAGTGAAATGGAATGGAATGGAATCGAATGGAACCGAATGGAATGGAATGGAATGGAATGGAATGGAATGGAATGGAACCAACTAGAGTAGAATGGAATGGATTGGAAAGGAATGGAATGGAATGGAATGGAATGGAATGGAATGGAATGGAACGGAATCAACCCGAGTGGAGTGGAGTGGAGTGGAGTGGAGTGGAGTGGAGTGGAATGGAGTGGAATGGAATGGAATGGAATAGAATGGAAACAACCCGAGTAGAACGGAATGGAACGGAATGGAACGGAATGGAACGGAACGGAACGGAACGAAACGGAATTCAATGGAATGGAACAGAATGGAATGGAATTCAATGGAATGGAACGGAATTCAATGGAATGGAATGGAATGGAATGGAACGGAACGGAAAGGAACGGAACGGAACGGAACGGAATGGAATGGAATTCAGTGGAATGGAATGGAAAGGAATGGAATTCAATGGAATGGAATTCAATGGAATGGAATGGAATGGAATGGAATGGAATGGAATGGAATGGAACGGAATTCAATGGAATGGAATGGAATGGAATGGAATGGAATGGAATGGAATTCAATGGAATAGAATGGAATGGAATGGAATTCAATGAAACAGAATGGAATGGAATGGAATGGAATGGAATGGAATGGAACGGAATTCAATGGAATGGAATGGAATGGAATGGAATTCAATGGAATGGAATGGAATTCAATGGAATGGAATGGAATGGAATGGAATGGAATGGAATGGAATGGGATGGAATGGAATGGAATCGAATGGAATCGAATGGAATCGAATGGAATGGAATGGAATAAAATGGAATCAACCCGAGTAGAATGGAATGGAATGGAATGGAATGGAATGGAATGGAATGGAATGGAATGGAATTCAAATGGAATGGAATGGAATGGAATGGAATAGAATGGAATGCAATGGAATGGAATGGAAACGAATCGAATTTAATCGAATGGAATCGAATGGAATGGAATGGAATAGAATGGGATCAACCCGAGTAGAACGGAATGGAATGGAATGGAATGGAATGGAATGGAATGGAATGGAACAGAACGCAATGGAACGGAACAGAACAGAACGGAATGGAAAGGAATGATCAACCCGAGAAGAACGGAATGGAATGGAATGGAATGGAATGGAATGCAATGGAATGGAATGGAATGGAACGAACACGAGTAGAACGGAAAAGAATGGAACGGAACGGAACAGAACGGAACGGAACGGAATGGAGTGAAATGCAATGGAATGGAATCGAATGGATTCGAATGGAATGGAATGGAATTGAATGGAATGGAATGGAATGGAATGGAATCGAATGGAATCGAATGGAATCGAATGGAATGGAATGGAATAGAATGGAATCAACCCGAGTAGAACGGAATGGAATGGAATGGAATGGAATGGAATGGAATGGAATGGAATGGAATTCAATGGAATGGAATGGAATGGAATGGAATGGAATTCAGTGGAATCGAATGGAATGGAATGGAATGGAATGGAATGGAATGGAATGGAATGGAATGGAATCAACCCGAGTAGAACGGAATGGAATGGAATGGAATGGAATGGAATGGAATGGAATGGAATGGAACCGAATGGAATGGAATTTAATGGAATGGAATGGAATGGAATGGAATGGAATGGAATTCAATGGAATAGAATGGAATGGAATGGAATGGAATGGAACGGAACGGAACGCAACGCAACGCAACGGAACGGAACGGAACGGAACGGAACTGAACGGAATGGAATGGAATGGAATCAACCCGAGTAGAACGGAATGCAATGGAATGGAATGGAATGGAACGGAACGGAACGGAACGGAACGGAACGGAATGGAATGAAATGGAATGGAATGGAATCAAATTGAATCGAATGGAATAGAATGGAATGGAATGGAATGGAATAGAAAGGAATCGAATCGAATCGAATGGAATCGAATGGAATGGAATGGAATGGAATGGAATGGAATGGAATGGAATGGAATGGAATGGAATGGAATGGAATGGAATCAACCCGTGTAGAATGTAATGGATTGGAATGGAATGGAATGGAATGGAATGGAATGGAATGGAATGGAATGGAATGGAATTCAATGGAATAGAATGGAATGGAATGGAATTCAATGGAACAGAATGGAATGGAATGGAATGGAATGGAATGGAATGGAATGGAATGGAATCGAATGGAATCGAATGGAATCGAATGGAATCGAATGGAATGGAATGGAATAGAATGGAATCAACCCGAGTAGAACGGAATGGAATGGAATGGAACGGAATGGAACGAACCCGAATAGAACGGAACTGAACGGAATGGAACGGAACGGAACGGAACGGAGTGAAATGGAATGGAATGGAATCGAATGGAACCGAATGGAATGGAATGGAATGGAATGGAATGGAATGGAATGGAACCAACTAGAGTAGAATGGAATGGATTGGAAAGGAATGGAATGGAATGGAATGGAATGGAATGGAATGGAATGGAATGGAATGGAATGGAACGGAATCAACCCGAGTGGAGTGGAGTGGAGTGGAGTGGAGTGGAGTGGAGTGGAGTGGAATGGAGTGGAATGGAATGGAATGGAATAGAATGGAATCAACCCGAGTAGAACGGAATGGAATGGAATGGAATGGAATGGAACGGAATGGAACAGAACGGAATGGAACGGAACGGAACGGAACGGAATGGAATTTAACGAACCCGAGTAGAACGGAATGGAATGGAATGGAATGGAATGGAATGGAATGGAATCGAATCGAATGGAATGGAATGGAATGGAATGGAATGGAATGGAATGGAATGCAATGGAATGGAATCAACCCGAGTAGAACGGAATGGAATGGAATGGAATGGAATGGAATGGAACAGAACGCAATGGAACGGAACGGAACAGAACGGAATGGAAAGGAATGATCAACCCGAGAAGAACGGAATGGAATGGAATGGAATGGAATTCAATGGAATAGAATGGAATGGAATGGAATGGAATGGAATGGAATGGAATGGAATGGAATGGAATGGAATGGAATGGAATCGAATGGAATCGAATGGAATCGATTGGAATGGAATGGAATGGAATGGAATGGAATGGAATGGAATTGAATGGAATCGAATCAACCCGAGTAGATCGGAATGGAATGGAATGGAATGGAATGGAACGGAATGGAACGGAATGGAATGGAACGGAATGGAATGGAATGGAATTCAATGGAATGGAATGGAATGGAATGGAATGGAATGGAATGGAATGGAATGGAATCGAATTGAATCGAATGGAATCGAATGGAATAGAATGGAATAGAATGGAATGGAATGGAATAGAATGGAATCAACCCGAGTAGAACGGAACGGAACGGAACGGAACGGAACGGAACGGAAAGGAATGGAATGGAATGGAACGGAATTCAATGCAATGGAACGGAATTCAATGGAATGGAACGGAATGGAACGGAATGGAACGGAACGGAATGGAAAGGAATGGAATGGAATGGAATGGAATGGAACGGAATGGAATGGAACGGAATGGAATGGAATGGAATTCCATGGAATTCCATGGAATGGAATGGAATGGAATGGAATGGAATGGAATGGAATTCAATGGAATAGAATGGAATGGAATGAAATCAACACAAGTAGAAAGGAATGGATCGGAACGGAATGGAATGGAATGAACCCGAGTAGAACGGAATGGAATGGAATGGAATGGAATGGAAAAGAATGGAATCGAGTGGAATGGAATGGAATAGAATGGAATCAACCCGAGTAGAACGGAATGGAACGGAATGGAACGGAATGGAACGGAACGGAACGGAACGGAACGGAACGGAATGGAATTCAATGGAATGGAACGGAATGGAATGGAATTCAATGGAATGGAACGGAATTCAATGGAATGGAAAGGAATGGAACGGAACGGAACGGAACGGAACGGAACGGAATGGAATGGAATTCAATGGAATGGATTGGAATGGAATGGAATTCAATCTAATGGAATTCAATGGAATGGAATGGAATGGAATGGAATGGAATGGAATGGAACGGAATTCAATGGAATGGAATGGAATGGAATGGAATTCAATGGAATGGAATGGAATTCAATGGAATGGAATGGAATTCAATGGAATGGAATGGAATGGAATGGAATCGAATGGAATCGAATGGAATCGAATGGAATGGAATGGAATAGAATGGAATCAACCCGAGTAGAACGGAAAGGAACGGAATGGAACGGAATGGAACGGAACGGAACGGAACGGAAAGGAACAGAATTCAATGGAATGGAACGGAATGGAATGGAATTCAATGGAATGGAACGGAATTCAATGGAATGGAATGGAATGGAATGGAACGGAACGGAACGGAACGGAACGAAACGGAACGGAACGGAACGGAACGGAACGGAAAAGAATGGAATGGAATTCAATGGAATGGAATGGAATGGAATGGAATCCAATGGAATGGAATTCAATGGAATGGAATGGAATGGAATGGAATGGAACGGAATTCAATGGAATGGAATGGAATGGAATGGAATTCAATGGAATGGAATGGAATTCCATGGAATGGAATGGAATGGAATGGAATGGAATGGAATGGAATGGAATCGAATGGAATCGAATGGAATCGAATGGAATCGAATGGAATGGAATGGAATACAATGGAATCAACCCGAGTGGAATGGAATGGAATGGAATGGTATGGAATGGAATGGAACGGAATGGAATGGAATGGAATGGAATGGAATGGAATGGAATGGAATTCAAATGGAATGGAATGGAATGGAATGCAATGGAATGGAATGGAACGGAATTCAATGGAATGGAATGGAATTCTATGGAATGGAATGGAATCGAATGGAATCAAATGGAATCGAATGGAATCGAATGGAATCGAATGGAATGGAATGGAATGGAATGGAATAGAATGGAATCAACCCTAGTGGAATGGAACGGAACGGAACGGAACGGAACGGAACGGAATGGAATAGAATGGAATCAACCCGAGTAGAACGGAATGGAATGGAATGGAATTGAATGGAACAGAATTCAATGGAATGGAATGGAATGGAATGGAATTCAATGGAATGGAATGGAATGGAATGGAATGGAATGGAATGGAATGGAGTTCAATGGAATGGAATGGAATGGAATGGAATGGAATGGAATGGAATCGAATGGAATCGAATGGAATCGAATGGAATGGAATGGAATAGAATGGAATCAACCCGAGTAGAACGGAATGGAATGGAATGGAACGGAATGGAACGAACCCGAATAGAACGGAACTGAACGGAATGGAACGGAACGGAACGGAACGGAGTGAAATGGAATGGAATGGAATCGAATGGAACCGAATGGAATGGAATGGAATGGAATGGAATGGAATGGAATGGAATGGAATGGAACCAACTAGAGTAGAATGGAATGGATTGGAAAGGAATGGAATGGAATGGAATGGAATGGAATGGAATGGAATGGAATGGAACGGAATCAACCCGAGTGGAGTGGAGTGGAGTGGAGTGGAGTGGAGTGGAGTGGAATGGAGTGGAATGGAATGGAATGGAATAGAATGGAATCAACCCGAGTAGAACGGAAAGGAACGGAATGGAACGGAATGGAACGGAACGGAACGGAACGGAACGGAACAGAATTCAATGGAATGGAACGGAATGGAATGGAATTCAATGGAATGGAACGGAATTCAATGGAATGGAATGGAATGGAATGGAACGGAACGGAACGGAATGGAACGAAACGGAACGGAACGGAACGGAACGGAACGGAATGGAATGGAATTCAATGGAATGGAATGGAATGGAATGGAATTCAATGGAATGGAATTCAATGGAATGGAATGGAATGGAATGGAATGGAATGGAATGGAACGGAATTCAATGGAATGGAATGGAATGGAATGGAATGGAATGGAATGGAATTCAAATGGAATGGAATGGAATGGAATGCAATGGAATGGAATGGAACCGAATTCAATGGAATGGAATGGAATGGAATGGAATTCTATGGAATGGAATGGAATCGAATGGAATCAAATGGAATCGAATGGAATCGAATGGAATCGAATGGAATGGAATGGATTGGAATGGAATAGAATGGAATCAACCCGAGTGGAATGGAAAGGAACGGAACGGAACGGAACGGAACGGAAAGGAATGGAATAGAATGGAATCAATCCGAGTAGAACGGAATGGAGTGGAATGGAATTGAATGGAACAGAATTCAATGGAATGGAATGGAATGGAATGGAATTCAATGGAATGGAATGGAATGGAATGGAATGGAGTTCAATGGAATGGAATGGAATGGAATGGAATGGAATGGAATGGAATGGAATGGAATCGAATGGAATCGAATGGAATCGAATGGAATGGAATGGAATAGAATGGAATCAACCCGAGTAGAACGGAATGGAATGGAATGGAACGGAATGGAACGAACCCGAATAGAACGGAACTGAACGGAATGGAACGGAACGGAACGGAACGGAGTGAAATGGAATGGAATGGAATCGAATGGAACCGAATGGAATGGAATGGAATGGAATGGAATGGAATGGAATGGAATGGAATGGAACCAACTAGAGTAGAATGGAATGGATTGGAAAGGAATGGAATGGAATGGAATGGAATGGAATGGAATGGAATGGAATGGAATGGAATGGAACGGAATCAACCCGAGTGGAGTGGAGTGGAGTGGAGTGGAGTGGAGTGGAGTGGAATGGAGTGGAATGGAATGGAATGGAATAGAATGGAATCAACCCGAGTAGAACGGAATGGAATGGAATGGAATGGAATGGAACGGAATGGAACAGAACGGAATGGAACGGAACGGAACGGAACGGAATGGAATTTAACGAACCCGAGTAGAACGGAATGGAATGGAATGGAATGGAATGGAATGGAATGGAATCGAATCGAATGGAATGGAATGGAATGGAATGGAATGGAATGGAATGGAATGGAATGCAATGGAATGGAATCAACCCGAGTAGAACGGAATGGAATGGAATGGAATGGAATGGAATGGAATGGAACAGAACGCAATGGAACGGAACGGAACAGAACGGAATGGAAAGGAATGATCAACCCGAGAAGAACGGAATGGAATGGAATGGAATGGAATTCAATGGAATAGAATGGAATGGAATGGAATGGAATGGAATGGAATGGAATGGAATGGAATGGAATCGAATGGAATCGAATGGAATCGATTGGAATGGAATGGAATGGAATGGAATGGAATGGAATGGAATTGAATGGAATCGAATCAACCCGAGTAGATCGGAATGGAATGGAATGGAATGGAATGGAACGGAATGGAACGGAAAGGAATGGAACGGAATGGAATGGAATGGAATTCAATGGAATGGAATGGAATGGAATGGAATGGAATGGAATGGAATGGAATGGAATGGAATCGAATTGAATCGAATGGAATCGAATGGAATAGAATGGAATAGAATGGAATGGAATGGAATAGAATGGAATCAACCCGAGTAGAACGGAACGGAACGGAACGGAACGGAACGGAACGGAAAGGAATGGAATGGAATGGAACGGAATTCAATGCAATGGAACGGAATTCAATGGAATGGAACGGAATGGAACGGAATGGAACGGAACGGAATGGAAAGGAATGGAATGGAATGGAATGGAATGGAACGGAATGGAATGGAACGGAATGGAATGGAATGGAATTCCATGGAATTCCATGGAATGGAATGGAATGGAATGGAATGGAATGGAATGGAATTCAATGGAATAGAATGGAATGGAATGAAATCAACACAAGTAGAAAGGAATGGAACGGAACGGAATGGAATGGAATGAACCCGAGTAGAACGGAATGGAATGGAATGGAATGGAATGGAAAGGAATGGAATCGAGTGGAATGGAATGGAATAGAATGGAATCAACCCGAGTAGAACGGAATGGAACGGAATGGAACGGAATGGAACGGAACGGAACGGAACGGAACGGAACGGAATGGAATTCAATGGAATGGAACGGAATGGAATGGAATTCAATGGAATGGAACGGAATTCAATGGAATGGAAAGGAATGGAATGGAACGGAACGGAACGGAACGGAACGGAATGGAATGGAATTCAATGGAATGGATTGGAATGGAATGGAATTCAATCTAATGGAATTCAATGGAATGGAATGGAATGGAATGGAATGGAATGGAACGGAATTCAATGGAATGGAATGGAATGGAATGGAATTCAATGGAATGGAATGGAATTCAATGGAATGGAATGGAATTCAATGGAATGGAATGGAATGGAATGGAATCGAATGGAATCGAATGGAATCGAATGGAATGGAATGGAATAGAATGGAATCAACCCGAGTAGAACGGAAAGGAACGGAATGGAACGGAATGGAACGGAACGGAACGGAACGGAAAGGAACAGAATTCAATGGAATGGAACGGAATGGAATGGAATTCAATGGAATGGAACGGAATTCAATGGAATGGAATGGAATGGAATGGAACGGAACGGAACGGAACGGAACGAAACGGAACGGAACGGAACGGAACGGAACGGAACGGAATGGAATGGAATTCAATGGAATGGAATGGAATGGAATGGAATCCAATGGAATGGAATTCAATGGAATGGAATGGAATTCAATGGAATGGAACGGAATTCAATGGAATGGAATGGAATGGAATGGAATTCAATGGAATGGAATGGAATTCCATGGAATGGAATGGAATGGAATGGAATGGAATGGAATGGAATCGAATGGAATCGAATGGAATCGAATGGAATCGAATGGAATGGAATGGAATAGAATGGAATCAACCCGAGTGGAATGGAATGGAATGGAATGGTATGGAATGGAATGGAACGGAACGGAATGGAATGGAATGGAATGGAATGGAATGGAATGGAATTCAAATGGAATGGAATGGAATGGAATGCAATGGAATGGAATGGAACGGAATTCAATGGAATGGAATGGAATTCTATGGAATGGAATGGAATCGAATGGAATCAAATGGAATCGAATGGAATCGAATGGAATGGAATGGAATGGAATGGAATGGAATGGAATGGAATAGAATGGAATCAACCCTAGTGGAATGGAACGGAACGGAACGGAACGGAACGGAACGGAATGGAATAGAATGGAATCAACCCGAGTAGAACGGAATGGAATGGAATGGAATTGAATGGAACAGAATTCAATGGAATGGAATGGAATGGAATGGAATTCAATGGAATGGAATGGAATGGAATGGAATGGAATGGAATGGAATGGAGTTCAATGGAATGGAATGGAATGGAATGGAATGGAATGGAATGGAATCGAATGGAATCGAATGGAATCGAATGGAATGGAATGGAATAGAATGGAATCAACCCGAGTAGAACGGAATGGAATGGAATGGAACGGAATGGAACGAACCCGAATAGAACGGAACTGAACGGAATGGAACGGAACGGAACGGAACGGAGTGAAATGGAATGGAATGGAATCGAATGGAACCGAATGGAATGGAATGGAATGGAATGGAATGGAATGGAATGGAATGGAATGGAATGGAATGGAATGGAACCAACTAGAGTAGAATGGAATGGATTGGAAAGGAATGGAATGGAATGGAATGGAATGGAATGGAATGGAATGGAATGGAACGGAATCAACCCGAGTGGAGTGGAGTGGAGTGGAGTGGAGTGGAGTGGAGTGGAATGGAGTGGAATGGAATGGAATGGAATAGAATGGAATCAACCCGAGTAGAACGGAAAGGAACGGAATGGAACGGAATGGAACGGAACGGAACGGAACGGAACGGAACAGAATTCAATGGAATGGAACGGAATGGAATGGAATTCAATGGAATGGAACGGAATTCAATGGAATGGAATGGAATGGAATGGAACGGAACGGAACGGAATGGAACGAAACGGAACGGAACGGAACGGAACGGAACGGAATGGAATGGAATTCAATGGAATGGAATGGAATGGAATGGAATTCAATGGAATGGAATTCAATGGAATGGAATGGAATGGAATGGAATGGAATGGAATGGAACGGAATTCAATGGAATGGAATGGAATGGAATGGAATGGAATGGAATGGAATTCAAATGGAATGGAATGGAATGGAATGCAATGGAATGGAATGGAACCGAATTCAATGGAATGGAATGGAATGGAATGGAATTCTATGGAATGGAATGGAATCGAATGGAATCAAATGGAATCGAATGGAATCGAATGGAATCGAATGGAATGGAATGGATTGGAATGGAATAGAATGGAATCAACCCGAGTGGAATGGAAAGGAACGGAACGGAACGGAACGGAACGGAAAGGAATGGAATAGAATGGAATCAATCCGAGTAGAACGGAATGGAGTGGAATGGAATTGAATGGAACAGAATTCAATGGAATGGAATGGAATGGAATGGAATTCAATGGAATGGAATGGAATGGAATGGAATGGAATGGAATGGAGTTCAATGGAATGGAATGGAATGGAATGGAATGGAATGGAATGGAATGGAATGGAATCGAATGGAATCGAATGGAATCGAATGGAATGGAATGGAATAGAATGGAATCAACCCGAGTAGAACGGAATGGAATGGAATGGAACGGAATGGAACGAACCCGAATAGAACGGAACTGAACGGAATGGAACGGAACGGAACGGAACGGAGTGAAATGGAATGGAATGGAATCGAATGGAACCGAATGGAATGGAATGGAATGGAATGGAATGGAATGGAATGGAATGGAACCAACTAGAGTAGAATGGAATGGATTGGAAAGGAATGGAATGGAATGGAATGGAATGGAATGGAATGGAATGGAATGGAATGGAATGGAACGGAATCAACCCGAGTGGAGTGGAGTGGAGTGGAGTGGAGTGGAGTGGAGTGGAATGGAGTGGAATGGAATGGAATGGAATAGAATGGAATCAACCCGAGTAGAACGGAATGGAATGGAATGGAATGGAATGGAACGGAATGGAACAGAACGGAATGGAACGGAACGGAACGGAACGGAATGGAATTTAACGAACCCGAGTAGAACGGAATGGAATGGAATGGAATGGAATGGAATGGAATGGAATCGAATCGAATGGAATGGAATGGAATGGAATGGAATGGAATGGAATGGAATGGAATGGAATGCAATGGAATGGAATCAACCCGAGTAGAACGGAATGGAATGGAATGGAATGGAATGGAATGGAACAGAACGCAATGGAACGGAACGGAACAGAACGGAATGGAAAGGAATGATCAACCCGAGAAGAACGGAATGGAATGGAATGGAATGGAATTCAATGGAATAGAATGGAATGGAATGGAATGGAATGGAATGGAATGGAATGGAATGGAATGGAATGGAATGGAATGGAATGGAATTGAATGGAATCGAATCAACCCGAGTAGATCGGAATGGAATGGAATGGAATGGAATGGAACGGAATGGAAGGAATGGAATGGAATTCAATGGAATAGAATGGAATGGAATGGAATGGAATGGAATGGAATGGAATTGAATGGACTTGAATGGAATCGAATGGAATGTAATGGAATAGAATGGAATCAACCCGAGTAGAACGGAATGGAATGGAATGGAATGGAACGGAATTCAATGCAATGGATCGGAATTCAATGGAATGGAACGGAATGGAACGGAACATAATAGAACTTAATGGAATGGAATGGAATGGAATGGAATGGAATGGAACGGAATGGAATGGAACGGAATGGAATGGAATGGAATTCAATGGAATGGAATGGAATGGAATGGAATGGAATGGAATGGAATGGAATGGAATGGAATCGAATTGAATCGAATGGAATCGAATGGAATAGAATGGAATAGAATGGAATGGAATGGAATAGAATGGAATCAACCCGAGTAGAACGGAACGGAACGGAACGGAACGGAACGGAACGGAAAGGAATGGAATGGAATGGAACGGAATTCAATGCAATGGAACGGAATTCAATGGAATGGAACGGAATGGAACGGAATGGAACGGAACGGAATGGAAAGGAATGGAATGGAATGGAATGGAATGGAACGGAATGGAATGGAACGGAATGGAATGGAATGGAATGGAATGGAATTCAATGGAATGGAATGGAATTCAATGGAATGGAATTCTATGGAATTCAATGGAATGGAATGGAATGGAATGGAATGGAATGGAATTCAATGGAATGGAATGGAATCGAATGGAATGGAATGGAATGGAATTCCATGGAATTCCATGGAATGGAATGGAATGGAATGGAATTCAATGGAATAGAATGGAATGGAATGAAATCAACACAAGTAGAAAGGAATGGAACGGAACGGAATGGAATGGAATGAACCCGAGTAGAACGGAATGGAATGGAATGGAATGGAATGGAAAGGAATGGAATCGAGTGGAATGGAATGGAATAGAATGGAATCAACCCGAGTAGAACGGAATGGAACGGAATGGAACGGAACGGAACGGAACGGAACGGAACGGAACGGAATTCAATGGAATGGAACGGAATGGAATGGAATTCAATGGAATGGAACGGAATTCAATGGAATGGAATGGAATGGAATGGAACGGAACGGAACGGAACGGAATGGAATGGAATTCAATGGAATGGATTGGAATGGAATGGAATTCAATCTAATGGAATTCAATGGAATGGAATGGAATGGAATGGAATGGAATGGAATGGAATGGAATGGAATGGAACGGAATTCAATGGAATGGAATGGAATGGAATGGAATTCTATGGAATGGAATGGAATTCAATGGAATGGAATGGAATGGAATGGAATGGAATGGAATCGAATGGAATCGAATGGAATCGAATGGAATGGAATGGAATAGAATGGAATCAACCCGAGTAGAATGGAATGGAATGGAATGGAATGGAATGGAATGGAATGGAATGGAATGGAATTCAAATGGAATGGAATGGAATGGAATGGAATGGAATTGAATGGAATGGAACGGAATTCATTGGAATGGAATGGAATGGAATGGAATTCAATGGAATGGAATGGAATGGAATGGAATCGAATGGAATCGAATGGAATCGAATGGAATCGAATGGAATCGAATGGAATGGAATGGAATAGAATGGAATCAACCCGAGTGGAATGGAACGGAACGGAACGGAACGGAACGGAACGGAATGGAATAGAATGGAATCAACCCGAGTAGAACGGAATGGAATGGAATGGAATGGAATGGAACAGAATTCAATGGAATGGAATGGAATGGAATGGAATTCAATGGAATGGAATGGAATGGAATGGAATGGAATGGAATGGAATGGAATGGAGTTCCATGGAATGGAATGGAATGGAATTGAATGGAATGGAATGGAAAGGAATGGAATCGAATGGAATCGAATGGAATCGAATGGAATCGAATGGAATGGAATGGAATAGAATGGAATCAATCCGAGTAGAACGGAACGGAACGGAACGGAACGGAACGGAAAGGAATGGAATGGAATGGAACGGAATTCCATGCAATGGATCGGAATTCAATGGAATGGAACGGAATGGAACGGAATGGAATGGAATGGAACGGAATGGAATTTAATGGAATTCAATGGAATGGAATGGAATGGAATGGAATGGAATGGAATGGAATGGAATCGAATTGAATCGAATGGAATAGAATGGAATCGAATGGAATGGAATGGAATAGAATGGAATCAACCCGAGTAGAACGGAACGGAACGGAACGGAACGGAACGGAAAGGAATGGAATGGAATGGAATTGAATGGAATGGAACGGAATTCAATGGAATGGAATGGAATTGAATGGAATTCAATGGAATGGAATGGAATCGAATGGAATCGAATGGAATCGAATGGATTCGAATGGAATCGACTGGAATCGAATGGAATGGAATGGAATAGAATGGAATCAACCCGAGTAGAACGGAAAGGAACGGAATGGAACGGAATGGAACGGAACGGAACGGAACGGAACGGAACAGAATTCAATGGAATGGAACGGAATGGAATGGAATTCAATGGAATGGAACGGAATTCAATGGAATGGAATGGAATGGAATGGAACGGAACGGAACGGAACGGAACGAAACGGAACGGAACGGAACGGAACGGAACGGAATGGAATGGAATTCAATGGAATGGAATGGAATGGAATGGAATTCAATGGAATGGAATTCAATGGAATGGAATGGAATGGAATGGAATGGAATGGAATGGAACGGAATTCAATGGAATGGAATGGAATGGAATTCAAATGGAATGGAATGGAATGGAATGCAATGGAATGGAATGGAACGGAATTCAATGGAATGGAATGGAATGGAATGGAATTCTATGGAATGGAATGGAATCGAATGGAATCAAATGGAATCGAATGGAATCGAATGGAATCGAATGGAATGGAATGGAATGGAATGGAATAGAATGGAATCAACCCGAGTGGAATGGAACGGAACGGAACGGAACTGAATGGAACGGAACGGAACGGAATGGAATAGAATGGAATCAACCCGAGTAGAACGGAATGGAATGGAATGGAATTGAATGGAACAGAATTCAATGGAATGGAATGGAATGGAATGGAATTCAATGGAATGGAATGGAATGGAATGGAATGGAATGGAATGGAGTTCAATGGAATGGAATGGAATGGAATGGAATGGAATGGAATGGAATGGAATCGAATGGAATCGAATGGAATCGAATGGAATGGAATGGAATAGAATGGAATCAACCCGAGTAGAACGGAATGGAATGGAATGGAACGGAATGGAACGAACCCGAATAGAACGGAACTGAACGGAATGGAACGGAACGGAACGGAACGCAGTGAAATGGAATGGAATGGAATCGAATGGAACCGAATGGAATGGAATGGAATGGAATGGAATGGAATGGAATGGAATGGAACCAACTAGAGTAGAATGGAATGGATTGGAAAGGAATGGAATGGAATGGAATGGAATGGAATGGAATGGAATGGAATGGAATGGAATGGAACGGAATCAACCCGAGTGGAGTGGAGTGGAGTGGAGTGGAGTGGAGTGGAGTGGAATGGAGTGGAATGGAATGGAATGGAATAGAATGGAATCAACCCGAGTAGAACGGAATGGAATGGAATGGAATGGAATGGAACGGAATGGAACAGAACGGAATGGAACGGAACGGAACGGAACGGAATGGAATTTAACGAACCCGAGTAGAACGGAATGGAATGGAATGGAATGGAATGGAATGGAATGGAATGGAATTCAATGGAATGGAATGGAATGGAATGGAATGGAATGGAATTCAGTGGAATCGAATGGAATGGAATGGAATGGAATGGAATGGAATGGAATGGAATGGAATGGAATGGAATCAACCCGAGTAGAACGGAATGGAATGGAATGGAATGGAATGGAATGGAATGGAATGGAATGGAATGGAACCGAATGGAATGGAACGGAATGGAATGGAGTGGAATGGAATGGAATGGAATGGAATGGAATGGAATGGAATGGAATGGAATGGAATTCAATGGAATAGAATGGAATGGAATGGAATGCAATGGAATGGAATGGAACGGAACGGAACGCAACGCAACGCAACGGAACGGAACGGAACGGAACGGAACTGAACGTAATGGAATGGACTGGAATCAACCCGAGTAGAACGGAATGGAATGGAATGGAATGGAATGGAACGGAACGGAACGGAACGGAACGGAACGGAACGGAATGGAATGAAATGGAATGGAATGGAATCGAATTGAATCGAATGGAATAGAATGGAATGGAATGGAATGGAATAGAAAGGAATCGAATCGAATCGAATGGAATCGAATGGAATCGAATGGAACGGAATGGAATGGAATGGAATGGAATGGAATGGAATCAACCCGTGTAGAATGTAATGGATTGGAATGGAATGGAATGGAATGGAATGGAATGGAATGGAATGGAATGGAATGGAATGGAATGGAATTCAATGGAATAGAATGGAATGGAATGGAATTCAATGGAACAGAATGGAATGGAATGGAATGGAATGGAATGGAATGGAATGGAATCGAATGGAATCGAATGGAATCGAATGGAATCGAATGGAATGGAATGGAATAGAATGGAATCAACCCGAGTAGAACGGAATGGAATGGAATGGAACGGAATCGAACGAACCCGAATAGAACGGAACTGAACGGAATGGAACGGAACGGAACGGAACGGAGTGAAATGGAATGGAATGGAATCGAATGGAACCGAATGGAATGGAATGGAATGGAATGGAATGGAATGGAATGGAATGGAACCAACTAGAGTAGAATGGAATGGATTGGAAAGGAATGGAATGGAATGGAATGGAATGGAATGGAATGGAATGGAACGGAATCAACCCGAGTGGAGTGGAGTGGAGTGGAGTGGAGTGGAGTGGAGTGGAATGGAGTGGAATGGAATGGAATGGAATAGAATGGAAACAACCCGAGTAGAACGGAATGGAACGGAATGGAACGGAATGGAACGGAACGGAACGGAACGAAACGGAATTCAATGGAATGGAACAGAATGGAATGGAATTCAATGGAATGGAACGGAATTCAATGGAATGGAATGGAATGGAATGGAACGGAACGGAAAGGAACGGAACGGAACGGAACGGAATGGAATGGAATTCAGTGGAATGGAATGGAAAGGAATGGAATTCAATGGAATGGAATTCAATGGAATGGAATGGAATGGAATGGAATGGAATGGAATGGAATGGAACGGAATTCAATGGAATGGAATGGAATGGAATGGAATGGAATGGAATGGAATTCAATGGAATAGAATGGAATGGAATGGAATTCAATGAAACAGAATGGAATGGAATGGAATGGAATGGAATGGAATGGAACGGAATTCAATGGAATGGAATGGAATGGAATGGAATTCAATGGAATGGAATGGAATTCAATGGAATGGAATGGAATGGAATGGAATGGAATGGAATGGAATGGGATGGAATGGAATGGAATCGAATGGAATCGAATGGAATCGAATGGAATGGAATGGAATAGAATGGAATCAACCCGAGTAGAATGGAATGGAATGGAATGGAATGGAATGGAATGGAATGGAATGGAATGGAATTCAAATGGAATGGAATGGAATGGAATGGAATAGAATGGAATGCAATGGAATGGAATGGAAACGAATCGAATTTAATCGAATGGAATCGAATGGAATGGAATGGAATAGAATGGGATCAACCCGAGTAGAACGGAATGGAATGGAATGGAATGGAATGGAATGGAATGGAATGGAACAGAACGCAATGGAACGGAACAGAACAGAACGGAATGGAAAGGAATGATCAACCCGAGAAGAACGGAATGGAATGGAATGGAATGGAATGGAATGCAATGGAATGGAATGGAATGGAACGAACACGAGTAGAACGGAAAAGAATGGAACGGAACGGAACAGAACGGAACGGAACGGAATGGAGTGAAATGCAATGGAATGGAATCGAATGGATTCGAATGGAATGGAATGGAATTGAATGGAATGGAATGGAATGGAATGGAATCGAATGGAATCGAATGGAATCGAATGGAATGGAATGGAATAGAATGGAATCAACCCGAGTAGAACGGAATGGAATGGAATGGAATGGAATGGAATGGAATGGAATGGAATGGAATTCAATGGAATGGAATGGAATGGAATGGAATGGAATTCAGTGGAATCGAATGGAATGGAATGGAATGGAATGGAATGGAATGGAATGGAATGGAATGGAATCAACCCGAGTAGAACGGAATGGAATGGAATGGAATGGAATGGAATGGAATGGAATGGAATGGAACCGAATGGAATGGAATTTAATGGAATGGAATGGAATGGAATGGAATGGAATGGAATTCAATGGAATAGAATGGAATGGAATGGAATGGAATGGAACGGAACGGAACGCAACGCAACGCAACGGAACGGAACGGAACGGAACGGAACTGAACGGAATGGAATGGAATGGAATCAACCCGAGTAGAACGGAATGCAATGGAATGGAATGGAATGGAACGGAACGGAACGGAACGGAACGGAACGGAATGGAATGAAATGGAATGGAATGGAATCAAATTGAATCGAATGGAATAGAATGGAATGGAATGGAATGGAATAGAAAGGAATCGAATCGAATCGAATGGAATCGAATGGAATGGAATGGAATGGAATGGAATGGAATGGAATGGAATGGAATGGAATGGAATGGAATGGAATGGAATCAACCCGTGTAGAATGTAATGGATTGGAATGGAATGGAATGGAATGGAATGGAATGGAATGGAATGGAATGGAATGGAATTCAATGGAATAGAATGGAATGGAATGGAATTCAATGGAACAGAATGGAATGGAATGGAATGGAATGGAATGGAATGGAATGGAATGGAATCGAATGGAATCGAATGGAATCGAATGGAATCGAATGGAATGGAATGGAATAGAATGGAATCAACCCGAGTAGAACGGAATGGAATGGAATGGAACGGAATGGAACGAACCCGAATAGAACGGAACTGAACGGAATGGAACGGAACGGAACGGAACGGAGTGAAATGGAATGGAATGGAATCGAATGGAACCGAATGGAATGGAATGGAATGGAATGGAATGGAATGGAATGGAATGGAACCAACTAGAGTAGAATGGAATGGATTGGAAAGGAATGGAATGGAATGGAATGGAATGGAATGGAATGGAATGGAATGGAATGGAATGGAATGGAACGGAATCAACCCGAGTGGAGTGGAGTGGAGTGGAGTGGAGTGGAGTGGAGTGGAGTGGAATGGAGTGGAATGGAATGGAATGGAATAGAATGGAATCAACCCGAGTAGAACGGAATGGAATGGAATGGAATGGAATGGAACGGAATGGAACAGAACGGAATGGAACGGAACGGAACGGAACGGAATGGAATTTAACGAACCCGAGTAGAACGGAATGGAATGGAATGGAATGGAATGGAATGGAATGGAATCGAATCGAATGGAATGGAATGGAATGGAATGGAATGGAATGGAATGGAATGCAATGGAATGGAATCAACCCGAGTAGAACGGAATGGAATGGAATGGAATGGAATGGAATGGAACAGAACGCAATGGAACGGAACGGAACAGAACGGAATGGAAAGGAATGATCAACCCGAGAAGAACGGAATGGAATGGAATGGAATGGAATTCAATGGAATAGAATGGAATGGAATGGAATGGAATGGAATGGAATGGAATGGAATGGAATGGAATGGAATGGAATGGAATGGAATCGAATGGAATCGAATGGAATCGATTGGAATGGAATGGAATGGAATGGAATGGAATGGAATGGAATTGAATGGAATCGAATCAACCCGAGTAGATCGGAATGGAATGGAATGGAATGGAATGGAACGGAATGGAACGGAATGGAATGGAACGGAATGGAATGGAATGGAATTCAATGGAATGGAATGGAATGGAATGGAATGGAATGGAATGGAATGGAATGGAATGGAATCGAATTGAATCGAATGGAATCGAATGGAATAGAATGGAATAGAATGGAATGGAATGGAATAGAATGGAATCAACCCGAGTAGAACGGAACGGAACGGAACGGAACGGAACGGAAAGGAAAGGAATGGAATGGAATGGAACGGAATTCAATGCAATGGAACGGAATTCAATGGAATGGAACGGAATGGAACGGAATGGAACGGAACGGAATGGAAAGGAATGGAATGGAATGGAATGGAATGGAACGGAATGGAATGGAACGGAATGGAATGGAATGGAATTCCATGGAATTCCATGGAATGGAATGGAATGGAATGGAATGGAATGGAATGGAATTCAATGGAATAGAATGGAATGGAATGAAATCAACACAAGTAGAAAGGAATGGATCGGAACGGAATGGAATGGAATGAACCCGAGTAGAACGGAATGGAATGGAATGGAATGGAATGGAAAAGAATGGAATCGAGTGGAATGGAATGGAATAGAATGGAATCAACCCGAGTAGAACGGAATGGAACGGAATGGAACGGAATGGAACGGAACGGAACGGAACGGAACGGAACGGAATGGAATTCAATGGAATGGAACGGAATGGAATGGAATTCAATGGAATGGAACGGAATTCAATGGAATGGAAAGGAATGGAACGGAACGGAACGGAACGGAACGGAACGGAATGGAATGGAATTCAATGGAATGGATTGGAATGGAATGGAATTCAATCTAATGGAATTCAATGGAATGGAATGGAATGGAATGGAATGGAATGGAATGGAACGGAATTCAATGGAATGGAATGGAATGGAATGGAATTCAATGGAATGGAATGGAATTCAATGGAATGGAATGGAATTCAATGGAATGGAATGGAATGGAATGGAATCGAATGGAATCGAATGGAATCGAATGGAATGGAATGGAATAGAATGGAATCAACCCGAGTAGAACGGAAAGGAACGGAATGGAACGGAATGGAACGGAACGGAACGGAACGGAAAGGAACAGAATTCAATGGAATGGAACGGAATGGAATGGAATTCAATGGAATGGAACGGAATTCAATGGAATGGAATGGAATGGAATGGAACGGAACGGAACGGAACGGAACGAAACGGAACGGAACGGAACGGAACGGAACGGAAAAGAATGGAATGGAATTCAATGGAATGGAATGGAATGGAATGGAATCCAATGGAATGGAATTCAATGGAATGGAATGGAATGGAATGGAATGGAACGGAATTCAATGGAATGGAATGGAATGGAATGGAATTCAATGGAATGGAATGGAATTCCATGGAATGGAATGGAATGGAATGGAATGGAATGGAATGGAATCGAATGGAATCGAATGGAATCGAATGGAATCGAATGGAATGGAATGGAATACAATGGAATCAACCCGAGTGGAATGGAATGGAATGGAATGGTATGGAATGGAATGGAACGGAATGGAATGGAATGGAATGGAATGGAATGGAATGGAATGGAATTCAAATGGAATGGAATGGAATGGAATGCAATGGAATGGAATGGAACGGAATTCAATGGAATGGAATGGAATTCTATGGAATGGAATGGAATCGAATGGAATCAAATGGAATCGAATGGAATCGAATGGAATCGAATGGAATGGAATGGAATGGAATGGAATAGAATGGAATCAACCCTAGTGGAATGGAACGGAACGGAACGGAACGGAACGGAACGGAACGGAATGGAATAGAATGGAATCAACCCGAGTAGAACGGAATGGAATGGAATGGAATTGAATGGAACAGAATTCAATGGAATGGAATGGAATGGAATGGAATTCAATGGAATGGAATGGAATGGAATGGAATGGAATGGAATGGAATGGAGTTCAATGGAATGGAATGGAATGGAATGGAATGGAATGGAATGGAATCGAATGGAATCGAATGGAATCGAATGGAATGGAATGGAATAGAATGGAATCAACCCGAGTAGAACGGAATGGAATGGAATGGAACGGAATGGAACGAACCCGAATAGAACGGAACTGAACGGAATGGAACGGAACGGAACGGAACGGAGTGAAATGGAATGGAATGGAATCGAATGGAACCGAATGGAATGGAATGGAATGGAATGGAATGGAATGGAATGGAATGGAATGGAACCAACTAGAGTAGAATGGAATGGATTGGAAAGGAATGGAATGGAATGGAATGGAATGGAATGGAATGGAATGGAATGGAACGGAATCAACCCGAGTGGAGTGGAGTGGAGTGGAGTGGAGTGGAGTGGAGTGGAATGGAGTGGAATGGAATGGAATGGAATAGAATGGAATCAACCCGAGTAGAACGGAAAGGAACGGAATGGAACGGAATGGAACGGAACGGAACGGAACGGAACGGAACAGAATTCAATGGAATGGAACGGAATGGAATGGAATTCAATGGAATGGAACGGAATTCAATGGAATGGAATGGAATGGAATGGAACGGAACGGAACGGAATGGAACGAAACGGAACGGAACGGAACGGAACGGAACGGAATGGAATGGAATTCAATGGAATGGAATGGAATGGAATGGAATTCAATGGAATGGAATTCAATGGAATGGAATGGAATGGAATGGAATGGAATGGAATGGAACGGAATTCAATGGAATGGAATGGAATGGAATGGAATGGAATGGAATGGAATTCAAATGGAATGGAATGGAATGGAATGCAATGGAATGGAATGGAACCGAATTCAATGGAATGGAATGGAATGGAATGGAATTCTATGGAATGGAATGGAATCGAATGGAATCAAATGGAATCGAATGGAATCGAATGGAATCGAATGGAATGGAATGGATTGGAATGGAATAGAATGGAATCAACCCGAGTGGAATGGAAAGGAACGGAACGGAACGGAACGGAACGGAAAGGAATGGAATAGAATGGAATCAATCCGAGTAGAACGGAATGGAGTGGAATGGAATTGAATGGAACAGAATTCAATGGAATGGAATGGAATGGAATGGAATTCAATGGAATGGAATGGAATGGAATGGAATGGAGTTCAATGGAATGGAATGGAATGGAATGGAATGGAATGGAATGGAATGGAATGGAATCGAATGGAATCGAATGGAATCGAATGGAATGGAATGGAATAGAATGGAATCAACCCGAGTAGAACGGAATGGAATGGAATGGAACGGAATGGAACGAACCCGAATAGAACGGAACTGAACGGAATGGAACGGAACGGAACGGAACGGAGTGAAATGGAATGGAATGGAATCGAATGGAACCGAATGGAATGGAATGGAATGGAATGGAATGGAATGGAATGGAATGGAATGGAACCAACTAGAGTAGAATGGAATGGATTGGAAAGGAATGGAATGGAATGGAATGGAATGGAATGGAATGGAATGGAATGGAATGGAATGGAACGGAATCAACCCGAGTGGAGTGGAGTGGAGTGGAGTGGAGTGGAGTGGAGTGGAATGGAGTGGAATGGAATGGAACGGAATTCAATGGAATGGAATGGAATTCTATGGAATGGAATGGAATCGAATGGAATCAAATGGAATCGAATGGAATCGAATGGAATGGAATGGAATGGAATGGAATGGAATGGAATGGAATAGAATGGAATCAACCCTAGTGGAATGGAACGGAACGGAACGGAACGGAACGGAACGGAATGGAATAGAATGGAATCAACCCGAGTAGAACGGAATGGAATGGAATGGAATTGAATGGAACAGAATTCAATGGAATGGAATGGAATGGAATGGAATTCAATGGAATGGAATGGAATGGAATGGAATGGAATGGAATGGAATGGAGTTCAATGGAATGGAATGGAATGGAATGGAATGGAATGGAATGGAATCGAATGGAATCGAATGGAATCGAATGGAATGGAATGGAAAGGAATGGAATGGAATGGAATGGAATGGAATGGAATGGAATGGAACGGAATCAACCCGAGTGGAGTGGAGTGGAGTGGAGTGGAGTGGAGTGGAGTGGAATGGAGTGGAATGGAATGGAATGGAATAGAATGGAATCAACCCGAGTAGAACGGAAAGGAACGGAATGGAACGGAATGGAACGGAACGGAACGGAACGGAACGGAACAGAATTCAATGGAATGGAACGGAATGGAATGGAATTCAATGGAATGGAACGGAATTCAATGGAATGGAATGGAATGGAATGGAACGGAACGGAACGGAATGGAACGAAACGGAACGGAACGGAACGGAACGGAACGGAATGGAATGGAATTCAATGGAATGGAATGGAATGGAATGGAATTCAATGGAATGGAATTCAATGGAATGGAATGGAATGGAATGGAATGGAATGGAATGGAACGGAATTCAATGGAATGGAATGGAATGGAATGGAATGGAATGGAATGGAATTCAAATGGAATGGAATGGAATGGAATGCAATGGAATGGAATGGAACCGAATTCAATGGAATGGAATGGAATGGAATGGAATTCTATGGAATGGAATGGAATCGAATGGAATCAAATGGAATCGAATGGAATCGAATGGAATCGAATGGAATGGAATGGATTGGAATGGAATAGAATGGAATCAACCCGAGTGGAATGGAAAGGAACGGAACGGAACGGAACGGAACGGAAAGGAATGGAATAGAATGGAATCAATCCGAGTAGAACGGAATGGAGTGGAATGGAATTGAATGGAACAGAATTCAATGGAATGGAATGGAATGGAATGGAATTCAATGGAATGGAATGGAATGGAATGGAATGGAATGGAATGGAGTTCAATGGAATGGAATGGAATGGAATGGAATGGAATGGAATGGAATGGAATGGAATCGAATGGAATCGAATGGAATCGAATGGAATGGAATGGAATAGAATGGAATCAACCCGAGTAGAACGGAATGGAATGGAATGGAACGGAATGGAACGAACCCGAATAGAACGGAACTGAACGGAATGGAACGGAACGGAACGGAACGGAGTGAAATGGAATGGAATGGAATCGAATGGAACCGAATGGAATGGAATGGAATGGAATGGAATGGAATGGAATGGAATGGAACCAACTAGAGTAGAATGGAATGGATTGGAAAGGAATGGAATGGAATGGAATGGAATGGAATGGAATGGAATGGAATGGAATGGAATGGAACGGAATCAACCCGAGTGGAGTGGAGTGGAGTGGAGTGGAGTGGAGTGGAGTGGAATGGAGTGGAATGGAATGGAATGGAATAGAATGGAATCAACCCGAGTAGAAAGGAATGGAATGGAATGGAATGGAATGGAACGGAATGGAACAGAACGGAATGGAACGGAACGGAACGGAACGGAATGGAATTTAACGAACCCGAGTAGAACGGAATGGAATGGAATGGAATGGAATGGAATGGAATGGAATCGAATCGAATGGAATGGAATGGAATGGAATGGAATGGAATGGAATGGAATGGAATGCAATGGAATGGAATCAACCCGAGTAGAACGGAATGGAATGGAATGGAATGGAATGGAATGGAACAGAACGCAATGGAACGGAACGGAACAGAACGGAATGGAAAGGAATGATCAACCCGAGAAGAACGGAATGGAATGGAATGGAATGGAATTCAATGGAATAGAATGGAATGGAATGGAATGGAATGGAATGGAATGGAATGGAATGGAATGGAATGGAATGGAATGGAATGGAATGGAATTGAATGGAATCGAATCAACCCGAGTAGATCGGAATGGAATGGAATGGAATGGAATGGAACGGAATGGAAGGAATGGAATGGAATTCAATGGAATAGAATGGAATGGAATGGAATGGAATGGAATGGAATGGAATTGAATGGACTTGAATGGAATCGAATGGAATGTAATGGAATAGAATGGAATCAACCCGAGTAGAACGGAATGGAATGGAATGGAATGGAACGGAATTCAATGCAATGGATCGGAATTCAATGGAATGGAACGGAATGGAACGGAACATAATAGAACTTAATGGAATGGAATGGAATGGAATGGAATGGAATGGAACGGAATGGAATGGAACGGAATGGAATGGAATGGAATTCAATGGAATGGAATGGAATGGAATGGAATGGAATGGAATGGAATGGAATGGAATGGAATCGAATTGAATCGAATGGAATCGAATGGAATAGAATGGAATAGAATGGAATGGAATGGAATAGAATGGAATCAACCCGAGTAGAACGGAACGGAACGGAACGGAACGGAACGGAACGGAAAGGAATGGAATGGAATGGAACGGAATTCAATGCAATGGAACGGAATTCAATGGAATGGAACGGAATGGAACGGAATGGAACGGAACGGAATGGAAAGGAATGGAATGGAATGGAATGGAATGGAACGGAATGGAATGGAACGGAATGGAATGGAATGGAATGGAATGGAATTCAATGGAATGGAATGGAATTCAATGGAATGGAATTCTATGGAATTCAATGGAATGGAATGGAATGGAATGGAATGGAATGGAATTCAATGGAATGGAATGGAATCGAATGGAATGGAATGGAATGGAATTCCATGGAATTCCATGGAATGGAATGGAATGGAATGGAATTCAATGGAATAGAATGGAATGGAATGAAATCAACACAAGTAGAAAGGAATGGAACGGAACGGAATGGAATGGAATGAACCCGAGTAGAACGGAATGGAATGGAATGGAATGGAATGGAAAGGAATGGAATCGAGTGGAATGGAATGGAATAGAATGGAATCAACCCGAGTAGAACGGAATGGAACGGAATGGAACGGAACGGAACGGAACGGAACGGAACGGAACGGAATTCAATGGAATGGAACGGAATGGAATGGAATTCAATGGAATGGAACGGAATTCAATGGAATGGAATGGAATGGAATGGAACGGAACGGAACGGAACGGAATGGAATGGAATTCAATGGAATGGATTGGAATGGAATGGAATTCAATCTAATGGAATTCAATGGAATGGAATGGAATGGAATGGAATGGAATGGAATGGAATGGAATGGAATGGAACGGAATTCAATGGAATGGAATGGAATGGAATGGAATTCTATGGAATGGAATGGAATTCAATGGAATGGAATGGAATGGAATGGAATGGAATGGAATCGAATGGAATCGAATGGAATCGAATGGAATGGAATGGAATAGAATGGAATCAACCCGAGTAGAATGGAATGGAATGGAATGGAATGGAATGGAATGGAATGGAATGGAATGGAATTCAAATGGAATGGAATGGAATGGAATGGAATGGAATTGAATGGAATGGAACGGAATTCATTGGAATGGAATGGAATGGAATGGAATTCAATGGAATGGAATGGAATGGAATGGAATCGAATGGAATCGAATGGAATCGAATGGAATCGAATGGAATCGAATGGAATGGAATGGAATAGAATGGAATCAACCCGAGTGGAATGGAACGGAACGGAACGGAACGGAACGGAACGGAATGGAATAGAATGGAATCAACCCGAGTAGAACGGAATGGAATGGAATGGAATGGAATGGAACAGAATTCAATGGAATGGAATGGAATGGAATGGAATTCAATGGAATGGAATGGAATGGAATGGAATGGAATGGAATGGAATGGAATGGAGTTCCATGGAATGGAATGGAATGGAATTGAATGGAATGGAATGGAAAGGAATGGAATCGAATGGAATCGAATGGAATCGAATGGAATCGAATGGAATGGAATGGAATAGAATGGAATCAATCCGAGTAGAACGGAACGGAACGGAACGGAACGGAACGGAAAGGAATGGAATGGAATGGAACGGAATTCCATGCAATGGATCGGAATTCAATGGAATGGAACGGAATGGAACGGAATGGAATGGAATGGAACGGAATGGAATTTAATGGAATTCAATGGAATGGAATGGAATGGAATGGAATGGAATGGAATGGAATGGAATCGAATTGAATCGAATGGAATAGAATGGAATCGAATGGAATGGAATGGAATAGAATGGAATCAACCCGAGTAGAACGGAACGGAACGGAACGGAACGGAACGGAAAGGAATGGAATGGAATGGAATTGAATGGAATGGAACGGAATTCAATGGAATGGAATGGAATTGAATGGAATTCAATGGAATGGAATGGAATCGAATGGAATCGAATGGAATCGAATGGATTCGAATGGAATCGACTGGAATCGAATGGAATGGAATGGAATAGAATGGAATCAACCCGAGTAGAACGGAAAGGAACGGAATGGAACGGAATGGAACGGAACGGAACGGAACGGAACGGAACAGAATTCAATGGAATGGAACGGAATGGAATGGAATTCAATGGAATGGAACGGAATTCAATGGAATGGAATGGAATGGAATGGAACGGAACGGAACGGAACGGAACGAAACGGAACGGAACGGAACGGAACGGAACGGAATGGAATGGAATTCAATGGAATGGAATGGAATGGAATGGAATTCAATGGAATGGAATTCAATGGAATGGAATGGAATGGAATGGAATGGAATGGAATGGAACGGAATTCAATGGAATGGAATGGAATGGAATGGAATGGAATTCAAATGGAATGGAATGGAATGGAATGCAATGGAATGGAATGGAACGGAATTCAATGGAATGGAATGGAATGGAATGGAATTCTATGGAATGGAATGGAATCGAATGGAATCAAATGGAATCGAATGGAATCGAATGGAATCGAATGGAATGGAATGGAATGGAATGGAATAGAATGGAATCAACCCGAGTGGAATGGAACGGAACGGAACGGAACTGAATGGAACGGAACGGAACGGAATGGAATAGAATGGAATCAACCCGAGTAGAACGGAATGGAATGGAATGGAATTGAATGGAACAGAATTCAATGGAATGGAATGGAATGGAATGGAATTCAATGGAATGGAATGGAATGGAATGGAATGGAATGGAATGGAGTTCAATGGAATGGAATGGAATGGAATGGAATGGAATGGAATGGAATGGAATCGAATGGAATCGAATGGAATCGAATGGAATGGAATGGAATAGAATGGAATCAACCCGAGTAGAACGGAATGGAATGGAATGGAACGGAATGGAACGAACCCGAATAGAACGGAACTGAACGGAATGGAACGGAACGGAACGGAACGCAGTGAAATGGAATGGAATGGAATCGAATGGAACCGAATGGAATGGAATGGAATGGAATGGAATGGAATGGAATGGAATGGAACCAACTAGAGTAGAATGGAATGGATTGGAAAGGAATGGAATGGAATGGAATGGAATGGAATGGAATGGAATGGAATGGAATGGAATGGAACGGAATCAACCCGAGTGGAGTGGAGTGGAGTGGAGTGGAGTGGAGTGGAATGGAGTGGAATGGAATGGAATGGAATAGAATGGAATCAACCCGAGTAGAACGGAATGGAATGGAATGGAATGGAATGGAACGGAATGGAACAGAACGGAATGGAACGGAACGGAACGGAACGGAATGGAATTTAACGAACCCGAGTAGAACGGAATGGAATGGAATGGAATGGAATGGAATGGAATGGAATGGAATGGAATCGAATCGAATGGAATGGAATGGAATGGAATGGAATGGAATGGAATGGAATGCAATGGAATGGAATCAACCCGAGTAGAACGGAATGGAATGGAATGGAATGGAATGGAACAGAACGCAATGGAACGGAACGGAACAGAACGGAATGGAAAGGAATGATCAACCCGAGAAGAACGGAATGGAATGGAATGGAATGGAATTCAATGGAATAGAATGGAATGGAATGGAATGGAATGGAATGGAATGGAATGGAATGGAATGGAATGGAATCGAATGGAATCGAATGGAATCGATTGGAATGGAATGGAATGGAATGGAATGGAATGGAATGGAATCGAATCAACCCGAGTAGATCGGAATGGAATGGAATGGAATGGAATGGAACGGAATGGAAGGAATGGAATGGAATTCAATGGAATAGAATGGAATGGAATGGAATGGAATGGAATGGAATGGAATTGAATGGACTTGAATGGAATCGAATGGAATGTAATGGAATAGAATGGAATCAACCCGAGTAGAACGGAATGGAATGGAATGGAATGGAATGGAATGGAACGGAATGGAACGGAACGGAATGGAACGGAATGGAACGGAATGGAACGCAACGAACCGGAACGGAACGGAACGCAACGCAACGGAACGGAACGGAATGGAACGGAACTGAAAGGAATGGAATGGAATGAAATCAACCCGAGCAGAACGGAATGGAATGGAGTGGAACGGAATGGAATTCAATGGAATAGAATGGAATGGAATGGAATGGAATGGAATGGAATGGAATGGAATGGAATCGAATGGAATCGAATGGAATCGAATGGAATGGATTGGAATAGAATGGAATCAACCCGAGTAGAACGGAATGGAATGGAATGAAACGGAATGGAACGAACCCGAATAGAACGGAACTGAACGGAATGGAACGGAACGGAACGGAACGGAGCGGAGTGAAATGGAATGGAATGGAATCGAATGGAACCGAATGGAATGGAATGGAATGGAATGGAATGGAATGGAACGGAAAGGAACGGAACGCAACGGAATGGAATGGAATGATATACCCGAGTAGAACGGAATGGAATGGAATGGAATGGAATGGAATGGAATGGAACGAACCCGAGTAGAACGGAACAGAACGGAACGGAACGGAACTGAACGGAACGGAACGGAATGGAGTGAAATGGAATGGAATGGAATCGAATGGAATGGAATGGAATGGAATGGAATGGAATGGAATGGAATCGAATCGAATGGAATGGAATGGAATGGAATGGAATGGAATGGAATGGAATGAAATGGAATGGAATCAACCCGAGTAGAACGTAATGGAATGGAATGGAATGGAATGGAATGGAATGGAATGGAATGGAATGGAATGGAATGGAATGGAATGGAATTCAGTGGAATAGAGTGGAATGGAATGGAATGGAATGGAATGGAATGGAATGGAATGGAATGGAATCGAATCGAATGGAATGGAATGGAATGGAATGGAATGGAATGGAAAGGAATGGAATGGAATTGAATGGAATGGAATCAACCCGAGTAGAACGGAATGGAATGGAATGGAATGGAATGGAATGGAATCAACCCGAGTAGAACGGAATGCAATGGAATGGAATGGAATGGAATGGAATGGAACGGAACGGACCCGAGTAGAACGGAACAGAACGGAACGGAACGGAAAGGAACGGAACGGAATGGAGTGAAATGGAATGGAATGGAATGGAATGGAATCGAATGGAATGGAATGGAATGGAATGGAATGGAATGGAATGGAATCGAATCGAATCGAATGGAATCGAATTTAATGGAATGGAATGGAATGGAATGGAATGGAATGGAATTCAATGGAATGGAACGGAATTCAATGGAATGGAATGGAATGGAATGGAACGGAATGGAACGGAACGGAACGGAACGGAATGGAATGGAATGAACCCGAGTAGAACGGAATGGAATGGAATGGAATGGAATCGAATGGAATGGAATGGAATAGAATGGAATCAACCCGAGTAGAACGGAATGGAACGGAATGGAATGGAATGGAACGGAACGGAACGGAACGGAATTCAATGGAATTGAACGGAATGGAATGGAATTCAATGGAATGGAACGGAATTCAATGGAATGGAATGGAACGGAACGGAACGGAACGGAACGGAACGGAATGGAATGGAATTCAATGGAATGGAATGGAATGGAAAGGAATGGAATGGAATTGAATGGAATGGAACGGAATTCAATGGAATGGAATGGAATGGAATGGATTTCAATGGAATGGAATGCAATCGAATGGAATCGAATGGAATCGAATGGAATCGATTGGAATCGAATGGAATCGAATGGAATGGAATGGAATAGAATGGAATCAACACGAGTGGAATGGAACGGAACGGAACGGAACGGAACGGAACGGAACAGAATGGAATAGAATGGAATCAACCCGAGTAGAAAGGAATGGAATGGAATGGAATTGAATGGAACAGAATTCAATGGAATGGAATGGAATGGAATGGAATTCCATGGAATGGAATGGAATGGAATGGAATGGAATTCAATGGAATGGAATGGAATGGAATGGAATGGAATGGAATGGAATGGAATCGAATGGAATCGAATGGAATGGAACGGAATTCAATGGAATGGAATGGAATTGAATGGAATTCAATGGAATGGAATGGAATCGAATGGAATCGAATGGAATCGAATGGATTCGAATGGAATCGACTGGAATCGAATGGAATGGAATGGAATAGAATGGAATCAACCCGAGTAGAACGGAAAGGAACGGAATGGAACGGAATGGAACGGAACGGAACGGAACGGAACGGAACAGAATTCAATGGAATGGAACGGAATGGAATGGAATTCAATGGAATGGAACGGAATTCAATGGAATGGAATGGAATGGAATGGAACGGAACGGAACGGAACGGAACGAAACGGAACGGAACGGAACGGAACGGAACGGAATGGAATGGAATTCAATGGAATGGAATGGAATGGAATGGAATTCAATGGAATGGAATTCAATGGAATGGAATGGAATGGAATGGAATGGAATGGAATGGAACGGAATTCAATGGAATGGAATGGAATGGAATGGAATGGAATTCAAATGGAATGGAATGGAATGGAATGCAATGGAATGGAATGGAACGGAATTCAATGGAATGGAATGGAATGGAATGGAATTCTATGGAATGGAATGGAATCGAATGGAATCAAATGGAATCGAATGGAATCGAATGGAATCGAATGGAATGGAATGGAATGGAATGGAATAGAATGGAATCAACCCGAGTGGAATGGAACGGAACGGAACGGAACTGAATGGAACGGAACGGAACGGAATGGAATAGAATGGAATCAACCCGAGTAGAACGGAATGGAATGGAATGGAATTGAATGGAACAGAATTCAATGGAATGGAATGGAATGGAATGGAATTCAATGGAATGGAATGGAATGGAATGGAATGGAATGGAATGGAATGGAATGGAGTTCAATGGAATGGAATGGAATGGAATGGAATGGAATGGAATGGAATGGAATCGAATGGAATCGAATGGAATCGAATGGAATGGAATGGAATAGAATGGAATCAACCCGAGTAGAACGGAATGGAATGGAATGGAACGGAATGGAACGAACCCGAATAGAACGGAACTGAACGGAATGGAACGGAACGGAACGGAACGCAGTGAAATGGAATGGAATGGAATCGAATGGAACCGAATGGAATGGAATGGAATGGAATGGAATGGAATGGAATGGAATGGAATGGAACCAACTAGAGTAGAATGGAATGGATTGGAAAGGAATGGAATGGAATGGAATGGAATGGAATGGAATGGAATGGAATGGAACGGAATCAACCCGAGTGGAGTGGAGTGGAGTGGAGTGGAGTGGAGTGGAGTGGAATGGAGTGGAATGGAATGGAATGGAATAGAATGGAATCAACCCGAGTAGAACGGAATGGAATGGAATGGAATGGAATGGAACGGAATGGAACAGAACGGAATGGAACGGAACGGAACGGAACGGAATGGAATTTAACGAACCCGAGTAGAACGGAATGGAATGGAATGGAATGGAATGGAATGGAATGGAATGGAATGGAATCGAATCGAATGGAATGGAATGGAATGGAATGGAATGGAATGGAATGGAATGCAATGGAATGGAATCAACCCGAGTAGAACGGAATGGAATGGAATGGAATGGAATGGAACAGAACGCAATGGAACGGAACGGAACAGAACGGAATGGAAAGGAATGATCAACCCGAGAAGAACGGAATGGAATGGAATGGAATGGAATTCAATGGAATAGAATGGAATGGAATGGAATGGAATGGAATGGAATGGAATGGAATGGAATCGAATGGAATCGAATGGAATCGATTGGAATGGAATGGAATGGAATGGAATGGAATGGAATGGAATCGAATCAACCCGAGTAGATCGGAATGGAATGGAATGGAATGCAATGGAACGGAATGGAAGGAATGGAATGGAATTCAATGGAATAGAATGGAATGGAATGGAATGGAATGGAATGGAATGGAATTGAATGGACTTGAATGGAATCGAATGGAATGTAATGGAATAGAATGGAATCAACCCGAGTAGAACGGAATGGAATGGAATGGAATGGAATGGAATGGAACGGAATGGAACGGAACGGAATGGAACGGAACGGAACGGAATGGAACGCAACGAACCGGAACGGAACGGAACGCAACGCAACGGAACGGAACGGAATGGAACGGAACAGAAAGGAATGGAATGGAATGAAATCAACCCGAGCAGAACGGAATGGAATGGAGTGGAACGGAATGGAATTCAATGGAATAGAATGGAATGGAATGGAATGGAATGGAATGGAATGGAATGGAATGGAATCGAATGGAATCGAATGGAATCGAATGGAATGGATTGGAATAGAATGGAATCAACCCGAGTAGAACGGAATGGAATGGAATGGAACGGAATGGAACGAACCCGAATAGAACGGAACTGAACGGAATGGAACGGAACGGAACGGAACGGAGCGGAGTGAAATGGAATGGAATGGAATCGAATGGGACCGAATGGAATGGAATGGAATGGAATGGAATGGAATGGAACGGAAAGGAACGGAACGCAACGGAATGGAATGGAATGATAAACCCGAGTAGAACGGAATGGAATGGAATGGAATGGAATGGAATGGAATGGAACGAACCCGAGTAGAACGGAACAGAACGGAACGGAACGGAACTGAACGGAACGGAACGGAATGGAGTGAAATGGAATGGAATGGAATCGAATGGAATGGAATGGAATGGAATGGAATGGAATGGAATGGAATGGAATCGAATCGAATGGAATGGAATGGAATGGAATGGAATGGAATGGAATGGAATGGAATGGAATGGAATGAAATGGAATGGAATCAACCCGAGTAGAACGTAATGGAATGGAATGGAATGGAATGGAATGGAATGGAATGGAATGGAATGGAATGGAATGGAATGGAATGGAATGGAATTCAGTGGAATAGAGTGGAATGGAATGGAATGGAATGGAATGGAATGGAATGGAATGGAATGGAATCGAATCGAATGGAATGGAATGGAATGGAATGGAATGGAATGGAAAGGAATGGAATGGAATTGAATGGAATGGAATCAACCGGAGTAGAACGGAATGGAATGGAATGGAATGGAATGGAATGGAATGGAATCAACCCGAGTAGAACGGAATGCAATGGAATGGAATGGAATGGAATGGAATGGAACGGAACGGACCCGAGTAGAACGGAACAGAACGGAACGGAACGGAAAGGAACGGAACGGAATGGAGTGAAATGGAATGGAATGGAATGGAATGGAATCGAATGGAATGGAATGGAATGGAATGGAATGGAATGGAATGGAATCGAATCGAATCGAATGGAATCGAATTTAATGGAATGGAATGGAATGGAATGGAATGGAATGGAATTCAATGGAATGGAACGGAATTCAATGGAATGGAATGGAATGGAATGGAACGGAATGGAACGGAACGGAACGGAACGGAATGGAATGGAATGAACCCGAGTAGAACGGAATGGAATGGAATGGAATGGAATCGAATGGAATGGAATGGAATAGAATGGAATCAACCCGAGTAGAACGGAATGGAACGGAATGGAATGGAATGGAACGGAACGGAACGGAACGGAATTCAATGGAATTGAACGGAATGGAATGGAATTCAATGGAATGGAACGGAATTCAATGGAATGGAATGGAACGGAACGGAACGGAACGGAACGGAACGGAATGGAATGGAATTCAATGGAATGGAATGGAATGGAAAGGAATGGAATGGAATTGAATGGAATGGAACGGAATTCAATGGAATGGAATGGAATGGAATGGATTTCAATGGAATGGAATGCAATCGAATGGAATCGAATGGAATCGAATGGAATCGATTGGAATCGAATGGAATCGAATGGAATGGAATGGAATAGAATGGAATCAACACGAGTGGAATGGAACGGAACGGAACGGAACGGAACGGAACGGAACAGAATGGAATAGAATGGAATCAACCCGAATAGAAAGGAATGGAATGGAATGGAATTGAATGGAACAGAATTCAATGGAATGGAATGGAATGGAATGGAATTCAATGGAATGGAATGGAATGGAATGGAATGGAATTCAATGGAATGGAATGGAATGGAATGGAATGGAATGGAATGGAATCGAATGGAATCGAATGGAATCGAATGGAATGGAATGGAATAGAATGGAATCAATCCGAGTAGAACGGAACGGAACGGAACGGAACGGAACGGAAAGGAATGGAATGGAATGGAACGGAATTCAATGCAATGGATCGGAATTCAATGGAATGGAACGGAATGGAACGGAACGTAATGGAACGGAATGGAATGGAATGGAATGGAATGGAATGGAATGGAACGGAATGGAATGGAACGGAATGGAATGGAATGGAATTCAATGGAATGGAATGGAATGGAATGGAATGGAATGGAATGGAATGGAATGGAATCGAATGGAATGGAATGGAATGGAATGGAATGGAATGGAATGGAATGCAATGGAATGGAATCAACCCGAGTAGAACGGAATGGAATGGAATGGAATGGAATGGAACAGAACGCAGTGAAACGGAACGGAACAGAACGGAATGGAAAGGAATGATCAACCCGAGAAGAACGGAATGGAATGGAATGGAATGGAATTCAATGGAATAGAATGGAATGGAATGGAATGCAATGGAATGGAATGGAATGGAATGGAATGGAATGGAATGGAATCGAATGGAATCGAATGGAATCGATTGGAATGGAATGGAATGGAATGGAATGGAATGGAATGGAATGGAATGGAATCGAATCAACCCGAGTAGATCGGAATGGAATGGAATGGAATGGAATGGAACGGAATGGAAGGAATGGAATGGAATTCAATGGAATAGAATGGAATGGAATGGAATGGAATGGAATGGAATGGAATTGAATGGACTTGAATGGAATCGAATGGAATGTAATGGAATAGAATGGAATCAACCCGAGTAGAACGGAATGGAATGGAATGGAATGGAATGGAATGGAACGGAATGGAACGGAACGGAATGGAACGGAACGGAACGGAATGGAACGCAACGCAATGGAACGGAACGGAATGGAATGGAATGGAATGGAATGGAACGGAATGGAACGGAACGGAATGGAACGGAACGGAACGGAATGGAACGCAACGCAACGGAACGGAACGGAATGGAACGGAACTGAAAGGAATGGAATGGAATGAAATCAACCCGAGCAGAACGGAATGGAATGGAGTGGAACGGAATGGAATTCAATGGAATAGAATGGAATGGAATGGAATGGAATGGAATGGAATGGAATGGAATGGAATGGAATGGAATCGAATGGAATCGAATGGAATCGAATGGAATGGATTGGAATAGAATGGAATCAACCCGAGTAGAACGGAATGGAATGGAATGGAACGGAATGGAACGAACCCGAATAGAACGGAACTGAACGGAATGGAACGGAACGGAACGGAACGGAACGGAGTGAAATGGAATGGAATGGAATCGAATGGAACCGAATGGAATGGAATGGAATGGAATGGAATGGAATGGAACGGAAAGCAACGGAACGCAACGGAATGGAATGGAATGATAAACCCGAGTAGAACGGAATGGAATGGAATGGAATGGAATGGAATGGAATGGAACGAACCCGAGTAGAACGGAACAGAACGGAACGGAACGGAACGGAACGGAACGGAACGGAATGGAGTGAAATGGAATGGAATGGAATCGAATGGAATGGAATGGAATGGAATGGAATGGAATGGAATCGAATCGAATCGAATCGAATGGAATGGAATGGAATGGAATGGAATGGAATGGAATGGAATGGAATGGAATGGAATGGAATGGAATGGAATCAACCCGAGTAGAACGTAATGGCATGGAATGGAATGGAATGGAATGGAATGGAATGGAATGGAATGGAATGGAATGGAATGGAATGGAATGGAATTCAGTGGAATAGAGTGGAATGGAATGGAATGGAATGGAATGGAATGGAATGGAATGGAATGGAATGGAATCGAATCGAATGGAATGGAATGGAATGGAATGGAATGGAATGGAAAGGAATGGAATGGAATTGAATGGAATGGAATCAACCCGAGTAGAACGGAATGGAATGGAATGGAATGGAATGGAATGGAGTCAACCCGAGTAGAACGGAATGCAATGGAATGGAATGGAATGGAATGGAATGGAACGGAACGGACCCGAGTAGAACGGAACAGAACGGAACGGAACGGAACGGAAGGGAACGGAATGGAGTGAAATGGAATGGAATGGAATCGAGTGGAATGGAATGGAATGGAATGGAATGGAATGGAATAGAATCGAATGGAATGGAATGGAATGGAATGGAATGGAATGGAATAGAATCGAATCGAATCGAATGGAATCGAATTTAATGGAATGGAATGGAATGGAATGGAATGGAATGGAATTCAATGGAATGGAACGGAATTCAATGGAATGGAATGGAATGGAATGGAACGGAACGGAACGGAACGGAACGGAACGGAACGGAACGGAATGGAATGGAATGAACCCGAGTAGAACGGAATGGAACGGAATGGAATGGAATCGAATGGAATGGAATGGAATAGAATGGAATCAACCCGAGTAGAACGGAATGGAACGGAATGGAATGGAATGGAACGGAACGGAACGGAACGGAACGGAATTCAATGGAATTAAACGGAATGGAATGGAATTCAATGGAATGGATTGGAATGGAATGGAATTCAGTCTAATGGAATTCAATGGAATGGAATGGAATGGAATGGAATGGAATGGAATGGAACGGAATTCAATGGAATGGAATGGAATGGAATGGAATTCAATGGAATGGAATGGAATTCAATGGAATGGAATGGAATGGAATGGAATGGAATGGAAACGAATGGAATCGAATGGAATCGAATGGAATGGAATGGAATGGAATGGAATAGAATGGAATCAACAAGAGTGGAATGGAATGGAATGGAATGGAATGGAATTCAAATGGAATGGAATGGAATGGAATGGAATGGAATGGAATGGAACGGAATTCAATGGAATGGAATTGAATGGAATGGAATTCAATGGAATGGAATGGAATTCAATGGAATGGAATGGAATGGAATGGAATGGAATGGAAACGAATGGAATCGAATGGAATCGAATGGAATGGAATGGAATGGAATGGAATAGAATGGAATCAACAAGAGTGGAATGGAATGGAATGGAATGGTATGGAATGGAATGGAATGGAATGGAATGGAATGGAATGGAATGGAATGGAATTCAAATGGAATGGAATGGAATGGAATGCAATGGAATGGAATGGAACGGAATTCAATGGAATGGAATGGAATGGAATGGAATTCTATGGAATGGAATGGAATCGAATGGAATCAAATGGAATCGAATGGAATCGAATGGAATGGAATGGAATGGAATGGAATGGAATGGAATAGAATGGAATCAACCCGAGTGGAATGGAACGGAACGGAACGGAACGGAACGGAACGGAACGGAATGGAATAGAATGGAATCAACCCGAGTAGAACGGAATGGAATGGAATGGAATTGAATGGAACAGAATTCAATGGAATGGAATGGAATGGAATGGAATGGAATTCAATGGAATGGAATGGAATGGAATGGAATGGAATGGAATGGAATGGAATGGAATGGAGTTCAATGGAATGGAATGGAATGGAATGGAATGGAATGGAATGGAATCGAATGGAATCGAATGGAATGAAATGGAATAGAATGGAATCAACCCGAGTAGAACGGAATGGAATGGAATGGAACGGAATGGAACGAACCCGAATAGAACGGAACTGAACGGAATGGAACGGAACGGAACGGAACGGAGTGAAATGGAATGGAATGGAATCGAATGGAACCGAATGGAATGGAATGGAATGGAATGGAATGGAATGGAATGGAACGGAATGGAATGGAATGGAATGGAATGGAATTCAATGGAATGGAATGGAATTCAATGGAATGGAATTCTATGGAATTAAATGGAATGGAATGGAATGGAATGGAATGGAATGGAATTCAATGGAATGGAATGGAATCGAATGGAATGGAATGGAATGGAATTCCATGGAATTCCATGGAATGGAATGGAATGGAATGGAATGGAATGGAATGGAATTCAATGGAATAGAATGGAATGGAATGAAATCAACACAAGTAGAAAGGAATGGAACGGAACGGAATGGAATGGAATGAACCCGAGTAGAACGGAATGGAATGGAATGGAATGGAATGGAAAGGAATGGAATCGAGTGGAATGGAATGGAATAGAATGGAATCAACCCGAGTAGAACGGAATGGAACGGAATGGAACGGAACGGAACGGAACGGAACGGAACGAAACGGAATTCAATGGAATGGAATGGAATGGAATGGAATTCAATGGAATGGAACGGAATTCAATGGAATGGAAAGGAATGGAATGGAACGGAACGGAACGGAACGGAACGGAATGGAATGGAATTCAATGGAATGGATTGGAATGGAATGGAATTCAATCTAATGGAATTCAATGGAAAGGAATGGAATGGAATGGAATGGAATGGAATGGAACGGAATTCAATGGAATGGAATGGAATGGAATGGAATTCAATGGAATGGAATGGAATTCAATGGAATGGAATGGAATGGAATGGAATGGAATCGAATGGAATCGAATGGAATGGAATGGAATAGAATGGAATCAACCCGAGTAGAACGGAAAGGAACGGAATGGAACGGAATGGAACGGAACGGAACGGAACGGAACGGAACAGAATTCAATGGAATGGAACGGAATGGAATGGAATTCAATGGAATGGAACGGAATTCAATGGAATGGAATGGAATGGAATGGAACGGAACGGAACGGAACGGAACGAAACGGAACGGAACGGAACGGAACGGAACGGAACGGAATGGAATGGAATTCAATGGAATGGAATGGAATGGAATGGAATTCAATGGAATGGAATTCAATGGAATGGAATGGAATGGAATGGAATGGAATGGAACGGAATTCAATGGAATGGAATGGAATGGAATGGAATTCAATGGAATGGAATGGAATTCAATGGAATGGAATGGAATGGAATGGAATGGAAACGAATGGAATCGAATGGAATCGAATGGAATCGAATGGAATGGAATGGAATAGAATGGAATCAACCCGAGTGGAATGGAATGGAATGGAATGGTATGGAATGGAATGGAATGGAATGGAATGGAATGGAATGGAATGGAATGGAATGGAATTCAAATGGAATGGAATGGAATGGAATGCAATGGAATGGAATGGAACGGAATTCAATGGAATGGAATGGAATGGAATGGAATTCTATGGAATGGAATGGAATCGAATGGAATCAAATGGAATCGAATGGAATCGAATGGAATGGAATGGAATGGAATGGAATGGAATGGAATGGAATGGAATAGAATGGAACAGAATTCAATGGAATGGAATGGAATGGAATGGAATTCAATGGAATGGAATGGAATGGAATGGAATGGAATTCAATGGAATGGAATGGAATGGAATGGAATGGAATGGAATGGAATGGAATGGAATGGAATCGAATGGAATCGAATGGAATCGAATGGAATGGAATGGAATAGAATGGAATCAATCCGAGTAGAACGGAACGGAACGGAACGGAACGGAACGGAAAGGAATGGAATGGAATGGAACGGAATTCAATGCAATGGATCGGAATTCAATGGAATGGAACGGAATGGAACGGAACGTAATGGAACGGAATGGAATGGAATGGAATGGAATGGAATGGAATGGAATGGAACGGAATGGAATGGAACGGAATGGAATGGAATGGAATTCAATGGAATGGAATGGAATGGAATGGAATGGAATGGAATGGAATGGAATGGAATGGAATGGAATCGAATTGAATCGAATGGAATCGAATGGAATAGAATGGAATAGAATGGAATGGAATGGAATAGAATGGAATCAACCCGAGTAGAACGGAACGGAACGGAACGGAACGGAACGGAACGGAAAGGAATGGAATGGAATGGAACGGAATTCAATGCAATGGAACGGAATTCAATGGAATGGAACGGAATGGAACGGAATGGAACGGAACGGAATGGAAAGGAATGGAATGGAATGGAATGGAATGGAACGGAATGGAATGGAACGGAATGGAATGGAATGGAATTCCATGGAATTCCATGGAATGGAATGGAATGGAATGGAATGGAATGGAATGGAATTCAATGGAATAGAATGGAATGGAATGAAATCAACACAAGTAGAAAGGAATGGAACGGAACGGAATGGAATGGAATGAACCCGAGTAGAACGGAATGGAATGGAATGGAATGGAATGGAAAGGAATGGAATCGAGTGGAATGGAATGGAATAGAATGGAATCAACCCGAGTAGAACGGAATGGAACGGAATGGAACGGAATGGAACGGAACGGAACGGAACGGAACGGAACGGAATGGAATTCAATGGAATGGAACGGAATGGAATGGAATTCAATGGAATGGAACGGAATTCAATGGAATGGAAAGGAATGGAATGGAACGGAACGGAACGGAACGGAACGGAATGGAATGGAATTCAATGGAATGGATTGGAATGGAATGGAATTCAATCTAATGGAATTCAATGGAATGGAATGGAATGGAATGGAATGGAATGGAATGGAACGGAATTCAATGGAATGGAATGGAATGGAATGGAATTCAATGGAATGGAATGGAATTCAATGGAATGGAATGGAATTCAATGGAATGGAATGGAATGGAATGGAATCGAATGGAATCGAATGGAATCGAATGGAATGGAATGGAATAGAATGGAATCAACCCGAGTAGAACGGAAAGGAACGGAATGGAACGGAATGGAACGGAACGGAACGGAACGGAAAGGAACAGAATTCAATGGAATGGAACGGAATGGAATGGAATTCAACGGAATGGAACGGAATTCAATGGAATGGAATGGAATGGAACGGAACGGAACGGAACGGAACGGAACGAAACGGAACGGAACGGAACGGAACGGAACGGAACGGAATGGAATGGAATTCAATGGAATGGAATGGAATGGAATGGAATCCAATGGAATGGAATTCAATGGAATGGAATGGAATTGAATGGAATGGAACGGAATTCAATGGAATGGAATGGAATGGAATGGAATTCAATGGAATGGAATGGAATTCCATGGAATCGAATGGAATGGAATGGAATGGAATGGAATGGAATCGAATGGAATCGAATGGAATCGAATGGAATCGAATGGAATGGAATGGAATAGAATGGAATCAACCCGAGTGGAATGGAATGGAATGGAATGGTATGGAATGGAATGGAACGGAATGGAATGGAATGGAATGGAATGGAATGGAATGGAATGGAATTCAAATGGAATGGAATGGAATGGAATGCAATGGAATGGAATGGAACGGAATTCAATGGAATGGAATGGAATTCTATGGAATGGAATGGAATCGAATGGAATCAAATGGAATCGAATGGAATCGAATGGAATCGAATGGAATGGAATGGAATGGAATGGAATAGAATGGAATCAACCCTAGTGGAATGGAACGGAACGGAACGGAACGGAACGGAACGGAACGGAATGGAATAGAATGGAATCAACCCGAGTAGAACGAAATGGAATGGAATGGAATTGAATGGAACAGAATTCAATGGAATGGAATGGAATGGAATGGAATTCAATGGAATGGAATGGAATGGAATGGAATGGAATGGAATGGAGTTCAATGGAATGGAATGGAATGGAATGGAATGGAATGGAATGGAATCGAATGGAATCGAATGGAATCGAATGGAATGGAATGGAATAGAATGGAATCAACCCGAGTAGAACGGAATGGAATGGAATGGAACGGAATGGAACGAACCCGAATAGAACGGAACTGAACGGAATGGAACGGAACGGAACGGAACGGAGTGAAATGGAATGGAATGGAATCGAATGGAACCGAATGGAATGGAATGGAATGGAATGGAATGGAATGGAATGGAATGGAATGGAACCAACTAGAGTAGAATGGAATGGATTGGAAAGGAATGGAATGGAATGGAATGGAATGGAATGGAATGGAATGGAATGGAATGGAACGGAATCAACCCGAGTGGAGTGGAGTGGAGTGGAGTGGAGTGGAGTGGAGTGGAATGGAGTGGAATGGAATGGAATGGAATAGAATGGAATCAACCCGAGTAGAACGGAAAGGAACGGAATGGAACGGAATGGAACGGAACGGAACGGAACGGAACGGAACAGAATTCAATGGAATGGAACGGAATGGAATGGAATTCAATGGAATGGAACGGAATTCAATGGAATGGAATGGAATGGAATGGAACGGAACGGAACGGAATGGAACGAAACGGAACGGAACGGAACGGAACGGAACGGAATGGAATGGAATTCAATGGAATGGAATGGAATGGAATGGAATTCAATGGAATGGAATTCAATGGAATGGAATGGAATGGAATGGAATGGAATGGAATGGAACGGAATTCAATGGAATGGAATGGAATGGAATGGAATGGAATGGAATGGAATTCAAATGGAATGGAATGGAATGGAATGCAATGGAATGGAATGGAACGGAATTCAATGGAATGGAATGGAATGGAATGGAATTCTATGGAATGGAATGGAATCGAATGGAATCAAATGGAATCGAATGGAATCGAATGGAATCGAATGGAATGGAATGGATTGGAATGGAATAGAATGGAATCAACCCGAGTGGAATGGAACGGAACGGAACGGAACGGAACGGAACGGAAAGGAATGGAATAGAACGGAATCAATCCGAGTAGAACGGAATGGAGTGGAATGGAATTGAATGGAACAGAATTCAATGGAATGGAATGGAATGGAATGGAATTCAATGGAATGGAATGGAATGGAATGGAATGGAATGGAATGGAGTTCAATGGAATGGAATGGAATGGAATGGAATGGAATGGAATGGAATGGAATCGAATGGAATCGAATGGAATCGAATGGAATGGAATGGAATAGAATGGAATCAACCCGAGTAGAACGGAATGGAATGGAATGGAACGGAATGGAACGAACCCGAATAGAACGGAACTGAACGGAATGGAACGGAACGGAACGGAACGGAGTGAAATGGAATGGAATGGAATCGAATGGAACCGAATGGAATGGAATGGAATGGAATGGAATGGAATGGAATGGAATGGAATGGAATGGAATGGAACCAACTAGAGTAGAATGGAATGGATTGGAAAGGAATGGAATGGAATGGAATGGAATGGAATGGAATGGAATGGAATGGAATGGAATGGAACGGAATCAACCCGAGTGGAGTGGAGTGGAGTGGAGTGGAGTGGAGTGGAGTGGAATGGAGTGGAATGGAATGGAATGGAATAGAATGGAATCAACCCGAGTAGAAGGGAATGGAATGGAATGGAATGGAATGGAACGGAATGGAACAGAATGGAATGGAACGGAACGGAACGGAACGGAATGGAATTTAACGAACCCGAGTAGAACGGAATGGAATGGAATGGAATGGAATGGAATGGAATGGAATGGAATGGAATCGAATCGAATGGAATGGAATGGAATGGAATGGAATGGAATGGAATGGAATGCAATGGAATGGAATCAACCCGAGTAGAACGGAATGGAATGGAATGGAATGGAATGGAATGGAATGGAACAGAACGCAATGGAACGGAACGGAACAGAACGGAATGGAAAGGAATGATCAACCCGAGAAGAACGGAATGGAATGGAATGGAATGGAATTCAATGGAATAGAATGGAATGGAATGGAATGGAATGGAATGGAATGGAATGGAATGGAATGGAATGGAATGGAATCGAATGGAATCGAATGGAATCGATTGGAATGGAATGGAATGGAATGGAATGGAATGGAATGGAATTGAATGGAATCGAATGGAATCGAATGGAATGGAATGGAATAGAATGGAATCAACCCGAGTAGAATGGAATGGAATGGAATGGAATGGAATGGAATGGAATCGAATGGAATCGAATGGAATGGAATGGAATAGAATGGAATCAACCCGAGTAGATCGGAATGGAATGGAATGGAATGGAATGGAATGGAACGGAATGGAAGGAATGGAATGGAATTCAATGGAATAGAATGGAATGGAATGGAATGGAATGGAATGGAATGGAATTGAATGGACTTGAATGGAATCGAATGGAATGTAATGGAATAGAATGGAATCAACCCGAGTAGAACGGAATGGAATGGAATGGAATGGAACGGAATTCAATGCAATGGATCGGAATTCAATGGAATGGAACGGAATGGAACGGAACATAATAGAACTTAATGGAATGGAATGGAATGGAATGGAATGGAATGGAACGGAATGGAATGGAACGGAATGGAATGGAATGGAATTCAATGGAATGGAATGGAATGGAATGGAATGGAATGGAATGGAATGGAATGGAATCGAATTGAATCGAATGGAATCGAATGGAATAGAATGGAATAGAATGGAATGGAATGGAATAGAATGGAATCAACCCGAGTAGAACGGAACGGAACGGAACGGAACGGAACGGAACGGAAAGGAATGGAATGGAATGGAACGGAATTCAATGCAATGGAACGGAATTCAATGGAATGGAACGGAATGGAATGGAATGGAACGGAACGGAATGGAAAGGAATGGAATGGAATGGAATGGAATGGAACGGAATGGAATGGAACGGAATGGAATGGAATGGAATGGAATGGAATTCAATGGAATGGAATGGAATTCAATGGAATGGAATTCTATGGAATTCAATGGAATGGAATGGAATGGAATGGAATGGAATGGAATTCAATGGAATGGAATGGAATCGAATGGAATGGAATGGAATGGAATTCCATGGAATTCCATGGAATGGAATGGAATGGAATGGAATTCAATGGAAAAGAATGGAATGGAATGAAATCAACACAAGTAGAAAGGAATGGAACGGAATGGAACGAACCCGAATAGAACGGAACTGAACGGAATGGAACGGAACGGAACGGAACGGAGTGAAATGGAATGGAATGGAATTGAATGGAACAGAATTCAATGGAATGGAATGGAATGGAATGGAATTCAATGGAATGGAATGGAATGGAATGGAATGGAATGGAATGGAGTTCAATGGAATGGAATGGAATGGAATGGAATGGAATGGAATGGAATGGAATCGAATGGAATCGAATGGAATCGAATGGAATGGAATGGAATAGAATGGAATCAACCCGAGTAGAACGGAACGGAACGGAACGGAACGGAACGGAAAGGAATGGAATGGAATGGAATTGAATGGAATGGAACGGAATTCAATGGAATGGTATGGAATTGAATGGAATTCAATGGAATGGAATGGAATCGAATGGAATCGAATGGAATCGAATGGATTCGAATGGAATCGACTGGAATCGAATGGAATGGAATGGAATAGAATGGAATCAACCCGAGTAGAACGGAAAGGAACGGAATGGAACGGAATGGAACGGAACGGAACGGAACGGAACAGAATTCAATGGAATGGAACGGAATGGAATGGAATTCAATGGAATGGAACGGAATTCAATGGAATGTAATGGAATGGAATGGAACGGAACGGAACGGAACGGAACGAAACGGAACGGAACGGAACGGAACGGAACGGAATGGAATGGAATTCAATGGAATGGAATGGAATGGAATGGAATTCAATGGAATGGAATTCAATGGAATGGAATGGAATGGAATGGAATGGAATGGAATGGAACGGAATTCAATGGAATGGAATGGAATGGAATGGAATGGAATGGAATTCAAATGGAATGGAATGGAATGGAATGCAATGGAATGGAATGGAACGGAATTCAATGGAATGGAATGGAATGGAATGGAATTCTATGGAATGGAATGGAATCGAATGGAATCAAATGGAATCGAATGGAATCGAATGGAATCGAATGGAATGGAATGGAATGGAATGGAATAGAATGGAATCAACCCGAGTGGAATGGAACGGAACGGAACGGAACTGAATGGAACGGAACGGAACGGAATGGAATAGAATGGAATCAACCCGAGTAGAACGGAATGGAATGGAATGGAATTGAATGGAACAGAATTCAATGGAATGGAATGGAATGGAATGGAATTCAATGGAATGGAATGGAATGGAATGGAATGGAATGGAATGGAATGGAGTTCAATGGAATGGAATGGAATGGAATGGAATGGAATGGAATGGAATCGAATGGAATCGAATGGAATCGAATGGAATGGAATGGAATAGAATGGAATCAACCCGAGTAGAACGGAATGGAATGGAATGGAACGGAATGGAACGAACCCGAATAGAACGGAACTGAACGGAATGGAACGGAACGGAACGGAACGCAGTGAAATGGAATGGAATGGAATCGAATGGAACCGAATGGAATGGAATGGAATGGAATGGAATGGAATGGAATGGAATGGAACCAACTAGAGTAGAATGGAATGGATTGGAAAGGAATGGAATGGAATGGAATGGAATGGAATGGAATGGAATGGAATGGAATGGAACGGAATCAACCCGAGTGGAGTGGAGTGGAGTGGAGTGGAGTGGAGTGGAGTGGAATGGAGTGGAATGGAATGGAATGGAATAGAATGGAATCAACCCGAGTAGAACGGAATGGAATGGAATGGAATGGAATGGAACGGAATGGAACAGAACGGAATGGAACGGAACGGAACGGAACGGAATGGAATTTAACGAACCCGAGTAGAACGGAATGGAATGGAATGGAATGGAATGGAATGGAATGGAATGGAATGGAACGGAATGGAACAGAACGGAATGGAACGGAACGGAACGGAACGGAATGGAATTTAACGAACCCGAGTAGAACGGAATGGAATGGAATGGAATGGAATGGAATGGAATGGAATGGAATGGAATCGAATCGAATGGAATGGAATGGAATGGAATGGAATGGAATGGAATGGAATGGAATGCAATGGAATGGAATCAACCCGAGTAGAACGGAATGGAATGGAATGGAATGGAATGGAACAGAACGCAATGGAACGGAACGGAACAGAACGGAATGGAAAGGAATGATCAACCCGAGAAGAACGGAATGGAATGGAATGGAATGGAATTCAATGGAATAGAATGGAATGGAATGGAATGGAATGGAATGGAATGGAATGGAATGGAATGGAATCGAATGGAATCGAATGGAATCGATTGGAATGGAATGGAATGGAATGGAATGGAATGGAATGGAATGGAATCGAATCAACCCGAGTAGATCGGAATGGAATGGAATGGAATGGAATGGAACGGAATGGAAGGAATGGAATGGAATTCAATGGAATAGAATGGAATGGAATGGAATGGAATGGAATGGAATGGAATTGAATGGACTTGAATGGAATCGAATGGAATGTAATGGAATAGAATGGAATCAACCCGAGTAGAACGGAATGGAATGGAATGGAATGGAATGGAATGGAACGGAATGGAACGGAACGGAATGGAACGGAACGGAACGGAATGGAACGCAACGCAACGGAACGGAACGGAATGGAACAGAACTGAAAGGAATGGAATGGAATGAAATCAACCCGAGCAGAACGGAATGGAATGGAGTGGAACGGAATGGAATTCAATGGAATAGAATGGAATGGAATGGAATGGAATGGAATGGAATGGAATGGAATCGAATGGAATCGAATGGAATCGAATGGAATGGATTGGAATAGAATGGAATCAACCCGAGTAGAACGGAATGGAATGGAATGGAACGGAATGGAACGAACCCGAATAGAACGGAACTGAACGGAATGGAACGGAACGGAACGGAACGGAGCGGAGTGAAATGGAATGGAATGGAATCGAATGGAACCGAATGGAATGGAATGGAATGGAATGGAATGGAATGGAACGGAAAGGAACGGAACGCAACGGAATGGAATGGAATGATAAACCCGAGTAGAACGGAATGGAATGGAATGGAATGGAATGGAATGGAATGGAACGAACCCGAGTAGAACGGAACAGAACGGAACGGAACGGAACTGAACGGAACGGAACGGAATGGAGTGAAATGGAATGGAATGGAATCGAATGGAATGGAATGGAATGGAATGGAATGGAATGGAATGGAATGGAATCGAATCGAATGGAATGGAATGGAATGGAATGGAATGGAATGGAATGGAATGAAATGGAATGGAATCAACCCGAGTAGAACGTAATGGAATGGAATGGAATGGAATGGAATGGAATGGAATGGAATGGAATGGAATGGAATGGAATGGAATTCAGTGGAATAGAGTGGAATGGAATGGAATGGAATGGAATGGAATGGAATGGAATGGAATCGAATCGAATGGAATGGAATGGAATGGAATGGAATGGAATGGAAAGGAATGGAATGGAATTGAATGGAATGGAATCAACCCGAGTAGAACGGAATGGAATGGAATGGAATGGAATGGAATGGAATCAACCCGAGTAGAACGGAATGCAATGGAATGGAATGGAATGGAATGGAATGGAACGGAACGGACCCGAGTAGAACGGAACGGAACGGAACGGAAAGGAACGGAACGGAATGGAGTGAAATGGAATGGAATGGAATGGAATGGAATCGAATGGAATGGAATGGAATGGAATGGAATGGAATAGAATCGAATCGAATCGAATGGAATCGAATTTAATGGAATGGAATGGAATGGAATGGAATGGAATGGAATTCAATGGAATGGAACGGAATTCAATGGAATGGAATGGAATGGAATGGAACGGAATGGAACGGAACGGAACGGAACGGAATGGAATGGAATGAACCCGAGTAGAACGGAATGGAATGGAATGGAATGGAATCGAATGGAATGGAATGGAATAGAATGGAATCAACCCGAGTAGAACGGAATGGAACGGAATGGAATGGAATGGAACGGAACGGAACGGAACGGAATTCAATGGAATTGAACGGAATGGAATGGAATTCAATGGAATGGAACGGAATTCAATGGAATGGAATGGAACGGAACGGAACGGAACGGAACGGAACGGAATGGAATGGAATTCAATGGAATGGAATGGAATGGAATGGAATGGAATGGAATTGAATGGAATGGAACGGAATTCAATGGAATGGAATGGAATGGAATGGATTTCAATGGAATGGAATGCAATCGAATGGAATCGAATGGAATCGAATGGAATCGATTGGAATCGAATGGAATCGAATGGAATGGAATGGAATAGAATGGAATCAACACGAGTGGAATGGAACGGAACGGAACGGAACGGAACGGAACGGAACAGAATGGAATAGAATGGAATCAACCCGAGTAGAAAGGAATGGAATGGAATGGAATTGAATGGAACAGAATTCAATGGAATGGAATGGAATGGAATGGAATGGAATTCTATGGAATGGAATGGAATGGAATGGAATGGAATGGAATGGAATCGAATGGAATCGAATGGAATCGAATGGAATGGAATGGAATAGAATGGAATCAATCCGAGTAGAACGGAACGGAACGGAACGGAACGGAACGGAAAGGAATGGAATGGAATGGAACGGAATTCAATGCAATGGATCGGAATTCAATGGAATGGAACGGAATGGAACGGAACGTAATGGAACGGAATGGAATGGAATGGAATGGAATGGAATGGAATGGAACGGAATGGAATGGAACGGAATGGAATGGAATGGAATTCAATGGAATGGAATGGAATTCCATGGAATGGAATGGAATGGAATGGAATGGAATCGAATCGAATGGAATGGAATGGAATGGAATGGAATGGAATGGAATGCAATGGAATGGAATCAACCCGAGTAGAACGGAATGGAATGGAATGGAATGGAATGGAACAGAACGCAATGGAACGGAACGGAACAGAACGGAATGGAAAGGAATGATCAACCCGAGAAGAACGGAATGGAATGGAATGGAATGGAATTCAATGGAATAGAATGGAATGGAATGGAATGCAATGGAATGGAATGGAATGGAATGGAATGGAATGGAATCGAATGGAATCGAATGGAATCGATTGGAATGGAATGGAATGGAATGGAATGGAATGGAATGGAATGGAATGGAATCGAATCAACCCGAGTTGATCGGAATGGAATGGAATGGAATGGAATGGAACGGAATGGAAGGAATGGAATGGAATTCAATGGAATAGAATGGAATGGAATGGAATGGAATGGAATGGAATGGAATTGAATGGACTTGAATGGAATCGAATGGAATGTAATGGAATAGAATGGAATCAACCCGAGTAGAACGGAATGGAATGGAATGGAATGGAATGGAATGGAACGGAATGGAACGGAACGGAATGGAACGGAACGGAACGGAATGGAACGCAACGCAATGGAACGGAACGGAATGGAATGGAATGGAATGGAATGGAACGGAATGGAACGGAACGGAATGGAACGGAACGGAACGGAATGGAACGCAACGCAACGGAACGGAACGGAATGGAACGGAACTGAAAGGAATGGAATGGAATGAAATCAACCCGAGCAGAACGGAATGGAACGGAGTGGAACGGAATGGAATTCAATGGAATAGAATGGAATGGAATGGAATGGAATGGAATGGAATGGAATGGAATGGAATGGAATCGAATGGAATCGAATGGAATCGAATGGAATGGATTGGAATAGAATGGAATCAACCCGAGTAGAACGGAATGGAATGGAATGGAACGGAATGGAACGAACCCGAATAGAACGGAACTGAACGGAATGGAACGGAACGGAACGGAACGGAACGGAGTGAAATGGAATGGAATGGAATCGAATGGAACCGAATGGAATGGAATGGAATGGAATGGAATGGAATGGAACGGAAAGGAACGGAACGCAACGGAATGGAATGGAATGATAAACCCGAGTAGAACGGAATGGAATGGAATGGAATGGAATGGAATGGAATGGAACGAACCCGAGTAGAACGGAACAGAACGGAACGGAACGGAACGGAACGGAACGGAACGGAATGGAGTGAAATGGAATGGAATGGAATCGAATGGAATGGAATGGAATGGAATGGAATGGAATGGAATGGAATCGAATCGAATCGAATCGAATCGAATGGAATGGAATGGAATGGAATGGAATGGAATGGAATGGAATGGAATGGAATGGAATGGAATGGAATGGAATCAACCCGAGTAGAACGTAATGGCATGGAATGGAATGGAATGGAATGGAATGGAATGGAATGGAATGGAATGGAATGGAATTCAGTGGAATAGAGTGGAATGGAATGGAATGGAATGGAATGGAATGGAATGGAATGGAATGGAATCGAATCGAATGGAATGGAATGGAATGGAATCAATCCGAGTAGAACGGAACGGAACGGAACGGAACGGAACGGAAAGGAATGGAATGGAATGGAACGGAATTCAATGCAATGGATCGGAATTCAATGGAATGGAACGGAATGGAACGGAACGTAATGGAACGGAATGGAATGGAATGGAATGGAATGGAATGGAATGGAACGGAATGGAATGGAACGGAATGGAATGGAATGGAATTCAATGGAATGGAATGGAATTCCATGGAATGGAATGGAATGGAATGGAATTCCATGGAATGGAATGGAATGGAATGGAATGGAATCGAATCGAATGGAATGGAATGGAATGGAATGGAATGGAATGGAATGCAATGGAATGGAATCAACCCGAGTAGAACGGAATGGAATGGAATGGAATGGAATGGAACAGAACGCAATGGAACGGAACGGAACAGAACGGAATGGAAAGGAATGATCAACCCGAGAAGAACGGAATGGAATGGAATGGAATGGAATTCAATGGAATAGAATGGAATGGAATGGAATGCAATGGAATGGAATGGAATGGAATGGAATGGAATGGAATCGAATGGAATCGAATGGAATCGATTGGAATGGAATGGAATGGAATGGAATGGAATGGAATGGAATGGAATGGAATGGAATCGAATCAACCCGAGTTGATCGGAATGGAATGGAATGGAATGGAATGGAACGGAATGGAAGGAATGGAATGGAATTCAATGGAATAGAATGGAATGGAATGGAATGGAATGGAATGGAATGGAATTGAATGGACTTGAATGGAATCGAATGGAATGTAATGGAATAGAATGGAATCAACCCGAGTAGAACGGAATGGAATGGAATGGAATGGAATGGAATGGAACGGAATGGAACGGAACGGAATGGAACGGAACGGAACGGAATGGAACGCAACGCAATGGAACGGAACGGAATGGAATGGAATGGAATGGAATGGAACGGAATGGAACGGAACGGAATGGAACGGAACGGAACGGAATGGAACGCAACGCAACGGAACGGAACGGAATGGAACGGAACTGAAAGGAATGGAATGGAATGAAATCAACCCGAGCAGAACGGAATGGAACGGAGTGGAACGGAATGGAATTCAATGGAATAGAATGGAATGGAATGGAATGGAATGGAATGGAATGGAATGGAATGGAATGGAATCGAATGGAATCGAATGGAATCGAATGGAATGGATTGGAATAGAATGGAATCAACCCGAGTAGAACGGAATGGAATGGAATGGAACGGAATGGAACGAACCCGAATAGAACGGAACTGAACGGAATGGAACGGAACGGAACGGAACGGAACGGAGTGAAATGGAATGGAATGGAATCGAATGGAACCGAATGGAATGGAATGGAATGGAATGGAATGGAATGGAACGGAAAGGAACGGAACGCAACGGAATGGAATGGAATGATAAACCCGAGTAGAACGGAATGGAATGGAATGGAATGGAATGGAATGGAATGGAACGAACCCGAGTAGAACGGAACAGAACGGAACGGAACGGAACGGAACGGAACGGAACGGAATGGAGTGAAATGGAATGGAATGGAATCGAATGGAATGGAATGGAATGGAATGGAATGGAATGGAATGGAATCGAATCGAATCGAATCGAATCGAATGGAATGGAATGGAATGGAATGGAATGGAATGGAATGGAATGGAATGGAATGGAATGGAATGGAATCAACCCGAGTAGAACGTAATGGCATGGAATGGAATGGAATGGAATGGAATGGAATGGAATGGAATGGAATGGAATGGAATTCAGTGGAATAGAGTGGAATGGAATGGAATGGAATGGAATGGAATGGAATGGAATGGAATGGAATGGAATCGAATCGAATGGAATGGAATGGAATGGAATGGAATGGAATGGAATGGAAAGGAATGGAATGGAATTGAATGGAATGGAATCAACCCGAGTAGAACGGAATGGAATGGAATGGAATGGAATGGAATGGAATGGAATCAACCCGAGTAGAACGGAATGCAATGGAATGGAATGGAATGGAATGGAATGGAACGGAACGGACCCGAGTAGAACGGAACAGAACGGAACGGAACGGAACGGAACGGAACGGAATGGAGTGAAATGGAATGGAATGGAATCGAGTGGAATGGAATGGAATGGAATGGAATGGAATGGAATAGAATCGAATGGAATGGAATGGAATGGAATGGAATGGAATGGAATGGAATAGAATCGAATCGAATCGAATGGAATCGAATTTAATGGAATGGAATGGAATGGAATGGAATGGAATGGAATTCAAAGGAATGGAACGGAATTCAATGGAATGGAATGGAATGGAATGGAACGGAACGGAACGGAACGGAACGGAACGGAACGGAAAGGAACGGAATGGAATGGAATGAACCCGAGTAGAACGGAATGGAACGGAATGGAATGGAATCGAATGGAATGGAATGGAATAGAATGGAATCAACCCGAGTAGAACGGAATGGAACGGAATGGAATGGAATGGAACGGAACGGAACGGAACGGAATTCAATGGAATTAAACGGAATGGAATGGAATTCAATGGAATGGAACGGAATTCAATGGAATGGAATGGAATGGAATGGAACGGAACGGAACGGAACGGAACGGAACGGAACGGAACGGAATGGAATGGAATTCAATGGAATGGAATGGAATGGAATGGAATGGAATGGAATGGATTTGAGTGGAATGGAACGGAATTCAATGGAATGGAATGGAATGGAATGGAATTCAATGGAATGGAATGCAATCGAATGGAATCGAATGGAATCGAATGGAATCGATTGGAATCGAATGGAATCGAATGGAATGGAATGGAATAGAATGGAATCAACACGAGTGGAATGGAACGGAATGGAACGGAACGGAACGGAACGGAACGGAATGGAATAGAATGGAATCAACCCGAGTAGAACGGAATGGAATGGAATGGAATTGAATGGAACAGAATTCAATGGAATGGAATGGAATGGAATGGAATTCAATGGAATGGAATGGAATGGAATGGAATGGAATTCAATGGAATGGAATGGAATGGAATGGAATGGAATGGAATGGAATGGAATGGAATGGAATCGAATGGAATCGAATGGAATGGAATGGAATAGAATGGAATCAATCCGAGTAGAACGGAACGGAACGGAACGGAACGGAAAGGAATGGAATGGAATGGAACGGAATTCAATGCAATGGATCGGAATTCAATGGAATGGAACGGAATGGAACGGAACGTAATGGAACGGAATGGAATGGAATGGAATGGAATGGAATGGAATGGAACGGAATGGAATGGAACGGAATGGAATGGAATGGAATTCAATGGAATGGAATGGAATGGAATGGAATGGAATGGAATGGAATCGAATAGAATCGAATGGAATCGAATGGAATAGAATGGAATAGAATGGAATGGAATGGAATAGAATGGAATCAACCCGAGTAGAACGGAACGGAACGGAACGGAACGGAACGGAAAGGAATGGAATGGAATGGAACGGAATTCAATGCAATGGAACGGAATTCAATGGAATGGAACGGAATGGAACGGAATGGAACGGAACGGAATGGAAAGGAATGGAATGGAATGGAATGGAATGGAATGGAATGGAACGGAATGGAATGGAATGGAATGGAATGGAATTCCATGGAATGGAATGGAATTCAATGGAATGGAATTCTATGGAATTCAATGGAATGGAATGGAATGGAATGGAATGGAATGGAATGGAATTCAATGGAATGCAATGGAATCGAATGGAATGGAATGGAATGGAATTCCATGGAATTCCATGGAATGGAATGGAATGGAATGGAATGGAATGGAATTCAATGGAATGGAATGGAATGGAATGAAATCAACACAAGTAGAAAGGAATGGAACGGAACGGAATGGAATGGAATGAACCCGAGTAGAACGGAATGGAATGGAATGGAATGGAATGGAAAGGAATGGAATCGAGTGGAATGGAATGGAATAGAATGGAATCAACCCGAGTAGAACGGAATGGAACGGAATGGAACGGAATGGAACGGAACGGAACGGAACGGAACGGAACGGAATTCAATGGAATGGAACGGAATGGAATGGAATTCAATGGAATGGAACGGAATTCAATGGAATGGAAAGGAATGGAATGGAACGGAACGGAACGGAACGGAACGGAACGGAATGGAATGGAATTCAATGGAATGGATTGGAATGGAATGGAATTCAATCTAATGGAATTCAATGGAATGGAATGGAATGGAATGGAATGGAATGGAATGGAACGGAATTCATTGGAATGGAATGGAATGGAATGGAATTCAATGGAATGGAATGGAATTCAATGGAATGGAATGGAATGGAATGGAATGGAATGGAATGGAATGGAATCGAATGGAATCGAATGGAATCGAATGGAATGGAATGGAATAGAATGGAATCAACCCGAGTAGAACGGAAAGGAACGGAATGGAACGGAATGGAACGGAACGGAACGGAACGGAACGGAACAGAATTCAATGGAATGGAACGGAATGGAATGGAATTCAATGGAATGGAACGGAATTCAATGGAATGGAATGGAATGGAATGGAACGGAACGGAACGGAACGGAACGAAACGGAACGGAACGGAACGGAACGGAACGGAACGGAATGGAATGGAATTCAATGGAATGGAATGGAATGGAATGGAATTCAATGGAATGGAATTCAATGGAATGGAATGGAATGGAATGGAATGGAATGGAATAGAACGGAATTCAATGGAATGGAATGGAATGGAATGGAATTCAATGGAATGGAATGGAATTCAATGGAATGGAATGGAATGGAATGGAATGGAATGGAAACGAATGGAATCGAATGGAATCGAATGGAATGGAATGGAATGGAATGGAATAGAATGGAATCAACAAGAGTGGAATGGAATGGAATGGAATGGTATGGAATGGAATGGAATGGAATGGAATGGAATGGAATGGAATTCAAATGGAATGGAATGGAATGGAATGCAATGGAATGGAATGGAACGGAATTCAATGGAATGGAATGGAATGGAATGGAATTCTATGGAATGGAATGGAATCGAATGTAATCAAATGGAATCGAATGGAATCGAATGGAATGGAATGGAATGGAATGGAATGGAATGGAATAGAATGGAATCAACCCGAGTGGAATGGAACGGAACGGAACGGAATGGAACGGAACGGAACGGAATGGAATAGAATGGAATCAACCCGAGTAGAACGGAATGGAATGGAATGGAATTGAATGGAACAGAATTCAATGGAATGGAATGGAATGGAATGGAATTCAATGGAATGGAATGGAATGGAATGGAATGGAATGGAATGGAATGGAATGGAATGGAATGGAATGGAATGGAATGGAGTTCAATGGAATGGAATGGAATGGAATGGAATGGAATGGAATGGAATGGAATGGAATCGAATGGAATCGAATGGAATGAAATGGAATAGAATGGAATCAACCCGAGTAGAACGGAATGGAATGGAATGGAACGGAATGGAACGAACCCGAATAGAACGGAACTGAACGGAATGGAACGGAACGGAACGGAACGGAGTGAAATGGAATGGAATGGAATCGAATGGAACAGAATGGAATGGAATGGAATGGAATGGAATGGAATGGAATGGAACGGAATGGAATGGAATGGAATGGAATGGAATTCAATGGAATGGAATGGAATTCAATGGAATGGAATTCTATGGAATTCAATGGAATGGAATGGAATGGAATGGAATGGAATGGAATGGAATTCAATGGAATGGAATGGAATCGAATGGAATGGAATGGAATGGAATTCCATGGAATTCCATGGAATGGAATGGAATGGAATGGAATGGAATGGAATGGAATTCAATGGAATAGAATGGAATGGAATGAAATCAACTCAAGTAGAAAGGAATGGAACGGAACGGAATGGAATGGAATGAACCCGAGTAGAACGGAATGGAATGGAATGGAATGGAATGGAAAGGAATGGAATCGAGTGGAATGGAATGGAATAGAATGGAATCAACCCGAGTAGAACGGAATGGAACGGAATGGAACGGAATGGAACGGAACGGAACGGAACGGAACGGAACGGAACGGAATTCAATGGAATGGAGTGGAATGGAATGGAATTCAATGGAATGGAACGGAATTCAATGGAATGGAAAGGAATGGAATGGAACGGAACGGAACGGAACGGAACGGAATGGAATGGAATTCAATGGAATGGATTGGAATGGAATGGAATTCAATCTAATGGAATTCAATGGAAAGGAATGGAATGGTATGGAATGGAATGGAATGGAACGGAATTCAATGGAATGGAATGGAATGGAATGGAATTCAATGGAATGGAATGGAATTCAATGGAATGGAATGGAATGGAATGGAATGGAATCGAATGGAATCGAATGGAATCGAATGGAATGGAATGGAATAGAATGGAATCAACCCGAGTAGAACGGAAAGGAACGGAATGGAACGGAATGGAACGGAACGGAACGGAACGGAACGGAACAGAATTCAATGGAATGGAACGGAATGGAATGGAATTCAATGGAATGGAACGGAATTCAATGGAATGGAATGGAATGGAATGGAACGGAACGGAACGGAACGGAACGAAACGGAACGGAACGGAACGGAACGGAACGGAACGGAATGGAATGGAATTCAATGGAATGGAATGGAATGGAATGGAATTCAATGGAATGGAATTCAATGGAATGGAATGGAATGGAATGGAAAGGAATGGAACGGAATTCAATGGAATGGAATGGAATGGAATGGAATTCAATGGAATGGAATGGAATTCAATGGAATGGAATGGAATGGAATGGAATGGAAACGAATGGAATCGAATGGAATCGAATGGAATCGAATGGAATGGAATGGAATGGAATGGAATCAACCCGAGTGGAATGGAATGGAATGGAATGGTATGGAATGGAATGGAATGGAATGGAATGGAATGGAATGGAATGGAATGGAATTCAAATGGAATGGAATGGAATGGAATGCAATGGAATGGAATGGAACGGAATTCAATGGAATGGAATGGAATGGAATGGAATTCTATGGAATGGAATGGAATCGAATGGAATCAAATGGAATCGAATGGAATCGAATGGAATCGAATGGAATGGAATGGAATGGAATGGAATAGAATGGAATCAACCCGAGTGGAATGGAACGGAACGGAACGGAACGGAACGGAACGGAACGGAACGGAATGGAATAGAATGGAATCAACCCGAGTAAAACGGAATGGAATGGAATGGAATTGAATGGAAAAGAATTCAATGGAATGGAATGGAATGGAATGGAATTCAATGGAATGGAATGGAATGGAATGGAATGGAATGGAATGGAATGGAATGGAGTTCAATGGAATGGAATGGAATGGAATGGAATGGAATGGAATGGAATGGAATGGAATGGAATGGAATCGAATGGAATCGAATGGAATGAAATGGAATAGAATGGAATCAACCCGAGTAGAACGGAATGGAATGGAATGGAACGGAATGGAACGAACCCGAATAGAACGGAACTGAACGGAATGGAACGGAACGGAACGGAACGGAGTGAAATGGAATGGAATGGAATCGAATGGAACCGAATGGAATGGAATGGAATGGAATGGAATGGAATGGAATGGAATGGAACCAACTAGAGTAGAATGGAATGGATTGGAAAGGAATGGAATGGAATGGAATGGAATGGAATGGAATGGAATGGAATGGAATGGAATGGAATGGAATGGAATGGAACGGAATCAACCCGAGTGGAGTGGAGTGGAGTGGAGTGGAGTGGAGTGGAGTGGAATGGAGTGGAATGGAATGGAATGGAATAGAATGGAATCAACCCGAGTAGAACGGAATGGAATGGAATGCAATGGAATGGAACGGAATGGAACAGAACGGAATGGAACGGAATGGAACGGAACGGAATGGAATTTAACGAACCCGAGTAGAACGGAATGGAATGGAATGGAATGGAATGGAATGGAATGGAATGGAATCGAATCGAATGGAATGGAATGGAATCGAATGGAATGGAATGGAATGCAATGGAATGGAATCAACCCGAGTAGAACGGAATGGAATGGAATGGAATGGAATGGAATGGAACAGAACGCAATGGAACGGAACGGAACAGAACGGAATGGAAAGGAATGATCAACCCGAGAAGAACGGAATGGAATGGAATGGAATGGAATTCAATGGAATAGAATGGAATGGAATGGAATGGAATGGAATGGAATGGAATGGAATGGAATGGAATGGAATCGAATGGAATCGATTGGAATGGAATGGAATGGAATGGAATGGAATGGAATGGAATGGAATGGAATGGAATGGAATCGAATCAACCCGAGTAGATCGGAATGGAATGGAATGGAATGGAATGGAACGGAATGGAAGGAATGGAATGGAATTCAATGGAATAGAATGGAATGGAATGGGATGGAATGGAATGGAATGGAATGGAATGGAATTGAATGGACTTGAATGGAATCGAATGGAATGTAATGGAATAGAATGGAATCAACCCGAGTAGAACGGAATGGAATGGAATGGAATGGAATGGAACGGAATGGAACGGAACGGAATGGAACGGAACGGAACGGAATGGAACGCAACGCAACGGAACGGAACGGAATGGAACGGAACTGAAAGGAATGGAATGGAATGAAATCAACCCGAGCAGAACGGAATGGAATGGAGTGGAACGGAATGGAATTCAATGGAATAGAATGGAATGGAATGGAATGGAATGGAATGGAATGGAATGGAATCGAATGGAATCGAATGGAATCGAATGGAATGGATTGGAATAGAATGGAATGAACCCGAGTAGAACGGAATGGAATGGAATGGAACGGAATGGAACGAACCCGAAGAGAACGGAACTGAACGGAATGGAACGGAACGGAACGGAACGGAACGGAGTGAAATGGAATGGAATGGAATCGAATGGAACCGAATGGAATGGAATGGAATGGAATGGAATGGAATGGAACGGAAAGGAACGGAACGCAACGGAATGGAATGGAATGATAAACCCGAGTAGAACGGAATGGAATGGAATGGAATGGAATGGAATGGAACGAACCCGAGTAGAACGGAACAGAACGGAACGGAACGGAACGGAACGGAATGGAGTGAAACGGAATGGAATGGAATCGAATGGAATGGAATGGAATGGAATGGAATGGAATGGAATGGAATGGAATGGAATCGAATCGAATCGAATGGAATCGAATGGAATGGAATGGAATGGAATGGAATGGAATGGAATGGAATGGAATGGAATGGAATGGAATGGAATGGAATCAACCCGAGTAGAACGTAATGGAATGGAATGGAATGGAATGGAATGGAATGGAATGGAATGGAATGGAATGGAATGGAATGGAATGGAATTCAGTGGAATAGAGAGGAATGGAATGGAATGGAATGGAATGGAATGGAATGGAATGGAATGGAATCGAATCGAATGGAATGGAATGGAATGGAATGGAATGGAATGGAAAGGAATGGAATGGAATTGAATGGAATGGAATCAACCCGAGTAGAACGGAATGGAATGGAATTGAATGGAATGGAATGGAATCAACCCGAGTAGAACGGAATGCAATGGAATGGAATGGATTGGAATGGAATGGAACGGAACGGACCCGAGTAGAACGGAACAGAACGGAACGGAACGGAACGGAACGGAACGGAATGGAGTGAAATGGAATGGAATGGAATGGAATGGAATCGAATGGAATGGAATGGAATGGAATTGAATGGAATGGAATGGAATAGAATCGAATCGAATCGAATGGAATCGAATTTAATGGAATGGAATGGAATGGAATGGAATGAACCCGAGTAGAACGGAATGGAATGGAATGGAATGGAATCGAATGGAATGGAATGGAATAGAATGGAATCAACCCGAGTAGAACGGAATGGAACGGAATGGAATGGAATGGAACGGAACGGAACGGAACGGAATTCAATGGAATTGAACGGAATGGAATGGAATTCAATGGAATGGAACGGAATTCAATGGAATGGAATGGAATGGAATGGAACGGAACGGAACGGAACGGAACGGAACGGAATGGAATGGAATTCAATGGAATGGAATGGAATTTAATGGAATGGAATGGAATGGAATTGAATGGAATGGAACGGAATTCAATGGAATGGAATGGAATGGAATGGAATTCAATGGAATGGAATGCAATCGAATGGAATCGAATGGAATCGAATGGAATCGATTGGAATTGAATGGAATCGAATGGAATGGAATGGAATAGAATGGAATCAACACGAGTGGAATGGAACGGAACGGAACGGAACGGAACGGAACGGAACGGAACGGAATGGAATAGAATGGAATCAACCCGAGTAGAACGGAATGGAATGGAATGGAATTGAATGGAACAGAATTCAATGGAATGGAATGGAATGGAATGGAATTCAATGGAATGGAATGGAATGGAATGGAATTGAATTCAATGGAATGGAATGGAATGGAATGGAATGGAATGGAATGGAAAGGAATGGAATCGAATGGAATCGAATGGAATCGAATGGAATGGAATGGAATAGAATGGAATCAATCCGAGTAGAACGGAACAGAATGGAACGGAACGGAACGGAAAGGAATGGAATGGAATGGAACGGAATTCAATGCAATGGATCGGAATTCAATGGAATGGAACGGAATGGAACGGAACGTAATGGAACGGAATGGAATGGAATGGAATGGAATGGAACCAACTAGAGTAGAATGGAATGGATTGGAAAGGAATGGAATGGAATGGAATGGAATGGAATGGAATGGAATGGAATGGAATGGAACGGAATCAACCCGAGTGGAGTGGAGTGGAGTGGAGTGGAGTGGAGTGGAATGGAGTGGAATGGAATGGAATGGAATAGAATGAAAACAACCCGAGTAGAACGGAATGGAACGGAATGGAACGGAATGGAACGGAACGGAACGGAACGGAACGGAATTCAATGGAATGGAACGGAATGGAATGGAATTCAATGGAATGGAACGGAATTCAATGGAATGGAATGGAATGGAATGGAACGGAACGGAAAGGAACGGAACGGAACGGAACGGAATGGAATGGAATTCAGTGGAATGGAATGGAAAGGAATGGAATTCAATGGAATGGAATTCAATGGAATGGAATGGAATGGAATGGAATGGAATGGAATGGAACGGAATTCAATGGAATGGAATGGAATGGAATGGAATGGAATGGAATGGAATGGAATGGAATGGAATGGAATAGAATGGAATCAACCCGAGTAGAATGGAATGGAATGGAATGGAATGGAATGGAATGGAATGGAATGGAATGGAATGGAATTCAAATGGAATGGAATGGAATGGAATGGAATAGAATGGAATGCAATGGAATGGAATGGAAACGAATCGAATTTAATCGAATGGAATCGAATGGAATGGAATGGAATAGAATGGGATCAACCCGAGTAGAACGGAATGGAATGGAATGGAATGGAATGGAATGGAATGGAATGGAACAGAACGCAATGGAACGGAACGGAACAGAACGGAATGGAAAGGAATGATCAACCCGAGAAGAACGGAATGGAATGGTATGGAATGGAATGGAATGCAATGGAATGGAATGGAATGGAACGAACACGAGTAGAACGGAAAAGAATGGAACGGAACGGAACAGAAAGGAACGGAACGGAATGGAGTGAAATGCAATGGAATGGAATCGAATGGATTCGAATGGAATGGAATGGAATTGAATGGAATGGAATGGAATGGAATGGAATCGAATGGAATCGAATGGAATCGAATGGAATGGAATGGAATAGAATGGAATCAACCCGAGTAGAACGGAATGGAATGGAATGGAATGGAATGGAAAGGAATGGAATGGAATTCAATGGAATGGAATGGAATGGAATGGAATGGAATGGAATTCAGTGGAATCGAATGGAATGGAATGGAATGGAATGGAATGGAATGGAATGGAATGGAATCAACCCGAGTAGAATGGAATGGAATGGAATGGAATGGAATGGAATGGAATGGAATGGAATGGAACCGAATGGAATGGAATTTAATGGAATGGAATGGAATGGAATGGAATGGAATGGAATTCAATGGAATAGAATGGAATGGAATGGAATGGAATGGAATGGAACGGAACGGAACGCAACGCAACGGAACGGAACGGAACGGAACGGAACTGAACGGAATGGAATGGAATGGAATCAACCCGAGTAGAACGGAATGGAATGGAATGGAATGGAATGGAACGGAACGGAACGGAACGGAACGGAACGGAACGGAACGGAATGGAATGAAATGGAATGGAATGGAATCGAATTGAATCGAATGGAATAGAATGGAATGGAATGGAATGGAATAGAAAGGAATCGAATGGAATCGAATGGAATCGAATGGAATGGAATGGAATGGAATGGAATGGAATGGAATGGAATGGAATGGAATGGAATGGAATCAACCCGTGTAGAATGTAATGGATTGGAATGGAATGGAATGGAATGGAATGGAATGGAATGGAATGGAATGGAATGGAATGGAATGGAATTCAATGGAATAGAATGGAATGGAATGGAATTCAATGGAACAGAATGGAATGGAATGGAATGGAATGGAATGGAATGGAATGGAATGGAATCGAATGGAATCGAATGGAATCGAATGGATTCGAATGGAATGGAATGGAATAGAATGGAATCAACCCGAGTAGAACGGAATGGAATGGAATGGAACGGAATGGAACGAACCCGAATAGAACGGAACTGAACGGAATGGAACGGAACGGAACGGAACGGAGTGAAATGGAATGGAATGGAATCGAATGGAACCGAATGGAATGGAATGGAATGGAATGGAATGGAATGGAATGGAATGGAATGGAATGGAACCAACTCGAGTAGAATGGAATGGATTGGAAAGGAATGGAATGGAATGGAATGGAATGGAATGGAATGGAACGGAATCAACCCGAGTGGAGTGAAGTGGAGTGGAGTGGAGTGGAGTGGAGTGGAATGGAGTGGAATGGAATGGAATGGAATAGAATGGAATCAACCCGAGTAGAACGGAATGGAATGGAATGGAATGGAATGGAATGGAATGGAATGGAATTCAATGGAATGGAATGGAATGGAATGGAATGGAATTCAGTGGAATCGAATGGAATGGAATGGAATGGAATGGAATGGAATGGAATGGAATGGAATGGAATCAACCCGAGTAGAACGGAATGGAATGGAATGGAATGGAATGGAACCGAATGGAATGGAACGGAATGGAATGGAATGGAATGGAATGGAATGGAATGGAATGGAATGGAATGGAATAGAATGGAATGGAATGGAATTCAATGGAATAGAATGGAATGGAATGGAATGGAATGGAATGGAACGGAACGGAACGCAACGCAACGCAACGGAACGGAACGGAACGGAACGGAACTGAACGTAATGGAATGGAATGGAATCAACCCGAGTAGAACGGAATGGAATGGAATGGAATGGAATGGAACGGAACGGAACGGAACGGAACGGAACGGAATGGAATGAAATGGAATGGAATGGAATCGAATTGAATCGAATGGAATAGAATGGAATGGAATGGAATAGAAAAGAATCGAATCGAATCGAATGGAATCGAATGGAATCGAATGGAATGGAATGGAATGGAATGGAATGGAATGGAATGGAATGGAATGGAATGGAATCAACCCGTGTAGAATGTAATGGATTGGAATGGAATGGAATGGAATGCAATGGAATGGAATGGAATGGAATGGAATGGAATGGAATGGAATGGAATGGAATTCAATGGAATAGAATGGAATGGAATGGAATTCAATGGAACAGAATGGAATGGAATGGAATGGAATGGAATGGAATGGAATGGAATCGAATTGAATCAAATGGAATCGAATGGAATCGAATGGAATGGAATGGAATAGAATGGAATCAACCCGAGTAGAACGGAATGGAATGGAATGGAACGGAATGGAACGAACCCGAATAGAACGGAACTGAACGGAATGGAACGGAACGGAACGGAACGGAGTGAAATGGAATGGAATGGAATCGAATGGAACCGAATGGAATGGAATGGAATGGAATGGAATGGAATGGAATGGAACCAACTAGAGTAGAATGGAATGGATTGGAAAGGAATGGAATGGAATGGAATGGAATGGAATGGAATGGAATGCAATGGAACGGAATCAACCCGAGTGGAGTGGAGTGGAGTGGAGTGGAGTGGAGTGGAGTGGAATGGAGTGGAATGGAATGGAATGGAATAGAATGGAATCAACCCGAGTAGAACGGAATGGAAAGGAATGGAATGGAATGGAACGGAATGGAACAGAACGGAATGGAACGGAACGGAACGGAACGGAATGGAATTTAACGAACCGAGTAGAACGGAATGGAATGGAATGGAATGGAATGGAATGGAATGGAATGGAATGGAATCGAATGGAATGGAATGGAATGGAATCGAATGGAATGGAATGGAATGCAATGGAATGGAATCAACCCGAGTAGAACGGAATGGAATGGAATGGAATGGAATGGAATGGAATGGAACAGAACGCAATGGAACGGAACGGAACAGAACGGAATGGAAAGGAATGATCAACCCGAGAAGAACGGAATGGAATGGAATGGAATGGAATTCAATGGAATAGAATGGAATGGAATGGAATGGAATGGAATGGAATGGAATGGAATGGAATGGAATGGAATCGAATGGAATCGAATGGAATCGATTGGAATGGAATGGAATGGAATGGAATGGAATAGAATGGAATGGAATCGAATCAACCCGAGTAGATCGGAATGGAATGGAATGGAATGGAATGGAACGGAATGGAAGGAATGGAATGGAATTCAATGGAATAGAATGGAATGGAATGGAATGGAATGGAATGGAATCGAATGGACTTGAATGGAATCGAATGGAATGTAATGGAATAGAAAGGAATCAACCAGAGTAGAACGGAATGGAATGGAATGGAATGGAATGGAATGGAACGGAATGGAACGGAACGGAATGGAACGGAACTGAAAGGAATGGAATGGAATGAAATCAACCCGAGCAGAACGGAATGGAATGGAGTGGAACGGAATGGAATTCAATGGAATAGAATGGAATGGAATGGAATGGAATGGAATGGAATGGAATGGAATCGAATGGAATCGAATGGAATCGAATGGAATGGATTGGAATAGAATGGAATCAACCCGAGTAGAACGGAATGGAATGGAATGGAACGGAATGGAACGAACCCGAATAGAACGGAACTGAACGGAATGGAACGGAACGGAACGGAACGGAACGGAGTGAAATGGAATGGAATGGAATCGAATGGAACCGAATGGAATGGAATGGAATGGAATGGAATGGAATGGAATGGAACGGAAAGGAACGGAACGCAACGGAATGGAATGGAATGATAAACCCGAGTAGAACGGAATGGAATGGAATGGAATGGAATGGAATGGAATGGAACGAACCCGAGTAGAACGGAACAGAACGGAACGGAACGGAACGGAACGGAACGGAACGGAATGGAGTGAAATGGAATGGAATGGAATCGAATGGAATGGAATGGAATGGAATGGAATGGAATCGAATCGAATGGAATGGAATGGAATGGAATGGAATGGAATGGAATGGAATGGAATGGAATGGAATGGAATGGAATGGAATCAACCCGAGTAGAACGTAATGGAATGGAATGGAATGGAATGGAATGGAATGGAATGGAATGGAATGGAATGGAATGGAATTCAGTGGAATAGAGTGGAATGGAATGGAATGGAATGGAATGGAATGGAATGGAATGGAATGGAAAGGAATGGAATGGAATTGAATGGAATGGAATCAACCCGAGTAGAACGGAATGGAATGGAATGGAATGGAATGGAATGGAATCAACCCGAGTAGAACGGAATGCAATGGAATGGAATGGAATGGAATGGAATGGAACGGAACGGACCCGAGTAGAACGGAACAGAACGGAACGGAACGGAACGGAACGGAATGGAGTGAAATGGAATGGAATGGAATGGAATGGAATCGAATGGAATGGAATGGAATGGAATGGAATGGAATAGAATCGAACCGAATCGAATGGAATCGAATTTAATGGAATGGAATGGAATGGAATGGAATGGAATGGAATGGAATTCAATGGAATGGAACGGAATTCAATGGAATGGAATGGAATGGAATGGAACGGAACGGAACGGAACGGAACAGAACGGAACGGAACGGAACGGAATGGAATGGAATGAACCCGAGTAGAACGGAATGGAATGGAATGGAATGGAATCGAATGGAATGGAATGGAATAGAATGGAATCAACCCGAGTAGAACGGAATGGAACGGAATGGAATGGAATGGAACGGAACGAAACGGAACGGAATTCAATGGAATGGAACGGAATGGAATGGAATTCAATGGAATGGAACGGAATTCAATGGAATGGAATGGAATGGAATGGAACGGAACGGAACGGAACGGAACGGAAAGGAACGGAACGGAATGGAATGGAATTCAATGGAATGGAATGGAATGGAATGGAATGGAATGGAATGGAATGGAATTGAATGGAATGGAACGGAATTCAATGGAATGGAATGGAATGGAATGGAATTCAATGGAGTGGAATGCAATCGAATGGAATCGAATGGAATCGAATGGAATCGATTGGAATCGAATGGAATCGAATGGAATGGAATGGAATAGAATGGAATCAACACGAGTGGAATGGAACGGAACGGAACGGAACGGAACGGAACAGAACGGAACGGAATGGAATAGAATGGAATCAACCCGAGTAGAACGGAATGGAATGGAATGGAATTGAATGGAACAGAATTAAATGGAATGGAATGGAATTGAATGGAATTCAATGGAATGGAATGGAATGGAATGGAATGGAATTCAATGGAATGGAATGGAATGGAATTAAATGGAATGGAATCGAATGGAATCGAATGGAATCGAATGGAATGGAATGGAATAGAATGGAATCAATCCGAGTAGAACGGAACGGAACGGAACGGAACGGAACGGAAAGGAATGGAATGGAATGGAACGGAATTCAATGCAATGGATCGGAATTCAATGGAATGGAACGGAATGGAACGGAACATAATAGAACTTAATGGAATGGAATGGAATGGAATGGAATGGAATGGAACGGAATGGAATGGAACGGAATGGAATGGAATGGAATTCAATGGAATGGAGTGGAATGGAATGGAATGGAATGGAATGGAATGGAATGGAATCGAATTGAATCGAATGGAATCGAATGGAATAGAATGGAATAGAATGGAATGGAATGGAATAGAATGGAATCAACCCGAGTAGAACGGAACGGAACGGAACGGAACGGAACGGAAAGGAATGGAATGGAATGGAACGGAATTCAATGCAATGGAACGGAATTCAATGGAATGGAACGGAATGGAACGGAATGGAACGGAACGGAATGGAAAGGAATGGAATGGAATGGAATGGAATGGAACGGAATGGAATGGAACGGAATGGAATGGAATGGAATGGAATGGAATTCAATGGAATGGAATGGAATCGAATGGAATGGAATGGAATGGAATTCCATGGAATTCCATGGAATGGAATGGAATGGAATGGAATGGAATTCAATGGAATAGAATGGAATGGAATGAAATCAACACAAGTAGAAAGGAATGGAACGTAACGGAATGGAATGGAATGAACCCGAGTAGAACGGAATGGAATGGAATGGAATGGAATGGAAAGGAATGGAATCGAGTGGAATGGAATGGAATAGAATGGAATCAACCCGAGTAGAACGGAATGGAACGGAATGGAACGGAATGGAACGGAACGGAACGGAACGGAAAGGAACGGAATTCAATGGAATGGAAAGGAATGGAATGGAATTCAATGGAATGGAACGGAATTCAATGGAATGGAATGGAATGGAATGGAACGGAACGGAACGGAACGGAACGGAACGGAATGGAATGGAATTCAATGGAATGGATTGGAATGGAATGGAATTCAATCTAATGGAATTCAATGGAATGGAATGGAATGGAATGGAATGGAATGGAATGGAACGGAATTCAATGGAATGGAATGGAATGGAATGGAATTCTATGGAATGGAATGGAATTCAATGGAATGGAATGGAATGGAATGGAATGGAATGGAATGGAATCGAATGGAATCGAATGGAATCGAATGGAATGGAATGGAATAGAATGGAATCAACCCGAGTAGAATGGAATGGAATGGAATGGAATGGAATGGAATGGAATGGAATGGAATGGAATGGAATTCAAATGGAATGGAATGGAATGGAATGGAATGGAATTGAATGGAATGGAACGGAATTCATTGGAATGGAATGGAATGGAATGGAATTCAATGGAATGGAATGGAATGGAATGGAATCGAATGGAATCGAATGGAATCGAATGGAATCGAATGGAATCGAATGGAATGGAATGGAATAGAATGGAATCAACCCGAGTGGAATGGAACGGAACGGAACGGAACGGAACGGAACGGAATGGAATAGAATGGAATCAACCCGAGTAGAACGGAGGGGAATGGAATGGAATGGAATGGAACAGAATTCAATGGAATGGAATGGAATGGAATGGAATTCAATGGAATGGAATGGAATGGAATGGAATGGAATGGAATGGAATGGAATGGAGTTCCATGGAATGGAATGGAATGGAATGGAATGGAATGGAATGGAAAGGAATGGATTCGAATGGAATCGAATGGAATCGAATGGAATCGAATGGAATGGAATGGAATAGAATGGAATCAATCCGAGTAGAACGGAACGGAACGGAACGGAACGGAACGGAAAGGAATGGAATGGAATGGAACGGAATTCCATGCAATGGATCGGAATTCAATGGAATGGAACGGAATGGAACGGAATGGAATGGAATGGAACGGAATGGAATTTAATGGAATTCAATGGAATGGAATGGAATGGAATGGAATGGAATGGAATGGAATGGAATCGAATTGAATCGAATGGAATAGAATGGAATCGAATGGAATGGAATGGAATAGAATGAAATCAACCCGAGTAGAACGGAACTGAACGGAACGGAACTGAACGGAAAGGAATGGAATGGAATGGAATTGAATGGAATGGAACGGAATTCAATGGAATGGAATGGAATGGAATGGAATTCAATGGAATGGAATGGAATCGAATGGAATCGAATGGAATCGAATGGATTCGAATGGAATCGACTGGAATCGAATGGAATGGAATGGAATAGAATGGAATCAACCCGAGTAGAACGGAAAGGAACGGAATGGAACGGAATGGAACGGAACGGAACGGAACGGAACGGAACAGAATTCAATGGAATGGAACGGAATGGAATGGAATTCAATGGAATGGAACGGAATTCAATGGAATGGAATGGAATGGAATGGAACGGAACGGAACGGAACGGAACGAAACGGAACGGAACGGAACGGAACGGAACGGAATGGAATGGAATTCAATGGAATGGAATGGAATGGAATGGAATTCAATGGAATGGAATTCAATGGAATGGAATGGAATGGAATGGAATGGAATGGAACGGAATTCAATGGAATGGAATGGAATGGAATGGAATTCAAATGGAATGGAATGGAATGGAATGCAATGGAATGGAATGGAACGGAATTCAATGGAATGGAATGGAATGGAATGGAATTCTATGGAATGGAATGGAATCGAATGGAATCAAATGGAATCGAATGGAATCGAATGGAATCGAATGGAATGGAATGGAATGGAATGGAATAGAATGGAATCAACCCGAGTGGAATGGAACGGAACGGAACGGAACTGAACGGAACGGAACGGAACGGAATGGAATAGAATGGAATCAACCCGAGTAGAACGGAATGGAATGGAATGGAATTGAATGGAACAGAATTCAATGGAATGGAATGGAATGGAATGGAATTCAATGGAATGGAATGGAATGGAATGGAATGGAATGGAATGGAATGGAGTTCAATGGAATGGAATGGAATGGAATGGAATGGAATGGAATCGAATCGAATGGAATGGAATGGAATGGAATGGAATGGAATGGAATAGAATGGAATCAACCCGAGTAGAACGGAATGGAATGGAATGGAACGGAATGGAACGAACCCGAATAGAACGGAACTGAACGGAATGGAACGGAACGGAACGGAACGGAGTGAAATGGAATGGAATGGAATCGAATGGAACCGAATGGAATGGAATGGAATGGAATGGAATGGAATGGAATGGAACCAACTAGAGTAGAATGGAATGGATTGGAAAGGAATGGAATGGAACGGAATTCAATGGAATGGAATGGAATGGAATGGAATTCTATGGAATGGAATGGAATCGAATGGAATCAAATGGAATCGAATGGAATCGAATGGAATCGAATGGAATGGAATGGAATAGAATGGAATCAACCCGAGTAGAATGGAATGGAATGGAATAGAATGGAATCAACCCGAGTGGAATGGAACGGAACGGAACGGAACTGAACGGAACGGAACGGAACGGAATGGAATAGAATGGAATCAACCCGAGTAGAACGGAATGGAATGGAATGGAATTGAATGGAACAGAATTCAATGGAATGGAATGGAATGGAATGGAATTCAATGGAATGGAATGGAATGGAATGGAATGGAATGGAATGGAGTTCAATGGAATGGAATGGAATGGAATGGAATGGAATGGAATGGAATCGAATGGAATCGAATGGAATGGAATGGAATGGAATGGAATAGAATGGAATCAACCCGAGTAGAACGGAATGGAATGGAATGGAACGGAATGGAACGAACCCGAATAGAACGGAACTGAACGGAATGGAACGGAACGGAACGGAACGGAGTGAAATGGAATGGAATGGAATCGAATGGAACCGAATGGAATGGAATGGAATGGAATGGAATGGAATGGAATGGAATGGAACCAACTAGAGTAGAATGGAATGGATTGGAAAGGAAAGGAATGGAACGGAATTCAATGGAATGGAATGGAATGGAATGGAATTCTATGGAATGGAATGGAATCGAATGGAATCAAATGGAATCGAATGGAATCGAATGGAATCGAATGGAATGGAATGGAATGGAATGGAATGGAACGGAATCAACCCGAGTGGAGTGGAGTGGAGTGGAGTGGAGTGGAGTGGAGTGGAATGGAGTGGAATGGAATGGAATGGAATAGAATGGATTCAACCCGAGTAGAACGGAATGGAATGGAATGGAATGGAATGGAACGGAATGGAACAGAACGGAATGGAACGGAACGGAACGGAACGGAATGGAATTTAACGAACCCGAGTAGAACGGAATGGAATGGAATGGAATGGAATGGAATGGAATGGAATGGAATGGAATGGAATGGAATGGAATCGAATGGAATGGAATGGAATGGAATGGAATGGAATGGAATGGAATGGAATGCAATGGAATGGAATCAACCCGAGTAGAACGGAATGGAATGGAATGGAATGGAATGGAACAGAACACAATGGAACGGAACGGAACAGAACGGAATGGAAAGGAATGATCAACCCGAGAAGAACGGAATGGAATGGAATGGAATGGAATTCAATGGAATAGAATGGAATGGAATGGAATGGAATGGAATGGAATGGAATGGAATCGAATGGAATCGAATGGAATCGATTGGAATGGAATGGAATGGAATGGAATGGAATGGAATGGAATGGAATCGAATCAACCCGAGTAGATCGGAATGGAATGGAATGGAATGGAATGGAACGGAATGGAAGGAATGGAATGGAATTCAATGGAATAGAATGGAATGGAATGGAATGGAATGGAATGGAATGGAATTGAATGGACTTGAATGGAATCGAATGGAATGTAATGGAATAGAATGGAATCAACCCGAGTAGAACGGAATGGAATGGAATGGAATGGAATGGAATGGAACGGAATGGAACGGAACGGAATGGAACGGAACGGAACGGAATGGAACGCAACGCAACGGAACGGAACGGAATGGAACGGAACTGAAAGGAATGGAATGGAATGAAATCAACCCGAGCAGAACGGAATGGAATGGAGTGGAACGGAATGGAATTCAATGGAATAGAATGGAATGGAATGGAATGGAATGGAATGGAATGGAATGGAATCGAATGGAATCGAATGGAATCGAATGGAATGGATTGGAATAGAATGGAATCAACCCGAGTAGAACGGAATGGAATGGAATGGAACGGAATGGAACGAACCCGATTAGAACGGAACTGAACGGAATGGAACGGAACGGAACGGAACGGAGTGAAATGGAATGGAATGGAATCGAATGGAACCGAATGGAATGGAATGGAATGGAATGGAATGGAATGGAATGGAATGGAACGGAAAGGAACGGAACGCAACGGAATGGAATGGAATGATAAACCCGAGTAGAATGGAATGGAATGGAATGGAATGGAATGGAATGGAATGGAATGGAATGGAACGAACCCGAGTAGAACGGAACAGAACGGAACGGAACGGAACTGAACGGAACGGAACGGAATGGAGTGAAATGGAATGGAATGGAATCGAATGGAATGGAATGGAATGGAATGGAATGGAATGGAATGGAATGGAATCGAATCGAATGGAATGGAATGGAATGGAATGGAATGGAATGGAATGGAATGAAATGGAATGGAATCAACCCGAGTAGAACGTAATGGAATGGAATGGAATGGAATGGAATGGAATGGAATGGAATGGAATGGAATGGAATGGAATGGAATGGAATGGAATGGAATGGAATTCAGTGGAATAGAGTGGAATGGAATGGAATGGAATGGAATGGAATGGAATGGAATGGAATGGAATGGAATGGAATGGAAAGGAATGGAATGGAATTGAATGGAATGGAATCAACCCGAGTAGAACGGAATGGAATGGAATGGAATGGAATGGAATGGAATCAACCCGAGTAGAACGGAATGCAATGGAATGGAATGGAATGGAATGGAATGGAACGGAACGGACCCGAGTAGAACGGAACAGAACGTAACGGAACGGAAAGGAACGGAACGGAATGGAGTGAAATGGAATGGAATGGAATGGAATGGAATCGAATGGAATGGAATGGAATGGAATGGAATGGAATGGAATAGAATCGAATCGAATCGAATGGAATCGAATTTAATGGAATGGAATGGAATGGAATGGAATGGAATTCAATGGAATGGAACGGAATTCAATGGAATGGAATGGAATGGAATGGAACGGAACGGAACGGAACGGAACGGAACGGAATGGAATGGAATGAACCCGAGTAGAACGGAATGGAATGGAATGGAATGGAATCGAATGGAATGGAATGGAATAGAATGGAATCAACCCGAGTAGAACGGAATGGAACGGAATGGAATGGAATGGAACGGAACGGAAAGGAACGGAATTCAATGGAATTGAACGGAATGGAATGGAATTCAATGGAATGGAACGGAATTCAATGGAATGGAATGGAACGGAACGGAACGGAACGGAACGGAACGGAATGGAATGGAATTCAATGGAATGGAATGGAATGGAATGGAATGGAATGGAATGGAATGGAACGGAACTCAATGGAATGGAATGGAATGGAATGGATTTCAATGGAATGGAATGCAATCGAATGGAATCGAATGGAATCGAATGGAATCGATTGGAATCGAATGGAATCGAATGGAATGGAATGGAATAGAATGGAATCAACACGAGTGGAATGGAACGGAACGGAACGGAACGGAACGGAACGGAACAGAATGGAATAGAATGGAATCAACCCGAGTAGAAAGGAATGGAATGGAATGGAATTGAATGGAACAGAATTCAATGGAATGGAATGGAATGGAATGGAATTCAATGGAATGGAATGGAATGGAATGGAATGGAATTCAATGGAATGGAATGGAATGGAATGGAATGGAATGGAATGGAATGGAATCGAATGGAATCGAATGGAATCGAATGGAATGGAATGGAATAGAATGGAATCAATCCGAGTAGAACGGAACGGAATGGAACGGAACGGAACGGAAAGGAATGGAATGGAATGGAACGGAATTCAATGCAATGGATCGGAATTCAATGGAATGGAACGGAATGGAACGGAACGTAATGGAACGGAATGGAATGGAATGGAATAGAATGGAATGGAATGGAATGGAACGGAATGGAATGGAACGGAATGGAATGGAATGGAATTCAATGGAATGGAATGGAATGGAATGGAATGGAATGGAATGGAATGGAATGGAATCGAATTGAATCGAATGGAATCGAATGGAATAGAATGGAATAGAATGGAATGGAATGGAATAGAATGGAATCAACCCGAGTAGAACGGAACGGAACGGAACGGAACGGAAAGGAATGGAATGGAATGGAACGGAATTCAATGCAATGGAACGGAATTCAATGGAATGGAACGGAATGGAACGGAATGGAACGGAACGGAATGGAAAGGAATGGAATGGAATGGAATGGAATGGAACGGAATGGAATGGAACGGAATGGAATGGAATGGAATTCCATGGAATTCCATGGAATGGAATGGAATGGAATGGAATGGAATGGAATGGAATTCAATGGAATAGAATGGAATGGAATGAAATCAACACAAGTAGAAAGGAATGGAACGGAACGGAATGGAATGGAATGAACCCGAGTAGAACGGAATGGAATGGAATGGAATGGAATGGAAAGGAATGGAATCGAGTGGAATGGAATGGAATAGAATGGAATCAACCCGGGTAGAACGGAATGGAACGGAATGGAACGGAACGGAACGGAACGGAACGGAACGGAATGGAATTCAATGGAATGGAACGGAATGGAATGGAATTCATTGGAATGGAACGGAATTCAATGGAATGGAAAGGAATGGAATGGAACGGAACGGAACGGAACGGAACGGAATGGAATGGAATTCAATGGAATGGATTGGAATGGAATGGAATTCAATCTAATGGAATTCAATGGAATGGAATGGAATGGAATGGAATGGAATGGAACGGAATTCAATGGAATGGAATGGAATGGAATGGAATTCAATGGAATGGAATGGAATTCAATGGAATGGAATGGAATTCAATGGAATGGAATGGAATGGAATGGAATCGAATGGAATCGAATGGAATCGAATGGAATGGAATGGAATAGAATGGAATCAACCCGAGTAGAACGGAAAGGAACGGAATGGAACGGAATGGAACGGAACGGAACGGAACGGAAAGGAACAGAATTCAATGGAATGGAACGGAATGGAATGGAATTCAATGGAATGGAACGGAATTCAATGGAATGGAATGGAATGGAATGGAACGGAACGGAACGGAACGGAACGAAACGGAACGGAACGGAACGGAACGGAACGGAACGGAATGGAATGGAATTCAATGGAATGGAATGGAATGGAATGGAATTCAATGGAATGGAATTCAATGGAATGGAATGGAATGGAATGGAATGGAACGGAATTCAATGGAATGGAATGGAATGGAATGGAATTCAATGGAATTGAATGGAATTCAATGGAATGGAATGGAATGGAATGGAATGGAATAGAATGGAATCGAATGGAATCGAATGGAATCGAATGGAATCGAATGGAATGGAATGGAATAGAATGGAATCAACCCGAGTGGAATGGAATGGAATGGAATGGTATGGAATGGAATGGAACGGAATGGAATGGAATGGAATGGAATGGAATGGAATTCCAATGGAATGGAATGGAATGGAATGCAATGGAATGGAACGGAATTCAATGGAATGGAATGGAATGGAATGGAATTCAGTGGAATGGAATGCAATCGAATGGAATCGAATTGAATCGAATGGAATCGATTGGAATCGAATGGAATCGAATGGAATGGAATGGAATAGAATGGAATCAACACGAGTGGAATGGAACGGAATGGAACGGAACGGAACGGAACGGAACGGAACGGAATGGAATAGAATGGAATCAACCCGAGTAGAACGGAATGGAATGGAATGGAATTGAATGGAACAGAATTCAATGGAATGGAATGGAATGGAATGGAATGGAATGGAATGGAATGGAATGGAATGGAATTCAATGGAATGGAATGGAATGGAATGGAATGGAATGGAATGGAATGGAATCGAATGGAATCGAATGGAATGGAATGGAATGGAATGGAATAGAATGGAATCAATCCGAGTAGAACGGAACGGAACGGAACGGAACGGAAAGGAATGGAATGGAATGGAACGGAATTCAATGCAATGGATCGGAATTCAATGGAATGGAACGGAATGGAACGGAACGTAATGGAACGGAATGGAATGGAATGGAATGGAATGGAATGGAATGGAACGGAATGGAATGGAACGGAATGGAATGGAATGGAATTCAATGGAATGGAATGGAATGGAATGGAATGGAATGGAATGGAATGGAATCGAATTGAATCGAATGGAATCGAATGGAATAGAATGGAATAGAATGGAATGGAATGGAATAGAATGGAATCAACCCGAGTAGAACGGAACGGAACGGAACGGAACGGAACGGAAAGGAATGGAATGGAATGGAACGGAATTCAATGCAATGGAACGGAATTCAATGGAATGGAACGGAATGGAAAGGAATGGAACGGAACGGAATGGAAAGGAATGGAATGGAATGGAATGGAATGGAACGGAATGGAATGGAACGGAATGGAATGGAATGGAATGGAATGGAATTCAATGGAATGGAATGGAATTCAATGGAATGGAATTCTATGGAATTCAATGGAATGGAATGGAATGGAATGGAATGGAATGGAATTCAATGGAATGGAATGGAATCGAATGGAATGGAATGGAAAGGAATTCCATGGAATTCCATGGAATGGAATGGAATGGAATGGAATGGAATGGAATGGAATGGAATTCAATGGAATAGAATGGAACGGAATGAAATCAACACAAGTAGAAAGGAATGGAACGGAACGGAATGGAATGGAATGAACCCGAGTAGAACGGAATGGAATGGAATGGAATGGAATGGAAAGGAATGGAATCGAGTGGAATGGAATGGAATAGAATGGAATCAACCCGAGTAGAACGGAATGGAACGGAATGGAACGGAATGGAACGGAACGGAACGGAACGGAACGGAACGGAACGGAATTCAATGGAATGGAACGGAATGGAATGGAATTCAATGGAATGGAACGGAATTCAATGGAATGGAAAGGAATGGAATGGAACGGAATGGAACGGAACGGAACGGAACGGAATGGAATGGAATTCAATGGAATGGATTGGAATGGAATGGAATTCAATCTAATGGAATTCAATGGAATGGAATGGAATGGAATGGAATGGAATGGAATGGAACGGAATTCAATGGAATGGAATGGAATGGAATGGAATTCAATGGAATGGAATGGAATTCAATGGAATGGAATGGAATGGAATGGAATGGAATGGAATCGAATGGAATCGAATGGAATGGAATGGAATAGAATGGAATCAACCCGAGTAGAATGGAATGGAATGGAATGGAATGGAATGGAATGGAATGGAATGGAATGGAATGGAATGGAATTCAAATGGAATGGAATGGAATGGAATGGAATGGAATTGAATGGAATGGAACGGAATTCATTGGAATGGAATGGAATGGAATGGAATCGAATGGAATCGAATGGAATCGAATGGAATCGAATGGAATCGAATGGAATCGAATGGAATGGAATGGAATAGAATGGAATCAACCCGAGTGGAATGGAACGGAACGGAACGGAACGGAACGGAACGGAATGGAATAGAATGGAATCAACCCGAGTAGAACGGAATGGAATGGAATGGAATGGAATGGAACAGAATTCAATGGAATGGAATGGAATGGAATGGAATTCAATGGAATGGAATGGAATGGAATGGAATGGAATGGAATGGAATGGAGTTCCATGGAATGGAATGGAATGGAATGGAATGGAATGGAAAGGAATGGAATCGAATGGAATCGAATGGAATCGAATGGAATCGAATGGAATGGAAGGGAATAGAATGGAATCAATCCGAGTAGAACGGAACGGAACGGAACGGAACGGTACGGAAAGGAATGGAATGGAATGGAACGGAATTCCATGCAATGGATCGGAATTCAATGGAATGGAACGGTATGGAACGGAATGGAATGGAATGGAACGGAATGGAATGGAATGGAACGGAATGGAATGGAATGGAATTCAATGGAATGGAATGGAATGGAATGGAATGGAATGGAATCGAATTGAATCGAATGGAATCGAATGGAATAGAATGGAATCGAATGGAATGGAATGGAATAGAATGGAATCAACCCGAGTAGAACGGAACGGAACGGAACGGAACGGAACGGAAAGGAATGGAATGGAATGGAATTGAATGGAATGGAACGGAATTCAATGGAATGGAATGGAATGGAATGGAATTCAATGGAATGGAATGGAATCGAATGGATTCGAATGGAATCGAATGGATTCGAATGGAATCGAATGGAATCGAATGGAATGGAATGGAATAGAATGGAATCAACCCGAGTAGAACGGAAAGGAGCGGAATGGAAAGGAATGGAACGGAACGGAACGGAACGGAACGGAACAGAATTCAATGGAATGGAACGGAATGGAATGGAATTCAATGGAATGGAACGGAATTCAATGGAATGGAATGGAATGGAATGGAACGGAACGGAACGGAACGGAACGAAACGGAACGGAATGGAACGGAACGAAACGGAATGGAATGGAATGGAATTCAATGGAATGGAATGGAATGGAATGGAATTCAATGGAATGGAATTCAATGGAATGGAATGGAATGGAATGGAATGGAATGGAACGGAATTCAATGGAATGGAATGGAATGGAATGGAATTCAATGGAATGGAATGGAATTCAATGGAATGGAATGGAATGGAATGGAATGGAATGGAATGGAATCGAATGGAATCGAATGGAATCGAATGGAATCGAATGGAATGGAATGGAATAGAATGGAATCAACCCGAGTGGAATGGAATGGAATGGAATGGTATGGAATGGAATGGAATGGAATGGAATGGAATGGAATGGAATGGAATTCAAATGGAATGGAATGGAATGGAATGCAATGGAATGGAATGGAACGGAATTCAATGGAATGGAATGGAATGGAATGGAATTCTATGGAATGGAATGGAATCGAATGGAATCAAATGGAATCGAACGGAATCGAATGGAATCGAATGGAATGGAATGGAATGGAATGGAATAGAATGGAATCAACCCGAGTGGAATGGAACGGAACGGAACGGAACGGAACGGAACGGAACGGAATGGAATAGAATGGAATCAACCCGAGTAGAACGGAATGGAATGGAATGGAATTGAATGGAACAGAATTCAATGGAATGGAATGGAATGGAATGGAATTCAATGGAATGGAATGGAATGGAATGGAATGGAGTTCAATGGAATGGAATGGAATGGAATGGAACGGAATGGAATGGAATGGAATGGAATCGGATGGAATCGAATGGAATCGAATGGAATGGAATGGAATAGAATGGAATCAATCCGAGTAGAACGGAATGGAACGGAACGGAACGGAACGGAAAGGAATGGAATGGAATGGAACGGAATTCAATGCAATGGACCGGAATTCAATGGAATGGAACGGAATGGAACGGAATGGAACGGAACGTAATGGAAAGGAATGGAATGGAATGGAATGGAATGGAACGGAATGGAATGGAACGGAATGGAATGGAATGGAATTCAATGGAATGGAATGGAATGGAATGGAATCGAATTGAATCGAATGGAATCGAATGGAATAGATTGGAATCGAATGGAATGGAATGGAATAGAATGGAATCAACCCGAGTAGAACGGAACGGAACGGAACGGAACGGAACGGAACGGAAAGGAATGGAATGGAATGGAACGGAATTCAATGCAATGGATTGGAATTCAATGGAATGGAACGGAATGGAACGGAACGTAATGGAATGGAATGGAATGGAATGGAATGGAATGGAACGGAATGGAATGGAACGGAATGGAATGGAATGGAATTCAATGGAATGGAATGGAATGGAATGGAATGGAATGGAATGGAATGGAATCGAATTGAATAGAATGGAATCGAATGGAATAGAATGGAATCGAATGGAATGGAATGGAATAGAATGGAACCAACCCGTGTAGAACGGAACGGAATGGAACGGAAAGGAATGGAATGGAATGAACCCGAGTAGAACGGAATGGAATGGAATGGAATGGAATCGAATGGAATGGAATCGAGTGGAATGGAATGGAATAGAATGGAATCAACCCGAGTAGAACGGAATGGAACGGAATGGAACGGAATGGAACGGAACGGAACGGAACGGAACGGAACGGAATTCAATGGAATGGAACGGAATGGAATGGAATTCAATGGAATGGAACGGAATTCAATGGAATGGAATGGAATGGAATGGAACGGTACGGAACGGAATGGAATGGAACGGAACGGAATGGAATGGAATTCCATGGAATGGAATGGAATGGAATGGAATTCAATGTAGTGGAATTCAATGGAATGGAATGGAATGGAATGGAATGGAATGGAACGGAATGGAATGGAATGGAATGGAATCAACCCGAGTAGAAAGGAATGGAATGGAATGGAATGGAATGGAATGGAATGGAATGGAATGGAATGGAATGGAATGGAATGGAATTCAATGGAATAGAATGGAATGGAATGGAATGGAATGGAGTGGAATGGAATAGAATGGAATCGAATGGAGTTGAATGGAATCGAATGGAATGGAATGGAATAGAATGGAATCAACCCGAGTAGAACGGAATGGAATGGAATGGAATGGAATGGAATGGAACGGAATGGAACGGAACGGAATGGAAAGGAACGGAACGGAACTGAATGGAATGGAATGAACCCGTATAGAACGGAATGGAATGGAATGGAATGGAATGGAATGGAATGGAATGGAACCGAATTGAATGGAATCGAATGGAATCGAATGGAATGGAATGGAATAGAATGGAATGGAATCAACCCCAGTAGAAAGGAATGGAATGGAATGGAATGGAATGGAATGGAATGGAATGGAATGGAATCGAATAGAATCGAATGGAATCAAATGGAATCGAATGGAATCGAATGGATTGGAATGGAATGGAATGGAATGGAATGGAATGGAATGGAATCAACCCGAGTAGAACGGAATGGAATGGAATGGAATAGAATGGAATGGAATGGAATGGAATGGAATGGAATGGAATTCAATGGAATAGAATGGAATGGAATGGAATGGAATGGAATGGAATCGAATGGACTTGAATGGAATTGAATGGAACGGAAAGGAATAGAATGGAATCAACCCGAGTAGAACGGAATGGAAAGGAATGGAATGGAATGGAATGGAATGGAACGGAATGGAACGGAACGGAATGGAACGGAACGGAACGGAATGGAATGGAATGGAATGGAATTCAATGGAATGGAATGGAATGGAATGGAATGGAATGGAATCAACCCGAGTAGAATGGAATGGATCGGAATGGAATGGAATGGAATGGAATGGAATCGAATGGAATCGAATGGAATGGAGTGGAATGGAATGGAATGGAATGGAATGGAATGGAATGGAATCAACCCGAGTAGAACGGAATGGAATGGAATGGAATGGAATGGAGTGTTATGGAATGGAATCAACCCGTGTAGAATGGAATGGATTGGAATGGAATGGAATGGAATGGAATTCAATGGAATGGAATGGAATTCAATGGAATAGAATGGAATGGATTTGAATGGAATGGAATCGAATGGAGTCGAATGGAATCGAATGGAATGGAGTGGAATTGAATGGAATCAACCCGAGTAGAACGGAATGGAATGGAATGGAACGGAATGGAACGAACCCGAGTAGAACGGAACTGAACGGAACGGAACGGAACGGAACGGAGTGAAATGGAATCGAATGGAATCGAATGGTACCGAATGGAAAGGAATGGAATGGAATGGAATGGAATGGAATGGAATGGAATCAACCCGAGTAGAATGGAAAGGATTGGAATGGAATGGAATGGCATGGAATGGAATGGCATGGAATGGAATGGAATGGAATGGAATGGAATGGAATGGAATGGAATGGAATCGAATGGAATGGAATGGAATGGAAGGGAACGGAATCAACCCAAGTGGAGTGGAGTGGAGTGGAGTGGAGTAGAGCGCAGTGGAGTGGAGTGGAGTGGAGTGGAGTGGAATGGAATGGAATGGAATGGAATGGAATGGAATAGAATGGAATCAACCCGAGTAGAAAGGAATGGAATGGAATGGAATGCAATGGAACGGAATGGAACAGAACGGAATGGAACGGAACGGAACGGAACGGAATGGAATTTAATGAACCCGAGTAGAACGGAATGGAATGGAATGGAATGGAATGGAGAGGAATCGAATCGAATGGAATTGAATCGAAAGGAATCGAATGGAATCGAATGGAATAGAATGGAATGGAATGGAATCAACCCGAGTAGAACGGAATGGAATGGAATGGAATGGAATGGAATGGAATGGAATGGAATGGAATGGAATGGAATGGAATGGAATGGAATGCAATGGAATGGAATAGAATGGACTCATCCCGAGTAGAACGGAACGGAACGGAATGGAATGGAATGGAATGGAATGGAATGGAATGGAACGGAACGGAACGGAACGGAACGGAACGCAACGAAATGGAATGGAATGGAATGAACCACCCGAGTAGAACGGAATGGAATGGAATGGAATGGAATGGAATGTAATGGAATGGAACTAACCCGAGAAGAACGGAACGGAACGGAACGGAACGGAACGCAATGGAATGGAGTGAAATGGAATGGAATGGAATCGAATGGAATGGAATGGAATGGAATGGAATGGAATGGAATGGAATGGAATGGAATCAACCCGAGTAAAATGGAATGGAATGGAATCGAATCGAAAGGAATCGAATGCAATCGAATGGAATGGAATGGAATGGAATGGAATGGAATGGAATGGTATCAACCCGTGTAGAATGGAATGGATTGGAATGGAATGGAATGGAATGGAATTCAATGCAATAGAATGGAATGAAAGGGAATGGAATGGAATGGAATGGAATGGAATGGAATGGAATGGAATTCAATGGAATAGAATGGAAAGAATGGAATGGAATGGAATGGAATGCAATCGAATGGAATCGAACGGAATCGAATGGAATGGAGTGGAATAGAATGGAATCAACCCGAGTAGAACGGAATGGAATGGAATGGAACGGAGTTGAATGGAATGGAATGGAATGGAATGGAATGGAATGGAATGGAATGGAATGGAATGGAATCGAATTTAATCGAATGGAATCGAATGGAATGGAATGGAATAGAATGGGATCAACCCGAGTAGAACGGAATGGAATGGAATGGAATGGAATGGAATTGAAAGGAATGGAATGGAATGGAAAGGAATGGAATGGAATGGAATGGAATGGAATAGAATGGAATGCAATGGAATGGAATGGAAACGAATCGAATTTAATCGAATGGAATCGAATGGAATGGAATGGAATAGAATGGGATCAACCCGAGTAGAACGGAATGGAATGTAATGGAATGGAATGGAATGGAATGGAACAGAACGCAATGGAACGGAACGGAACAGAACGGAATGGAAAGGAATGATCAACCCGAGAAGAACGGAATGGAATGGAATGGAATGGAATGGAATGCAATGGAATGGAATGGAATGGAACGAACACGAGTAGAACGGAAAAGAATGGAACGGAACGGAACAGAACGGAACGGAACGGAATGGAGTGAAATGCAATGGAATGGAATCGAATGGATTCGAATGGAATGGAATGGAATTGAATGGAATGGAATGGAATGGAATGGAATCGAATGGAATCGAATGGAATCGAATGGAATGGAATGGAATAGAATGGAATCAACCCGAGTAGAACGGAATGGAATGGAATGGAATGGAATGGAATGGAATGGAATTCAATGGAATGGAATGGAATGGAATGGAATGGAATTCAGTGGAATCGAATGGAATGGAATGGAATGGAATGGAATGGAATGGAATGGAATGGAATCAACCCGAGTAGAACGGAATGGAATGGAATGGAATGGAATGGAATGGAATGGAATGGAATGGAATGGAATGGAATGGAATGGAACCGAATGGAATGGAATTTAATGGAATGGAATGGAATGGAATGGAATGGAATGGAATTCAATGGAATAGAATGGAATGGAATGGAATGGAATGGAATGGAACGGAACGGAACGCAACGCAACGCAACGGAACGGAACGGAACGGAACGGAACTGAACGGAATGGAATGGAATGGAATCAACACGAGTAGAACGGAATGGAATGGAATGGAATGGAATGGAACGGAACGGAACGGAACGGAACGGAACGGAATGGAATGAAATGGAATGGAATGGAATCGAATTGAATCGAATGGAATAGAATGGAATGGAATGGAATGGAATAGAAAGGAATCGAATCGAATCGAATGGAATCGAATGGAATCGAATGGAATGGAATGGAATGGAATGGAATGGAATGGAATGGAATGGAATGGAATGGAATGGAATCAACCCGTGTAGAATGTAATGGATTGGAATGGAATGGAATGGAATAGAATGGAATGGAATGGAATGGAATGGAATGGAATGGAATTCAATGGAATTGAATGGAATGGAATGGAATTCCATGGAACAGAATGGAATGGAATGGAATGGAATGGAATGGAATCGAATGGAATCGAATGGAATCGAATGGAATCGAATGGAATGGAATGGAATAGAATGGAATCAACCCGAGTAGAACGGAATGGAATGGAATGGAACGGAATGGAACGAACCCGAATAGAACGGAACTGAACGGAATGGAACGGAACGGAACGGAACGGAGTGAAATGGAATGGAATGGAATCGAATGGAACCGAATGGAATGGAATGGAATGGAATGGAATGGAATGGAATGGAATGGAATGGAATGGAATGGAATGGAACCAACTCGAGTAGAATGGAATGGATTGGAAAGGAATGGAATGGAATGGAATGGAATGGAATGGAACGGAATCAACCCGAGTGGAGTGGAGTGGAGAGGAGTGGAGTGGAGTGGAGTGGAATGGAGTGGAATGGAATGGAATGGAATAGAATGGAATCAACCCGAGTAGAACGGAATGGAATGGAATGGAATGGAATGGAACGGAATGGAACAGAACGGAATGGAACGGAACGGAACGGAACGGAATGGAATTTAACGAACCCGAGTAGAATGGAATGGAATGGAATGGAATGGAATGGAATGGAATGGAATGGAATGGAATGGAATTCAATGGAATGGAATGGAATGGAATGGAATGGAATGGAATTCAGTGGAATCGAATGGAATGGAATGGAATGGAATGGAATGGAATGGAATGGAATGGAATCAACCCGAGTAGAACGGAATGGAATGGAATGGAATGGAATGGAATGGAATGGAATGGAATGGAACCGAATGGAATGGAACGGAATGGAATGGAATGGAATGGAATGGAATGGAATGGAATGGAATGGAATGGAATGGAATGGAATTCAATGGAATAGAATGGAATGGAATGGAATGGAATGGAATGGAACGGAACGGAACGCAACGCAACGCAACGGAACGGAACGGAACGGAACGGAACTGAACGTAATGGAATGGAAAGGAATCAACCCGAGTAGAACGGAATGGAATGGAATGGAATGGAATGGAACGGAACGGAACGGAACTTAACGGAACGGAACGGAATGGAATGAAATGGAATGGAATGGAATCGAATTGAATCGAATGGAATAGAATGGAATGGAATGGAATGGAATAGAAAGGAATCGAATCGAATCGAATGGAATCGAATGGAATCGAATGGAATGGAATGGAATGGAATGGAATGGAATGGAATGGAATGGAATCAACCCGTGTAGAATGTAATGGATTGGAATGGAATGGAATGGAATGGAATGGAATGGAATGGAATGGAATGGAATGGAATGGAATTCAATGGAATAGAATGGAATGGAATGGAATTCAATGGAACAGAATGGAATGGAATGGAATGGAATGGAATGGAATGGAATCGAATGGAATCGAATGGAATCGAATGGAATCGAATGGAATGGAATGGAATAGAATGGAATCAACCCGAGTAGAACGGAATGGAATGGAATGGAACGGAATGGAACGAACCCGAATAGAACGGAACTGAACGGAATGGAATGGAACGGAACGGAACGGAGTGAAATGGAATGGAATGGAATCGAATGGAACCGAATGGAATGGAATGGAATGGAATGGAATGGAATGGAATGGAACCAACTAGAGTAGAATGGAATGGATTGGAAAGGAATGGAAAAATGGAATGGAATGGAATGGAATGGAATGGAACGGAATCAACCCGAGTGGAGTGGAGTGGAGTGGAGTGGAGTGGAGTGGAATGGAGTGGAATGGAATGGAATGGAATAGAATGGAATCAACCCGAGTAGAACGGAATGGAATGGAATGGAATGGAATGGAACGGAATGGAAAAGAACGGAATAGAACGGAACGGAATGGAACGGAATGGAATTTAACGAACCCGAGTAGAACGGAATGGAATGGAATGGAATGGAATGGAATGGAATGGAATCGAATGGAATGGAATGGAATGGAATCGAATGGAATGGAATGGAATGCAATGGAATGGAATCAACCCGAGTAGAACGGAATGGAATGGAATGGAATGGAATGGAATGGAACAGAACGCAATGGAACGGAACGGAACAGAACGGAATGGAAAGGAATGATCAACCCGAGAAGAACGGAATGGAATGGAATGGAATGGAATTCAATGGAATAGAATGGAATGGAATGGAATGGAATGGAATGGAATGGAATGGAATGGAATCGAATGGAATCGAATGGAATCGATTGGAATGGAATGGAATGGAATGGAATGGAATGGAATGGCATAGAATGGAATGGAATCGAATCAACCCGAGTAGATCGGAATGGAATGGAATGGAATGGAATGGAACGGAATGGAAGGAATGGAATGGAATTCAATGGAATAGAATGGAATGGAATGGAATGGAATGGAATGGAATCGAATGGACTTGAATGGAATCGAATGGAATGTAATGGAATAGAATGGAATCAACCCGAGTAGAACGGAATGGAATGGAATGGAATGGAATGGAATGGAACGGAATGGAACGGAACGGAATGGAACGGAACGGAACGGAATGGAACGCAACGCAACGGAACGGAACGGAATGGAACGGAACTGAAAGGAATGGAATGGAATGAAATCAACCCGAGCAGAACGGAGTGGAATGGAGTGGAACGGAATGGAATTCAATGGAATAGAATGGAATGGAATGGAATGGAATGGAATGGAATGGAATGGAATCGAATGGAATCGAATGGAATCGAATGGAATGGATTGGAATAGAATGGAATGAACCCGAGTAGAACGGAATGGAATGGAATGGAAAGGAATGGAACGAACCCGAATAGAACGGAACTGAACGGAATGGAACGGAACGGAACGGAACGGAACGGAGTGAAATGGAATGGAATGGAATCGAATGGAACCGAATGGAATGGAATGGAATGGAATGGAATGGAATGGAATGGAATGGAACGGAAAGGAACGGAACGCAACGGAATGGAATGGAATGATAAACCCGAGTAGAACGGAAAGGAATGGAATGGAATGGAATGGAATGGAACGAACCCGAGTAGAACGGAACAGAACGGAACGGAACGGAACGGAACGGAACGGAACGGAATGGAGTGAAATGGAATGGAATGGAATCGAATGGAATGGAATGGAATGGAATGGAATGGAATCGAATGGAATCGAATCGAATCGAATGGAATGGAATGGAATGGAATGGAATGGAATGGAATGGAATGGAATGGAATGGAATGGAATGGAATTCAGTGGAATAGAGTGGAATGGAATGGAATGGAATGGAATGGAATGGAATGGAATCGAATGGAATGGAATGGAATGGAATGGAATGGAATGGAATGGAAAGGAATGGAATGGAATTGAATGGAATGGAATCAACCCGAGTAGAACGGAATGGAATGGAATGGAATGGAATGGAATGGAATGGAATCAACCCGAGTAGAACGGAATGCAATGGAATGGAATGGAATGGAATGGAATGGAACGGAACGGACCCGAGTAGAACGGAACAGAACGGAACGGAACGGAACGGAACGGAACGGAATGGAGTGAAATGGAATGGAATGGAATGGAATTGAATGGAATGGAATGGAATGGAATGGAATGGAATGGAATGGAATGGAATAGAATCGAATCGAATCGAATGGAATCGAATTTAATGGAATGGAATGGAATGGAATGGAATGGAATGGAATTCAATGGAATGGAACGGAATTCAATGGAATGGAATGGAATGGAATGGAATGGAACGGAACGGAACGGAACGGAACGGAACGGAACGGAATGGAATGGAATGAACCCGAGTAGAACGGAATGGAATGGAATGGAATGGAATCGAATGGAATGGAATGGAATAGAATGGAATCAACCCGAGTAGAACGGAATGGAACGGAATGGAATGGAATGGAACGGAACGGAACGGAACGGAATTCAATGGAATGGAACGGAATGGAATGGAATTCAATGGAATGGAACGGAATTCAATGGAATGGAATGGAATGGAATGGAACGGAACGGAACGGAACGGAACGGAACGGAACGGAATGGAATGGAATTCAATGGAATGGAATGGAATGGAATGGAATCGAATGGAATCGAATGGAATCGAATGGAATCGAATGGAATCGAACGGAATGGAATGGAATAGAATGGAATCAACCCGAGTGGAATGGAACGGAACGGAACGGAACGGAACGGAACGGAATGGAATAGAATGGAATCAACCCGAGTAGAACGGAATGGAATAGAACGGAATGGAATGGAATGGAATGGAATGGAACAGAATTCAATGGAATGGAATGGAATGGAATGGAATTCAATGGAATGGAATGGAATGGAATGGAATGGAATGGAATGGAATGGAGTTCCATGGAATGGAATGGAATGGAATGGAATGGAATGGAATGGAATGGAAAGGAATGGAATCGAATGGAATCGAATGGAATCGAATGGAATCGAATGGAATGGAATGGAATAGAATGGAATCAATCCGAGTAGAACGGAACGGAACGGAACGGAAAGGAATGGAATGGAATGGAATGGAATTCCATGCAATGGATCGGAATTCAATGGAATGGAACGGAATGGAACGGAATGGAATGGAATGGAATCGAATTGAATCGAATGGAATCGAATGGAATAGAATGGAATCGAATGGAATGGAATGGAATAGAATGGAATCAACCCGAGTAGAACGGAACAGAATGGAACGGAACGGAACGGAAAGGAATGGAATGGAATGGAATTGAATGGAATGGAACGGAATTCAATGGAATGGAATGGAATGGAATGGAATGGAATTCAATGGAATGGAATGGAATCGAATGGAATCGAATGGAATCGAATGGATTCGAATGGAATCGAATGGAATCGAATGGAATGGAATGGAATAGAATGGAATCAACCCGAGTAGAACGGAAAGGAACGGAATGGAACGGAATGGAACGGAACGGAACGGAACGGAACGGAACGGAATGGAATGGAATTCAATGGAATGGAATGGAATGGAATGGAATTCAATGGAATGGAATGGAATGGAATGGAATGGAATGGAACGGAATTCAATGGAATGGAATGGAATGGAATGGAATGGAATTCAAATGGAATGGAATGGAATGGAATGCAATGGAATGGAATGGAACGGAATTCAATGGAATGGAATGGAATGGAATGGAATTCTATGGAATGGAATGGAATCGAATGGAATCAAATGGAATCGAATGGAATCGAATGGAATGGAATGGAATGGAATGGAATGGAATAGAATAGAATGGAATCAACCCGAGTGGAATGGAACGGAACGGAATGGAACGGAACGGAACGGAACGGAATGGAATAGAATGGAATCAACCCGAGTAGAACGGAATGGAATGGAATGGAATTGAATGGAACAGAATTCAATGGAATGGAATGGAATGGAATGGAATTCAATGGAATGGAATGGAATGGAATGGAATGGAATGGAATGGAGTTCAATGGAATGGAATGGAATGGAATGGAATGGAATGGAATGGAATGGAATGGAATCGAATGGAATCGAATGGAATCGAATGGAATGGAATGGAATAGAATGGAATCAACCCGAGTAGAACGGAATGGAATGGAATGGAACGGAATGGAACGAACCCGAATAGAACGGAACTGAACGGAATGGAACGGAACGGAACGGAACGGAGTGAAATGGAATGGAATGGAATCGAATGGAACCGAATGGAATGGAATGGAATGGAATGGAATGGAATGGAATGGAATGGAACCAACTAGAGTAGAATGGAATGGATTGGAAAGGAATGGAATGGAATGGAATGGAATGGAATGGAATGGAATGGAACGGAATCAACCCGAGTGGAGTGGAGTGGAGTGGAGTGGAGTGGAGTGGAGTGGAGTGGAATGGAGTGGAATGGAATGGAATGGAATAGAATGGAATCAACCCGAGTAGAACGGAATGGAATGGAATGGAATGGAATGGAACGGAATGGAACAGAACGGAATGGAACGGAACGGAACGGAACGGAATGGAATTTAACGAACCCGAGTAGAACGGAATGGAATGGAATGGAATGGAATGGAATGGAATGGAATGGAATGGAATCGAATGGAATGGAATGGAATGGAATGGAATGGAATGGAATGGAATGGAATGGAATGGAATGGAATGCAATGGAATGGAATCAACCCGAGTAGAACGGAATGGAATGGAATGGAATGGAATGGAACAGAACGCAATGGAACGGAACGGAACAGAACGGAATGGAAAGGAATGATCAACCCGAGAAGAACGGAATGGAATGGAATGGAATGGAATTCAATGGAATAGAATGGAATGGAATGGAATGGAATGGAATGGAATGGAATGGAATGGAATGGAATGGAATGGAATGGAATGGAATCGAATGGAATCGATTGGAATGGAATGGAATGGAATGGAATGGAATGGAATGGAATGGAATGGAATCGAATCAACCCGAGTAGATCGGAATGGAATGGAATGGAATGGAATGGAACGGAATGGAAGGAATGGAATGGAATTCAATGGAATAGAATGGAATGGAATGGAATGGAATGGAATGGAATGGAATGGAATGGAATTGAATGGACTTGAATGGAATCGAATGGAATGTAATGGAATAGAATGGAATCAACCCGAGTAGAACGGAATGGAATGGAATGGAATGGAATGGAATGGAACGGAATGGAACGGAACGGAATGGAACGGAACGGAACGGAATGGAACGCAACGCAACGGAACGGAACGGAATGGAACGGAACTGAAAGGAATGGAATGGAATGAAATCAACCCGAGCAGAACGGAATGGAATGGAGTGGAACGGAATGGAATTCAATGGAATAGAATGGAATGGAATGGAATGGAATGGAATGGAATGGAATGGAATGGAATCGAATGGAATCGAATGGAATCGAATGGAATGGATTGGAATAGAATGGAATGAACCCGAGTAGAACGGAATGGAATGGAATGGAAAGGAATGGAACGAACCCGAATAGAACGGAACTGAACGGAATGGAACGGAACGGAACGGAACGGAACGGAGTGAAATGGAATGGAATGGAATCGAATGGAACCGAATGGAATGGAATGGAATGGAATGGAATGGAATGGAACGGAAAGGAACGGAACGCAACGGAATGGAATGGAATGATAAACCCGAGTAGAACGGAATGGAATGGAATGGAATGGAATGGAATGGAACGAACCCGAGTAGAACGGAACAGAACGGAACGGAACGGAACGGAACGGAATGGAGTGAAATGGAATGGAATGGAATCGAATGGAATGGAATGGAATGGAATGGAATGGAATGGAATGGAATGGAATCGAATCGAATCGAATGGAATCGAATGGAATGGAATGGAATGGAATGGAATGGAATGGAATGGAATGGAATGGAATGGAATGGAATGGAATGGAATGGAATCAACCCGAGTAGAACGTAATGGAATGGAATGGAATGGAATGGAATGGAATGGAATGGAATGGAATGGAATGGAATGGAATGGAATGGAATGGAATTCAGTGGAATAGAGTGGAATGGAATGGAATGGAATGGAATGGAATGGAATGGAATGGAATCGAATGGAATGGAATGGAATGGAATGGAATGGAATGGAATGGAAAGGAATGGAATGGAATTGAATGGAATGGAATCAACCCGAGTAGAACGGAATGGAATGGAATTGAATGGAATGGAATGGAATCAACCCGAGTAGAACGGAATGCAATGGAATGGAATTGAATGGAATGGAATGGAACGGAAAGGACCCGAGTAGAACGGAAAAGAACGGAACGGAACGGAACGGAACGGAATGGAGTGAAATGGAATGGAATGGAATGGAATGGAATCGAATGGAATGGAATGGAATGGAATTGAATGGAATGGAATGGAATCGAATCGAATCGAATCGAATGGAATCGTATTTAATGGAATGGAATGGAATGGAATGGAATGAACCCGAGTAGAACGGAATGGAATGGAATGGAATGGAATCGAATGGAATGGAATGGAATAGAATGGAATCAACCCGAGTAGAACGGAATGGAACGGAATGGAATGGAATGGAACGGAACGGAACGGAACGGAATTCAATGGAATTGAACGGAATGGAATGGAATTCAATGGAATGGAACGGAATTCAATGGAATGGAATGGAATGGAATGGAACGGAACGGAACGGAACGGAACGTAACGGAATGGAATGGAATTCAATGGAATGGAATGGAATGGAATGGAATGGAATGGAATTGAATGGAATGGAACGGAATTCAATGGAATGGAATGGAATGGAATGGAATTCAGTGGAATGGAATGCAATCGAATGGAATCGAATGGAATCGAATGGAATCGATTGGAATCGAATGGAATCGAATGGAATGGAATGGAATAGAATGGAATCAACACGAGTGGAATGCAACGGAACGGAACGGAACGGAACGGAACGGAACGGAACGGAATGGAATAGAATGGAATCAACCCGAGTAGAACGGAATGGAATGGAATGGAATTGAATGGAACAGAATTCAATGGAATGGAATGGAATGGAATGGAATGGAATGGAATGGAAAGGAATGGAATCGAATGGAATCGAATGGAATCGAATGGAATGGAATGGAATAGAATGGAATCAATCCGAGTAGAACGGAACAGAATGGAACGGAACGGAACGGAAAGGAATGGAATGGAATGGAACGGAATTCAATGCAATGGATCGGAATTCAATGGAATGGAACGGAATGGAACGGAACGTAATGGAACGGAATGGAATGGAATGGAATGGAATGGAATGGAATGGAACGGAATGGAATGGAACGGAATGGAATGGAATGGAATTCAATGGAATGGAATGGAATGGAATTGAATGGAATGGAATGGAATCGAATTGAATCGAATGGAATCGAATGGAATAGAATGGAATAGAATGGAATGGAATGGAATAGAATGGAATCAACCCGAGTAGAACGGAACGGAACGGAACGGAACGGAACGGAAAGGAATGGAATGGAATGGAACGGAATTCAATGCAATGGAACGGAATTCAATGGAATGGAACGGAATGGAACGGAATGGAACGGAACGGAATGGAAAGGAATGGAATGGAATGGAATGGAATGGAATTCAATGGAATAGAATGGAATGGAATGAAATCAACACAAGTAGAAAGGAATGGAACGGAACGGAATGGAATGGAATGAACCCGAGTAGAACGGAATGGAATGGAATGGAATGGAATGGAAAGGAATGGAATCGAGTGGAATGGAATGGAATAGAATGGAATCAACCCGAGTAGAACGGAATGGAACGGAATGGAACGGAATGGAACGGAACGGAACGGAACGGAACGGAACGGAACGTAATTCAATGGAATGGAACGGAATGGAATGGAATTCAATGGAATGGAACGGAATTCAATGGAATGGAAAGGAATGGAATGGAACGGAACGGAACGGAACGGAACGGAACGGAATGGAATGGAATTCAATGGAATGGATTGGAATGGAATGGAATTCAATCTAATGGAATTCAATGGAATGGAATGGAATGGAATGGAATGGAATGGAATGGAATGGAACGGAATTCAATGGAATGGAATGGAATGGAATGGAATTCAATGGAATGGAATGGAATTCAATGGAATGGAATGGAATGGAATCAAATGGAATCGAATGGAATGGAATGGAATGGAATGGAATAGAATGGAATCAACCCGAGTAGAACGGAAAGGAACGGAATGGAACGGAATGGAACGGAACGGAACGGAACGGAACGGAACAGAATTCAATGGAATGGAACGGAATGGAATGGAATTCAATGGAATGGAACGGAATTCAATGGAATGGAATGGAATGGAATGGAACGGAACGGAACGGAACGGAACGAAACGGAACGGAACGGAACGGAACGGAACGGAACGGAACGGAATGGAATGGAATTCAATGGAATGGAATGGAATGGAATGGAATTCAATGGAATGGAATTCAATGGAATGGAATGGAATGGAATGGAATGGAATGGAACGGAATTCAATGGAATGGAATGGAATGGAATGGAATGGAATGGAATGGAATGGAATTCAATGGAATGGAATGGAATGGAATGGAATGGAATGGAATGGAATCGAATGGAATCGAATGGAATCGAATGGAATCGAATGGAATGGAATGGAATAGAATGGAATCAACCCGAGTGGAATGGAATGGAATGGAATGGTATGGAATGGAATGGAATGGAATGGAATGGAATGGAATGGAATGGAATTCAAATAGAATGGAATGGAATGGAATGCAATGGAATGGAATGGAACGGAATTCAATGGAATGGAATGGAATGGAATGGAATTCTATGGAATGGAATGGAATCGAATGGAATCAAATGGAATCGAATGGAATCGAATGGAATCAACCCGAGTGGAATGGAACGGAATGGAACGGAACGGAACGGAACGGAACGGAATGGAATAGAATGGAATCAACCCGAGTAGAACGGAATGGAATGGAATGGAATTGAATGGAACAGAATTCAATGGAATGGAATGGAATGGAATGGAATTCAATGGAATGGAATGGAATGGAACGGAACGGAACGGAATGGAACGCAACGCAACGGAACAGAACGGAATGGAACGGAACTGAAAGGAATGGAATGGAATGAAATCAACCCGAGCAGAACGGAATGGAATGGAGTGGAACGGAATGGACTCAATGGAATAGAATGGAATGGAATGGAATGGAATGGAATGGAATGGAATGGAATCGAATGGAATCGAATGGAATCGAATGGAATGGATTGGAATAGAATGGAATCAACCCGAGTAGAACTTAATGGAATGGAATGGAACGGAATGGAACGAACCCGAATAGAACGGAACTGAACGGAATGGAACGGAACGGAACGGAACGGAACGGAGTGAAATGGAATGGAATGGAATCGAATGGAACCGAATGGAATGGAATGGAATGGAATGGAATGGAATGGAATGGAACGGAAAGGAACGGAACGCAACGGAATGGAATGGAATGATAAACCCGAGTAGAACGGAATGGAATGGAATGTAATGGAATGGAAAGGAACGAACCCGAGTAGAACGGAACAGAACGGAACGGAACGGAACGGAACGGAACGGAACGGAATGGAGTGAAATGGAATGGAATGGAATCGAATGGAATGGAATGGAATGGAATGGAATGGAATGGAATGGAATGGAATCGAATCGAATCGAATGGTATCGAATGGAATGGAATGGAATGGAATGGAATGGAATGGAATGGAATGGAATGGAATGGAATCAACCCGAGTAGAACATAATGGAATGGAATGGAATGGTATGGAATGGAATGGAATGGAATGGAATGGAATGGAATGGAATGGAATTCAGTGGAATAGAGTGGAATGGAATGGAATGGAATGGAATGGAATGGAATGGAATGGAATGGAATGGAATGGAATGGAATCGAATCGAATGGAATGGAATGGAATGGAATGGAATGGAATGGAAAGGAATGGAATGGAATTGAATGGAATGGAATCAACCCGAGTAGAACGGAATGGAATGGAATGGAATGGAATGGAATGGAATCAACCCGAGTAGAACGGAATGCAATGGAATGGAATGGAATGGAATGGAATGGAACGGAACGGACCCGAGTAGAACGGAACAGAACGGAACGGAACGGAACGGAACGGAACGGAATGGAGTGAAATGGAATGGAATGGAATGGAATGGAATCGAATGGAATGGAATGGAATGGAATGGAATGGAATGGAATAGAATCGAATCGAATCGAATGGAATCGAATTTAATGGAATGGAATGGAATGGAATGGAATGGAATTCAATGGAATGGAACGGAATTCAATGGAATGGAATGGAATGGAAAGGAACGGAACGGAACGGAACGGAACGGAACGGAACGGAAAGGAACGGAATGGAATGGAATGAACCCGAGTAGAACGGAATGGAATGGAATGGAATGGAATCGAATGGAATGGAATGGAATAGAATGGAATCAACCCGAGTAGAACGGAATGGAACGGAATGGAATGGAATGGAACGGAACGGAACGGAACGGAATTCAATGGAATTGAACGGAATGGAATGGAATTCAATGGAATGGAACGGAATTCAATGGAATGGAATGGAATGGAATGGAACGGAACGGAACGGAACGGAACGGAACGGAATGGAATGGAATTCAATGGAATGGAATGGAATGGAATGGAATGGAATGGAATGGAATTGAATGGAATGGAACGGAATTCAATGGAATGGAATGGAATGGAATGGAATTCAGTGGAATGGAATGCAATCGAATGGAATCGAATGGAATCGAATGGAATCGATTGGAATCGAATGGAATCGAATGGAATGGAATGGAATAGAATGGAATCAACACGAGTGGAATGCAACGGAACGGAACGGAACGGAACGGAACGGAACGGAATGGAATAGAATGGAATCAACCCGAGTAGAACGGAATGGAATGGAATGGAATTGAATGGAACAGAATTCAATGGAATGGAATGGAATGGAATGGAATGGAATGGAATTCAATGGAATGGAATGGAATGGAATGGAATGGAATGGAATGGAATGGAATGGAATGGAATGGAATCGAATGGAATCGAATGGAATCGAATGGAATGGAATGGAATAGAATGGAATCAATCCGAGTAGAACGGAACGGAACGGAACGGAACGGAACGGAAAGGAATGGAATGGAATGGAACGGAATTCAATGCAATGGATCGGAATTCAATGGAATGGAACGGAATGGAACGGAACGTAATGGAATGGAATGGAATGGAATGGAATGGAACGGAATGGAATGGAACGGAATGGAATGGAATGGAATTCAATGGAATGGAATGGAATGGAATGGAATGGAATGAAATGGAATGGAATGGAATCGAATGGAATCGAATGGAATCGAATGGAATAGAATGGAATCGAATGGAATGGAATGGAATAGAATGGAATCAACCCGAGTAGAACGGAACGGAACGGAACGGAACGGAACGGAACGGAACGGAAAGGAATGGAATGGAATGGAACGGAATTCAATGCAATGGAACGGAATTCAATGGAATGGAACGGAATGGAACGGAATGGAACGGAACGGAATGGAAAGGAATGGAATGGAATGGAATGGAATGGAACGGAATGGAATGGAACGGAATGGAATGGAATGGAATGGAATGGAATTCAATGGAATGGAATGGAATTCAATGGAATGGAATTCTATGGAATTCAATGGAATGGAATGGAATGGAATGAAATGGAATGGAATTCAATGGAATGGAATGGAATCGAATGGAATGGAATGGAATGGAATTCCATGGAATTCCATGGAATGGAATGGAATGGAATTCCATGGAATTCCATGGAATGGAATGGAATGGAATGGAATGGAATGGAATGGAATTCAATGGAATAGAATGGAATGGAATGAAATCAACACAAGTAGAAAGGAATGGAACGGAACGGAATGGAATGGAATGAACCCGAGTAGAACGGAATGGAATGGAATGGAATGGAATGGAAAGGAATGGAATCGAGTGGAATGGAATGGAATAGAATGGAATCAACCCGAGTAGAACGGAATGGAACAGAATGGAACGGAATGGAACGGAACGGAACGGAACGGAACGGAATTCAATGGAATGGAACGGAATGGAATGGAATTCAATGGAATGGAACGGAATTCAATGGAATGGAAAGGAATGGAATGGAACGGAACGGAACGGAACGGAACGGAACGGAATGGAATGGAATTCAATGGAATGGATTGGAATGGAATGGAATTCAATCTAATGGAATTCAATGGAATGGAATGGAATGGAATGGAATGGAATGGAATGGAACGGAATTCAATGGAATGGAATGGAATGGAATGGAATTCAATGGAATGGAATGGAATTCAATGGAATGGAATGGAATGGAATGGAATGGAATGGAATGGAATGGAATGGAATGGAATCGAATGGAATCGAATGGAATGGAATGGAATGGAATGGAATAGAATGGAATCAACCCGAGTAGAATGGAATGGAATGGAATGGAATGGAATGGAATGGAATGGAATGGAATGGAATTCAAATGGAATGGAATGGAATGGAATGGAATGGAATTGAATGGAATGGAACGGAATTCATTGGAATGGAATGGAATGGAATGGAATTCAATGGAATGGAATGGAATGGAATGGAATCGAATGGAATCGAATGGAATCGAATGGAATCGAATGGAATCGAATGGAATGGAATGGAATAGAATGGAATCAACCGGAGTGGAATGGAACGGAACGGAACGGAACGGAACGGAACGGAATGGAATAAAATGGAATCAACCCGAGTAGAACGGAATGGAATGGAATGGAATGGAATGGAACAGAATTCAATGGAATGGAATGGAATGGAATGGAATTCAATGGAATGGAATGGAATGGAATGGAATGGAATAGAATGGAATGGAGTTCCATGGAATGGAATGGAATGGAATGGAATGGAATGGAAAGGAATGGAATCGAATGGAATCGAATGGAATCGAATGGAATCGAATGGAATGGAATGGAATAGAATGGAATCAATCCGAGTAGAACGGAACGGAACGGAACGGAACGGAAAGGAATGGAATGGAATGGAACGGAATTCCATGCAATGGATCGGAATTCAATGGAATGGAACGGAATGGAACGGAATGGAATGGAATGGAACGGAATGGAATGGAATGGAACGGAATGGAATGGAATGGAATTCAATGGAATGGAATGGAATGGAATGGAATGGAATGGAATGGAATCGAATTGAATCGAATGGAATCGAATGGAATAGAATGGAATCGAATGGAATGGAATGGAATAGAATGGAATCAACCCGAGTAGAACGGAACGGAACGGAACGGAACGGAACGGAAAGGAATGGAATGGAATGGAATTGAATGGAATGGAACGGAATTCAATGGAATGGAATGGAATGGAATGGAATTCAATGGAATGGAATGGAATCGAATGGAATCGAATGGAATCGAATGGATTCGAATGGAATCGAATGGAATCGAATGGAATGGAATGGAATAGAATGGAATCAACCCGAGAAGAACGGAAAGGAACGGGATGGAACGGAATGGAACGGAACGGAACGGAACGGAACGGAACAGAATTCAATGGAATGGAACGGAATGGAATGGAATTCAATGGAATGGAACGGAATTCAATGGAATGGAATGGAATGGAATGGAACGGAACGGAACGGAACGGAACGAAACGGAACGGAACGGAACGGAACGGAACGGAACGGAATGGAATGGAATTCTATGGAATGGAATGGAATGGAATGGAATTCAATGGAATGGAATTCAATGGAATGGAATGGAATGGAATGGAATGGAATGGAACGGAATTCGATGGAATGGAATGGAATGGAATGGAATTCAATGGAATGGAATGGAATTCGATGGAATGGAATGGAATGGAATGGAATTCAATGGAATGGAATGGAATTCGATGGAATGGAATGGAATGGAATGGAATGGAATGGAATGGAATGGAATCGAATGGAATCGAATGGAATCGAATGGAATCGAATGGAATGGAATGGAATAGAATGGAATCAACCCGAGTGGAATGGAATGGAATGGAATGGTATGGAATGGAATGGAATGGAATGGAATGGAATGGAATGGAATGGAATGGAATGGAATTCAAATGGAATGGAATGGAATGGAATGGAATGGAATGGAATGGAATGCAATGGAATGGAATAGAATGGACTCATCCCGAGTAGAACGGAACGGAACGGAATGGAATGGAATGGAATGGAATGGAATGGAATGGAACGGAACGGAACGGAACGGAACGGAACGCAACGAAATGGAATGGAATGGAATGAACCACCCGAGTAGAACGGAATGGAATTGAATGGAATGGAATGGAATGTAATGGAATGGAACTAACCCGAGAAGAACGGAACGGAACGGAACGGAACGGAACGCAATGGAATGGAGTGAAATGGAATGGAATGGAATCGAATGGAATGGAATGGAATGGAATGGAATGGAATGGAATGGAATGGAATCAACCCGAGTAAAATGGAATGGAATGGAATCGAATCGAAAGGAATCGAATGCAATCGAATGGAATGGAATGGAATGGAATGGAATGGAATGGAATGGTATCAACCCGTGTAGAATGGAATGGATTGGAATGGAATGGAATGGAATGGAATTCAATGCAATAGAATGGAATGAAAGGGAATGGAATGGAATGGAATGGAATGGAATGGAATGGAATGGAATTCAATGGAATAGAATGGAAAGAATGGAATGGAATGGAATGGAATGCAATCGAATGGAATCGAACGGAATCGAATGGAATGGAGTGGAATAGAATGGAATCAACCCGAGTAGAACGGAATGGAATGGAATGGAACGGAGTTGAATGGAATGGAATGGAATGGAATGGAATGGAATGGAATGGAATGGAATGGAATGGAATCGAATTTAATCGAATGGAATCGAATGGAATGGAATGGAATAGAATGGGATCAACCCGAGTAGAACGGAATGGAATGGAATGGAATGGAATGGAATTGAAAGGAATGGAATGGAATGGAAAGGAATGGAATGGAATGGAATGGAATGGAATAGAATGGAATGCAATGGAATGGAATGGAAACGAATCGAATTTAATCGAATGGAATCGAATGGAATGGAATGGAATAGAATGGGATCAACCCGAGTAGAACGGAATGGAATGTAATGGAATGGAATGGAATGGAATGGAATGGAACAGAACGCAATGGAACGGAACGGAACAGAACGGAATGGAAAGGAATGATCAACCCGAGAAGAACGGAATGGAATGGAATGGAATGGAATGGAATGCAATGGAATGGAATGGAATGGAACGAACACGAGTAGAACGGAAAAGAATGGAACGGAACGGAACAGAACGGAACGGAACGGAATGGAGTGAAATGCAATGGAATGGAATCGAATGGATTCGAATGGAATGGAATGGAATTGAATGGAATGGAATGGAATGGAATGGAATCGAATGGAATCGAATGGAATCGAATGGAATGGAATGGAATAGAATGGAATCAACCCGAGTAGAACGGAATGGAATGGAATGGAATGGAATGGAATGGAATGGAATTCAATGGAATGGAATGGAATGGAATGGAATGGAATTCAGTGGAATCGAATGGAATGGAATGGAATGGAATGGAATGGAATGGAATGGAATGGAATCAACCCGAGTAGAACGGAATGGAATGGAATGGAATGGAATGGAATGGAATGGAATGGAATGGAACGGAACGGAACGGAATTCAATGGAATTGAACGGAATGGAATGGAATTCAATGGAATGGAACGGAATTCAATGGAATGGAATGGAATGGAATGGAACGGAACGGAACGGAACGGAACGGAACGGAACGGAATGGAATGGAATTCAATGGAATGGAATGGAATTTAATGGAATGGAATGGAATGGAATTGAATGGAATGGAACGGAATTCAATGGAATGGAATGGAATGGAATTCAATGGAATGGAATGCAATCGAATGGAATCGAATGGAATCGAATGGAATCGATTGGAATTGAATGGAATCGAATGGAATGGAATGGAATAGAATGGAATCAACACGAGTGGAATGGAACGGAACGGAACGGAACGGAACGGAACGGAACGGAACGGAATGGAATAGAATGGAATCAACCCGAGTAGAACGGAATGGAATGGAATGGAATTGAATGGAACAGAATTCAATGGAATGGAATGGAATGGAATGGAATTCAATGGAACGGAATGGAATGGAATGGAATGGAATTCAATGGAATGGAATGGAATGGAATGGAATGGAATGGAATGGAAAGGAATGGAATCGAATGGAATCGAATGGAATCGAATGGAATGGAATGGAATAGAATGGAATCAATCCGAGTAGAACGGAACAGAATGGAACGGAACGGAACGGAAAGGAATGGAATGGAATGGAACGGAATTCAATGCAATGGATCGGAATTCAATGGAATGGAACGGAATGGAACGGAACGTAATGGAACGGAATGGAATGGAATGGAATGGAATGGAATGGAATGGAACGGAATGGAATGGAACGGAATGGAATGGAATGGAATTCAATGGAATGGAATGGAATGGAATTGAATGGAATGGAATGGAATCGAATTGAATCGAATGGAATCGAATGGAATAGAATGGAATAGAATGGAATGGAATGGAATAGAATGGAATCAACCCGAGTAGAACGGAACGGAACGGAACGGAACGGAACGGAAAGGAATGGAATGGAATGGAACGGAATTCAATGCAATGGAACGGAATTCAATGGAATGGAACGGAATGGAACGGAATGGAACGGAACGGAATGGAAAGGAATGGAATGGAATGGAATGGAACGGAATGGAACGGAATGGAATGGAACGGAATGGAATGGAATGGAATGGAATGGAATTCAATGGAATAGAATGGAATGGAATGAAATCAACACAAGTAGAAAGGAATGGAACGGAACGGAATGGAATGGAATGAACCCGAGTAGAACGGAATGGAATGGAATGGAATGGAATGGAAAGGAATGGAATCGAGTGGAATGGAATGGAATAGAATGGAATCAACCCGAGTAGAACGGAATGGAACGGAATGGAACGGAATGGAACGGAACGGAACGGAACGGAACGGAACGGAACGTAATTCAATGGAATGGAACGGAATGGAATGGAATTCAATGGAATGGAACGGAATTCAATGGAATGGAAAGGAATGGAATGGAACGGAACGGAACGGAACGGAACGGAACGGAATGGAATGGAATTCAATGGAATGGATTGGAATGGAATGGAATTCAATCTAATGGAATTCAATGGAATGGAATGGAATGGAATGGAATGGAATGGAATGGAATGGAACGGAATTCAATGGAATGGAATGGAATGGAATGGAATTCAATGGAATGGAATGGAATTCAATGGAATGGAATGGAATGGAATCAAATGGAATCGAATGGAATGGAATGGAATGGAATGGAATAGAATGGAATCAACCCGAGTAGAACGGAAAGGAACGGAATGGAACGGAATGGAACGGAACGGAACGGAACGGAACGGAACAGAATTCAATGGAATGGAACGGAATGGAATGGAATTCAATGGAATGGAACGGAATTCAATGGAATGGAATGGAACGGAACGGAACGGAACGGAACGAAACGGAACGGAACGGAACGGAACGGAACGGAACGGAACGGAATGGAATGGAATTCAATGGAATGGAATGGAATGGAATGGAATTCAATGGAATGGAATTCAATGGAATGGAATGGAATGGAATGGAATGGAATGGAACGGAATTCAATGGAATGGAATGGAATGGAATGGAATTCAATGGAATGGAATGGAATTCAATGGAATGGAATGGAATGGAATGGAATGGAATGGAATCGAATGGAATCGAATGGAATCGAATGGAATCGAATGGAATGGAATGGAATAGAATGGAATCAACCCGAGTGGAATGGAATGGAATGGAATGGTATGGAATGGAATGGAATGGAATGGAATGGAATGGAATGGAATGGAATTCAAATGGAATGGAATGGAATGGAATGCAATGGAATGGAATGGAACGGAATTCAATGGAATGGAATGGAATGGAATGGAATTCTATGGAATGGAATGGAATCGAATGGAATCAAATGGAATCGAATGGAATCGAATGGAATCAACCCGAGTGGAATGGAACGGAACGGAACGGAACGGAACGGAACGGAATGGAATAGAATGGAATCAACCCGAGTAGAACGGAATGGAATGGAATGGAATTGAATGGAACAGAATTCAATGGAATGGAATGGAATGGAATGGAATTCAATGGAATGGAATGGAATGGAACGGAACGGAACGGAATGGAACGCAACGCAACGGAACAGAACGGAATGGAACGGAACTGAAAGGAATGGAATGGAATGAAATCAACCCGAGCAGAACGGAATGGAATGGAGTGGAACGGAATGGACTCAATGGAATAGAATGGAATGGAATGGAATGGAATGGAATGGAATGGAATGGAATCGAATGGAATCGAATGGAATCGAATGGAATGGATTGGAATAGAATGGAATCAACCCGAGTAGAATGGAATGGAATGGAATGGAATGGAATGGAATGGAATGGAATGGAATGGAATTCAAATGGAATGGAATGGAATGGAATGGAATGGAATTGAATGGAATGGAACGGAATTCATTGGAATGGAATGGAATGGAATGGAATTCAATGGAATGGAATGGAATGGAATGGAATCGAATGGAATCGAATGGAATCGAATGGAATCGAATGGAATCGAATGGAATGGAATGGAATAGAATGGAATCAACCGGAGTGGAATGGAACGGAACGGAACGGAACGGAACGGAACGGAATGGAATAAAATGGAATCAACCCGAGTAGAACGGAATGGAATGGAATGGAATGGAATGGAACAGAATTCAATGGAATGGAATGGAATGGAATGGAATTCAATGGAATGGAATGGAATGGAATGGAATGGAATAGAATGGAATGGAGTTCCATGGAATGGAATGGAATGGAATGGAATGGAATGGAAAGGAATGGAATCGAATGGAATCGAATGGAATCGAATGGAATCGAATGGAATGGAATGGAATAGAATGGAATCAATCCGAGTAGAACGGAACGGAACGGAACGGAACGGAACGGAAAGGAATGGAATGGAATGGAACGGAATTCCATGCAATGGATCGGAATTCAATGGAATGGAACGGAATGGAACGGAATGGAATGGAATGGAACGGAATGGAATGGAATGGAACGGAATGGAATGGAATGGAATTCAATGGAATGGAATGGAATGGAATGGAATGGAATGGAATGGAATCGAATTGAATCGAATGGAATCGAATGGAATAGAATGGAATCGAATGGAATGGAATGGAATAGAATGGAATCAACCCGAGTAGAACGGAACGGAACGGAACGGAACGGAACGGAAAGGAATGGAATGGAATGGAATTGAATGGAATGGAACGGAATTCAATGGAATGGAATGGAATGGAATGGAATTCAATGGAATGGAATGGAATCGAATGGAATCGAATGGAATCGAATGGATTCGAATGGAATCGAATGGAATCGAATGGAATGGAATGGAATAGAATGGAATCAACCCGAGAAGAACGGAAAGGAACGGGATGGAACGGAATGGAACGGAACGGAACGGAACGGAACGGAACAGAATTCAATGGAATGGAACGGAATGGAATGGAATTCAATGGAATGGAACGGAATTCAATGGAATGGAATGGAATGGAATGGAACGGAACGGAACGGAACGGAACGAAACGGAACGGAACGGAACGGAACGGAACGGAACGGAATGGAATGGAATTCTATGGAATGGAATGGAATGGAATGGAATTCAATGGAATGGAATTCAATGGAATGGAATGGAATGGAATGGAATGGAATGGAACGGAATTCGATGGAATGGAATGGAATGGAATGGAATTCAATGGAATGGAATGGAATTCGATGGAATGGAATGGAATGGAATGGAATTCAATGGAATGGAATGGAATTCGATGGAATGGAATGGAATGGAATGGAATGGAATGGAATGGAATGGAATCGAATGGAATCGAATGGAATCGAATGGAATCGAATGGAATGGAATGGAATAGAATGGAATCAACCCGAGTGGAATGGAATGGAATGGAATGGTATGGAATGGAATGGAATGGAATGGAATGGAATGGAATGGAATGGAATGGAATGGAATGGAATTCAAATGGAATGGAATGGAATGGAATGGAATGGAATGGAATGCAATGGAATGGAATAGAATGGACTCATCCCGAGTAGAACGGAACGGAACGGAATGGAATGGAATGGAATGGAATGGAATGGAATGGAACGGAACGGAACGGAACGGAACGGAACGCAACGAAATGGAATGGAATGGAATGAACCACCCGAGTAGAACGGAATGGAATTGAATGGAATGGAATGGAATGTAATGGAATGGAACTAACCCGAGAAGAACGGAACGGAACGGAACGGAACGGAACGCAATGGAATGGAGTGAAATGGAATGGAATGGAATCGAATGGAATGGAATGGAATGGAATGGAATGGAATGGAATGGAATGGAATCAACCCGAGTAAAATGGAATGGAATGGAATCGAATCGAAAGGAATCGAATGCAATCGAATGGAATGGAATGGAATGGAATGGAATGGAATGGAATGGTATCAACCCGTGTAGAATGGAATGGATTGGAATGGAATGGAATGGAATGGAATTCAATGCAATAGAATGGAATGAAAGGGAATGGAATGGAATGGAATGGAATGGAATGGAATGGAATGGAATTCAATGGAATAGAATGGAAAGAATGGAATGGAATGGAATGGAATGCAATCGAATGGAATCGAACGGAATCGAATGGAATGGAGTGGAATAGAATGGAATCAACCCGAGTAGAACGGAATGGAATGGAATGGAACGGAGTTGAATGGAATGGAATGGAATGGAATGGAATGGAATGGAATGGAATGGAATGGAATGGAATCGAATTTAATCGAATGGAATCGAATGGAATGGAATGGAATAGAATGGGATCAACCCGAGTAGAACGGAATGGAATGGAATGGAATGGAATGGAATTGAAAGGAATGGAATGGAATGGAAAGGAATGGAATGGAATGGAATAGAATGGAATGCAATGGAATGGAATGGAAACGAATCGAATTTAATCGAATGGAATCGAATGGAATGGAATGGAATAGAATGGGATCAACCCGAGTAGAACGGAATGGAATGTAATGGAATGGAATGGAATGGAATGGAATGGAACAGAACGCAATGGAACGGAACGGAACAGAACGGAATGGAAAGGAATGATCAACCCGAGAAGAACGGAATGGAATGGAATGGAATGGAATGGAATGCAATGGAATGGAATGGAATGGAACGAACACGAGTAGAACGGAAAAGAATGGAACGGAACGGAACAGAACGGAACGGAACGGAATGGAGTGAAATGCAATGGAATGGAATCGAATGGATTCGAATGGAATGGAATGGAATTGAATGGAATGGAATGGAATGGAATGGAATCGAATGGAATCGAATGGAATCGAATGGAATGGAATGGAATAGAATGGAATCAACCCGAGTAGAACGGAATGGAATGGAATGGAATGGAATGGAATGGAATGGAATTCAATGGAATGGAATGGAATGGAATGGAATGGAATTCAGTGGAATCGAATGGAATGGAATGGAATGGAATGGAATGGAATGGAATGGAATGGAATCAACCCGAGTAGAACGGAATGGAATGGAATGGAATGGAATGGAATGGAATGGAATGGAACGGAACGGAACGGAATTCAATGGAATTGAACGGAATGGAATGGAATTCAATGGAATGGAACGGAATTCAATGGAATGGAATGGAATGGAATGGAACGGAACGGAACGGAACGGAACGGAACGGAACGGAATGGAATGGAATTCAATGGAATGGAATGGAATTTAATGGAATGGAATGGAATGGAATTGAATGGAATGGAACGGAATTCAATGGAATGGAATGGAATGGAATTCAATGGAATGGAATGCAATCGAATGGAATCGAATGGAATCGAATGGAATCGATTGGAATTGAATGGAATCGAATGGAATGGAATGGAATAGAATGGAATCAACACGAGTGGAATGGAACGGAACGGAACGGAACGGAACGGAACGGAACGGAACGGAATGGAATAGAATGGAATCAACCCGAGTAGAACGGAATGGAATGGAATGGAATTGAATGGAACAGAATTCAATGGAATGGAATGGAATGGAATGGAATTCAATGGAACGGAATGGAATGGAATGGAATGGAATTCAATGGAATGGAATGGAATGGAATGGAATGGAATGGAATGGAAAGGAATGGAATCGAATGGAATCGAATGGAATCGAATGGAATGGAATGGAATAGAATGGAATCAATCCGAGTAGAACGGAACAGAATGGAACGGAACGGAACGGAAAGGAATGGAATGGAATGGAACGGAATTCAATGCAATGGATCGGAATTCAATGGAATGGAACGGAATGGAACGGAACGTAATGGAACGGAATGGAATGGAATGGAATGGAATGGAATGGAATGGAACGGAATGGAATGGAACGGAATGGAATGGAATGGAATTCAATGGAATGGAATGGAATGGAATTGAATGGAATGGAATGGAATCGAATTGAATCGAATGGAATCGAATGGAATAGAATGGAATAGAATGGAATGGAATGGAATAGAATGGAATCAACCCGAGTAGAACGGAACGGAACGGAACGGAACGGAACGGAAAGGAATGGAATGGAATGGAACGGAATTCAATGCAATGGAACGGAATTCAATGGAATGGAACGGAATGGAACGGAATGGAACGGAACGGAATGGAAAGGAATGGAATGGAATGGAATGGAACGGAATGGAACGGAATGGAATGGAACGGAATGGAATGGAATGGAATGGAATGGAATTCAATGGAATAGAATGGAATGGAATGAAATCAACACAAGTAGAAAGGAATGGAACGGAACGGAATGGAATGGAATGAACCCGAGTAGAACGGAATGGAATGGAATGGAATGGAATGGAAAGGAATGGAATCGAGTGGAATGGAATGGAATAGAATGGAATCAACCCGAGTAGAACGGAATGGAACGGAATGGAACGGAATGGAACGGAACGGAACGGAACGGAACGGAACGGAACGTAATTCAATGGAATGGAACGGAATGGAATGGAATTCAATGGAATGGAACGGAATTCAATGGAATGGAAAGGAATGGAATGGAACGGAACGGAACGGAACGGAACGGAACGGAATGGAATGGAATTCAATGGAATGGATTGGAATGGAATGGAATTCAATCTAATGGAATTCAATGGAATGGAATGGAATGGAATGGAATGGAATGGAATGGAATGGAACGGAATTCAATGGAATGGAATGGAATGGAATGGAATTCAATGGAATGGAATGGAATTCAATGGAATGGAATGGAATGGAATCAAATGGAATCGAATGGAATGGAATGGAATGGAATGGAATAGAATGGAATCAACCCGAGTAGAACGGAAAGGAACGGAATGGAACGGAATGGAACGGAACGGAACGGAACGGAACGGAACAGAATTCAATGGAATGGAACGGAATGGAATGGAATTCAATGGAATGGAACGGAATTCAATGGAATGGAATGGAATGGAATGGAACGGAACGGAACGGAACGGAACGAAACGGAACGGAACGGAACGGAACGGAACGGAACGGAACGGAATGGAATGGAATTCAATGGAATGGAATGGAATGGAATGGAATTCAATGGAATGGAATTCAATGGAATGGAATGGAATGGAATGGAATGGAATGGAACGGAATTCAATGGAATGGAATGGAATGGAATGGAATTCAATGGAATGGAATGGAATTCAATGGAATGGAATGGAATGGAATGGAATGGAATGGAATCGAATGGAATCGAATGAAATCGAATGGAATCGAATGGAATGGAATGGAATAGAATGGAATCAACCCGAGTGGAATGGAATGGAATGGAATGGTATGGAATGGAATGGAATGGAATGGAATGGAATGGAATGGAATGGAATTCAAATGGAATGGAATGGAATGGAATGCAATGGAATGGAATGGAACGGAATTCAATGGAATGGAATGGAATGGAATGGAATTCTATGGAATGGAATGGAATCGAATGGAATCAAATGGAATCGAATGGAATCGAATGGAATCAACCCGAGTGGAATGGAACGGAACGGAACGGAACGGAACGGAACGGAACGGAATGGAATAGAATGGAATCAACCCGAGTAGAACGGAATGGAATGGAATGGAATTGAATGGAACAGAATTCAAAGGAATGGAATGGAATGGAATGGAATTCAATGGAATGGAATGGAATGGAACGGAACGGAACGGAATGGAACGCAACGCAACGGAACAGAACGGAATGGAACGGAACTGAAAGGAATGGAATGGAATGAAATCAACCCGAGCAGAACGGAATGGAATGGAGTGGAACGGAATGGACTCAATGGAATAGAATGGAATGGAATGGAATGGAATGGAATGGAATGGAATGGAATCGAATGGAATCGAATGGAATCGAATGGAATGGATTGGAATAGAATGGAATCAACCCGAGTAGAACTTAATGGAATGGAATGGAACGGAATGGAACGAACCCGAATAGAACGGAACTGAACGGAATGGAACGGAACGGAACGGAACGGAACGGAGTGAAATGGAATGGAATGGAATCGAATGGAACCGAATGGAATGGAATGGAATGGAATGGAATGGAATGGAATGGAACGGAAAGGAACGGAACGCAACGGAATGGAATGGAATGATAAACCCGAGTAGAACGGAATGGAATGGAATGTAATGGAATGGAAAGGAACGAACCCGAGTAGAACGGAACAGAACGGAACGGAACGGAACGGAACGGAACGGAACGGAATGGAGTGAAATGGAATGGAATGGAATCGAATGGAATGGAATGGAATGGAATGGAATGGAATGGAATGGAATCGAATCGAATCGAATGGTATCGAATGGAATGGAATGGAATGGAATGGAATGGAATGGAATGGAATGGAATGGAATGGAATGGAATCAACCCGAGTAGAACATAATGGAATGGAATGGAATGGTATGGAATGGAATGGAATGGAATGGAATGGAATGGAATGGAATGGAATGGAATTCAGTGGAATAGAGTGGAATGGAATGGAATGCAATGGAATGGAATGGAATGGAATGGAATGGAATGGAATGGAATGGAATCGAATCGAATGGAATGGAATGGAATGGAATGGAATGGAATGGAAAGGAATGGAATGGAATTGAATGGAATGGAATCAACCCGAGTAGAACGGAATGGAATGGAATGGAATGGAATGGAATGGAATCAACCCGAGTAGAACGGAATGCAATGGAATGGAATGGAATGGAATGGAATGGAACGGAACGGACCCGAGTAGAACGGAACAGAACGGAACGGAACGGAACGGAACGGAACGGAATGGAGTGAAATGGAATGGAATGGAATGGAATGGAATCGAATGGAATGGAATGGAATGGAATGGAATGGAATGGAATAGAATCGAATCGAATCGAATGGAATCGAATTTAATGGAATGGAATGGAATGGAATGGAATGGAATGGAATTCAATGGAATGGAACGGAATTCAATGGAATGGAATGGAATGGAAAGGAACGGAACGGAACGGAACGGAACGGAACGGAACGGAAAGGAACGGAATGGAATGGAATGAACCCGAGTAGAACGGAATGGAATGGAATGGAATGGAATCGAATGGAATGGAATGGAATAGAATGGAATCAACCCGAGTAGAACGGAATGGAACGGAATGGAATGGAATGGAACGGAACGGAACGGAACGGAATTCAATGGAATTGAACGGAATGGAATGGAATTCAATGGAATGGAACGGAATTCAATGGAATGGAATGGAATGGAATGGAACGGAACGGAACGGAACGGAACGGAACGGAATGGAATGGAATTCAATGGAATGGAATGGAATGGAATGGAATGGAATGGAATGGAATTGAATGGAATGGAACGGAATTCAATGGAATGGAATGGAATGGAATGGAATTCAGTGGAATGGAATGCAATCGAATGGAATCGAATGGAATCGAATGGAATCGATTGGAATCGAATGGAATCGAATGGAATGGAATGGAATAGAATGGAATCAACACGAGTGGAATGCAACGGAACGGAACGGAACGGAACGGAACGGAACGGAACGGAATGGAATAGAATGGAATCAACCCGAGTAGAACGGAATGGAATGGAATGGAATTGAATGGAACAGAATTCAATGGAATGGAATGGAATGGAATGGAATGGAATGGAATTCAATGGAATGGAATGGAATGGAATGGAATGGAATGGAATGGAATGGAATGGAATGGAATGGAATCGAATGGAATCGAATGGAATCGAATGGAATGGAATGGAATAGAATGGAATCAATCCGAGTAGAACGGAACGGAACGGAACGGAACGGAACGGAAAGGAATGGAATGGAATGGAACGGAATTCAATGCAATGGATCGGAATTCAATGGAATGGAACGGAATGGAACGGAACGTAATGGAATGGAATGGAATGGAATGGAATGGAACGGAATGGAATGGAACGGAATGGAATGGAATGGAATTCAATGGAATGGAATGGAATGGAATGGAATGGAATGAAATGGAATGGAATGGAATCGAATGGAATCGAATGGAATCGAATGGAATAGAATGGAATCGAATGGAATGGAATGGAATAGAATGGAATCAACCCGAGTAGAACGGAACGGAACGGAACGGAACGGAATGGAACGGAACGGAAAGGAATGGAATGGAATGGAACGGAATTCAATGCAATGGAACGGAATTCAATGGAATGGAACGGAATGGAACGGAATGGAACGGAACGGAATGGAAAGGAATGGAATGGAATGGAATGGAATGGAACGGAATGGAATGGAACGGAATGGAATGGAATGGAATGGAATGGAATTCAATGGAATGGAATGGAATTCAATGGAATGGAATTCTATGGAATTCAATGGAATGGAATGGAATGGAATGAAATGGAATGGAATTCAATGGAATGGAATGGAATCGAATGGAATGGAATGGAATGGAATTCCATGGAATTCCATGGAATGGAATGGAATGGAATGGAATGGAATGGAATGGAATTCAATGGAATAGAATGGAATGGAATGAAATCAACACAAGTAGAAAGGAATGGAACGGAACGGAATGGAATGGAATGAACCCGAGTAGAACGGAATGGAATGGAATGGAATGGAATGGAAAGGAATGGAATCGAGTGGAATGGAATGGAATAGAATGGAATCAACCCGAGTAGAACGGAATGGAACAGAATGGAACGGAATGGAACGGAACGGAATGGAACGGAACGGAATTCAATGGAATGGAACGGAATGGAATGGAATTCAATGGAATGGAACGGAATTCAATGGAATGGAAAGGAATGGAATGGAACGGAACGGAACGGAACGGAACGGAACGGAATGGAATGGAATTCAATGGAATGGATTGGAATGGAATGGAATTCAATCTAATGGAATTCAATGGAATGGAATGGAATGGAATGGAATGGAATGGAATGGAACGGAATTCCATGGAATGGAATGGAATGGAATGGAATTCAATGGAATGGAATGGAATTCAATGGAATGGAATGGAATGGAATGGAATGGAATGGAATGGAATGGAATGGAATCGAATGGAATCGAATGGAATGGAATGGAATGGAATGGAATAGAATGGAATCAACCCGAGTAGAATGGAATGGAATGGAATGGAATGGAATGGAATGGAATGGAATTCAAATGGAATGGAATGGAATGGAATGGAATGGAATGGAATTGAATGGAATGGAACGGAATTCATTGGAATGGAATGGAATGGAATGGAATTCAATGGAATGGAATGGAATGGAATGGAATCGAATGGAATCGAATGGAATCGAATGGAATCGAATGGAATCGAATGGAATGGAATGGAATAGAATGGAATCAACCCGAGTGGAATGGAACGGAACGGAACGGAACGGAACGGAACGGAATGGAATAAAATGGAATCAACCCGAGTAGAACGGAATGGAATGGAATGGAATGGAATGGAACAGAATTCAATGGAATGGAATGGAATGGAATGGAATTCAATGGAATGGAATGGAATGGAATGGAATGGAATAGAATGGAATGGAGTTCCATGGAATGGAATGGAATGGAATGGAATGGAATGGAAAGGAATGGAATCGAATGGAATCGAATGGAATCGAATGGAATCGAATGGAATGGAATGGAATAGAATGGAATCAATCCGAGTAGAACGGAACGGAACGGAACGGAACGGAACGGAATGGAATGGAATGGAATGGAACGGAATTCCATGCAATGGATCGGAATTCAATGGAATGGAACGGAATGGAACGGAATGGAATGGAATGGAACGGAATGGAATGGAATGGAATGGAATGGAATGGAATGGAATGGAATTCAATGGAATGGAATGGAATGGAATGGAATGGAATGGAATGGAATCGAATTGAATCGAATGGAATCGAATGGAATAGAATGGAATCGAATGGAATGGAATGGAATAGAATGGAATCAACCCGAGTAGAACGGAACGGAACGGAACGGAACGGAACGGAAAGGAATGGAATGGAATGGAATTGAATGGAATGGAACGGAATTCAATGGAATGGAATGGAATGGAATGGAATTCAATGGAATGGAATGGAATCGAATGGAATCGAATGGAATCGAATGGATTCGAATGGAATCGAATGGAATCGAATGGAATGGAATGGAATAGAATGGAATCAACCCGAGAAGAACGGAAAGGAACGGGATGGAACGGAATGGAACGGAACGGAACGGAACGGAACGGAACAGAATTCAATGGAATGGAACGGAATGGAATGGAATTCAATGGAATGGAACGGAATTCAATGGAATGGAATGGAATGGAATGGAACGGAACGGAACGGAACGGAACGAAACGGAACGGAACGGAACGGAACGGAACGGAACGGAACGGAACGGAATGGAATGGAATTCTATGGAATGGAATGGAATGGAATGGAATTCAATGGAATGGAATTCAATGGAATGGAATGGAATGGAATGGAATGGAATGGAACGGAATTCGATGGAATGGAATGGAATGGAATGGAATTCAATGGAATGGAATGGAATTCAATGGAATGGAATGGAATGGAATGGAATGGAATGGAATGGAATGGAATGGAATCGAATGGAATCGAATGGAATCGAATGGAATCGAATGGAATGGAATGGAATAGAATGGAATCAACCCGAGTGGAATGGAATGGAATGGAATGGTATGGAATGGAATGGAATGGAATGGAATGGAATGGAATGGAATGGAATGGAATGGAATTCAAATGGAATGGAATGGAATGGAATGGAATGGAATGGAATGCAATGGAATGGAATAGAATGGACTCATTACGAGTAGAACGGAACGGAACGGAATGGAATGGAATGGAATGGAATGGAATGGAATGGAACGGAACGGAACGGAACGGAACGGAACGCAACGAAATGGAATGGAATGGAATGAACCACCCGAGTAGAACGGAATGGAATTGAATGGAATGGAATGGAATGTAATGGAATGGAACTAACCCGAGAAGAACGGAACGGAACGGAACGGAACGGAACGCAATGGAATGGAGTGAAATGGAATGGAATGGAATCGAATGGAATGGAATGGAATGGAATGGAATGGAATGGAATGGAATGGAATCAACCCGAGTAAAATGGAATGGAATGGAATCGAATCGAAAGGAATCGAATGCAATCGAATGGAATGGAATGGAATGGAATGGAATGGAATGGAATGGTATCAACCCGTGTAGAATGGAATGGATTGGAATGGAATGGAATGGAATGGAATTCAATGCAATAGAATGGAATGAAAGGGAATGGAATGGAATGGAATGGAATGGAATGGAATGGAATGGAATTCAATGGAATAGAATGGAAAGAATGGAATGGAATGGAATGGAATGCAATCGAATGGAATCGAACGGAATCGAATGGAATGGAGTGGAATAGAATGGAATCAACCCGAGTAGAACGGAATGGAATGGAATGAAACGGAGTTGAATGGAATGGAATGGAATGGAATGGAATGGAATGGAATGGAATCGAATTTAATCGAATGGAATCGAATGGAATGGAATGGAATAGAATGGGATCAACCCGAGTAGAACGGAATGGAATGGAATGGAATGGAATGGAATTGAAAGGAATGGAATGGAATGGAAAGGAATGGAATGGAATGGAATGGAATGGAATAGAATGGAATGCAATGGAATGGAATGGAAACGAATCGAATTTAATCGAATGGAATCGAATGGAATGGAATGGAATAGAATGGGATCAACCCGAGTAGAACGGAATGGAATGTAATGGAATGGAATGGAATGGAATGGAATGGAACAGAACGCAATGGAACGGAACGGAACAGAACGGAATGGAAAGGAATGATCAACCCGAGAAGAACGGAATGGAATGGAATGGAATGGAATGGAATGCAATGGAATGGAATGGAATGGAACGAACACGAGTAGAACGGAAAAGAATGGAACGGAACGGAACAGAACGGAACGGAACGGAATGGAGTGAAATGCAATGGAATGGAATCGAATGGATTCGAATGGAATGGAATGGAATTGAATGGAATGGAATGGAATGGAATGGAATCGAATGGAATCGAATGGAATCGAATGGAATGGAATGGAATAGAATGGAATCAACCCGAGTAGAACGGAATGGAATGGAATGGAATGGAATGGAATGGAATGGAATTCAATGGAATGGAATGGAATGGAATGGAATGGAATTCAGTGGAATCGAATGGAATGGAATGGAATGGAATGGAATGGAATGGAATGGAATGGAATCAACCCGAGTAGAACGGAATGGAATGGAATGGAATGGAATGGAATGGAATGGAATGGAATGGAATGGAATGGAACCGAATGGAATGGAATTTAATGGAATGGAATGGAATGGAATGGAATGGAATGGAATGGAATTCAATGGAATTGAATGGAATGGAATGGAATTCAATGGAACAGAATGGAATGGAATGGAATGGAATGGAATGGAATGGAATGGAATCGAATGGAATCGAATGGAATCGAATGGAATCGAATGGAATGGAGTGGAATAGAATGGAATCAACCCGAGTAGAACGGAATGGAATGGAATGGAACGGAATGGAACGAACCCGAATAGAACGGAACTGAACGGAATGGAGCGGAACGGAACGGAACGGAGTGAAATGGAATGGAATGGAATCGAATGGAACCGAATGGAATGGAATGGAATGGAATGGAATGGAATGGAATGGAATGGAATGGAATGGAATGGAATGGAACCAACTCGAGTAGAATGGAATGGATTGGAAAGGAATGGAATGGAATGGAATGGAATGGAATGGAACGGAATCAACCCGAGTGGAGTGGAGTGGAGAGGAGTGGAGTGGAGTGGAGTGGAATGGAGTGGAATGGAATGGAATGGAATAGAATGGAATCAACCCGAGTAGAACGGAATGGAATGGAATGGAATGGAATGGAACGGAATGGAACAGAACGGAATGGAACGGAACGGAACGGAACGGAATGGAATTTAACGAACCCGAGTAGAATGGAATGGAATGGAATGGAATGGAATGGAATGGAATGGAATGGAATTCAATGGAATGGAATGGAATGGAATGGAATGGAATGGAATGGAATTCAGTGGAATCGAATGGAATGGAATGGAATGGAATGGAATGGAATGGAATGGAATGGAATCAACCCGAGTAGAACGGAATGGAATGGAATGGAATGGAATGGAATGGAATGGAATGGAATGGAATGGAACCGAATGGAATGGAACGGAATGGAATGGAATGGAATGGAATGGAATGGAATGGAATGGAATGGAATGGAATGGAATTCAATGGAATAGAATGGAATGGAATGGAATGGAATGGAATGGAACGGAACGGAACGCAACGCAACGCAACGGAACGGAACGGAACGGAACGGAACTGAACGTAATGGAATGGAAAGGAATCAACCCGAGTAGAACGGAATGGAATGGAATGGAATGGAATGGAACGGAACGGAACGGAACTTAACGGAACGGAACGGAATGGAATGAAATGGAATGGAATGGAATCGAATTGAATCGAATGGAATAGAATGGAATGGAATGGAATGGAATAGAAAGGAATCGAATCGAATCGAATGGAATCGAATGGAATCGAATGGAATGGAATGGAATGGAATGGAATGGAATGGAATGGAATGGAATCAACCCGTGTAGAATGTAATGGATTGGAATGGAATGGAATGGAATGGAATGGAATGGAATGGAATGGAATGGAATGGAATGGAATTCAATGGAATAGAATGGAATGGAATGGAATTCAATGGAACAGAATGGAATGGAATGGAATGGAATGGAATGGAATGGAATCGAATGGAATCGAATGGAATCGAATGGAATCGAATGGAATGGAATGGAATAGAATGGAATCAACCCGAGTAGAACGGAATGGAATGGAATGGAACGGAATGGAACGAACCCGAATAGAACGGAACTGAACGGAATGGAATGGAACGGAACGGAACGGAGTGAAATGGAATGGAATGGAATCGAATGGAACCGAATGGAATGGAATGGAATGGAATGGAATGGAATGGAATGGAATGGAACCAACTAGAGTAGAATGGAATGGATTGGAAAGGAATGGAAAAATGGAATGGAATGGAATGGAATGGAATGGAACGGAATCAACCCGAGTGGAGTGGAGTGGAGTGGAGTGGAGTGGAGTGGAATGGAGTGGAATGGAATGGAATGGAATAGAATGGAATCAACCCGAGTAGAACGGAATGGAATGGAATGGAATGGAATGGAACGGAATGGAACAGAACGGAATGGAACGGAACGGAATGGAACGGAATGGAATTTAACGAACCCGAGTAGAACGGAATGGAATGGAATGGAATGGAATGGAATGGAATGGAATGGAATGGAATCGAATGGAATGGAATGGAATGGAATCGAATGGAATGGAATGGAATGCAATGGAATGGAATCAACCCGAGTAGAACGGAATGGAATGGAATGGAATGGAATGGAATGGAACAGAACGCAATGGAACGGAACGGAACAGAACGGAATGGAAAGGAATGATCAACCCGAGAAGAACGGAATGGAATGGAATGGAATGGAATTCAATGGAATAGAATGGAATGGAATGGAATGGAATGGAATGGAATGGAATGGAATGGAATGGAATGGAATCGAATGGAATCGAATGGAATCGATTGGAATGGAATGGAATGGAATGGAATGGAATGGAATGGAATGGCATAGAATGGAATGGAATCGAATCAACCCGAGTAGATCGGAATGGAATGGAATGGAATGGAATGGAACGGAATGGAAGGAATGGAATGGAATTCAATGGAATAGAATGGAATGGAATGGAATGGAATGGAATGGAATCTAATGGACTTGAATGGAATCGAATGGAATGTAATGGAATAGAATGGAATCAACCCGAGTAGAACGGAATGGAATGGAATGGAATGGAATGGAATGGAACGGAATGGAACGGAACGGAATGGAACGGAACGGAACGGAATGGAACGCAACGCAACGGAACGGAACGGAATGGAACGGAACTGAAAGGAATGGAATGGAATGAAATCAACCCGAGCAGAACGGAGTGGAATGGAGTGGAAAGGAATGGAATTCAATGGAATAGAATGGAATGGAATGGAATGGAATGGAATGGAATGGAATGGAATCGAATGGAATCGAATGGAATCGAATGGAATGGATTGGAATAGAATGGAATCAACCCGAGTAGAACGGAATGGAATGGAATGGAACGGAGTGGAACGAACCCGAATAGAACGGAACTGAACGGAATGGAACGGAACGGAACGGAACGGAACGGAGTGAAATGGAATGGAATGGAATCGAATGGAACCGAATGGAATGGAATGGAATGGAATGGAATGGAATGGAATGGAATGGAATGGAACGGAAAGGAACGGAACGCAACGGAATGGAATGGAATGATAAACCCGAGTAGAACGGAATGGAATGGAATGGAATGGAATGGAATGGAACGAACCCGAGTAGAACGGAACAGAACGGAACGGAACGGAACGGAACGGAACGGAACGGAATGGAGTGAAATGGAATGGAATGGAATCGAATGGAATGGAATGGAATGGAATGGAATGGAATCGAATGGAATCGAATCGAATCGAATGGAATCGAATGGAATGGAATGGAATGGAATGGAATGGAATGGAATGGAATGGAATGGAATGGAATTCAGTGGAATAGAGTGGAATGGAATGGAATGGAATGGAATGGAATGGAATGGAATCGAATGGAATGGAATGGAATGGAATGGAATGGAATGGAATGGAAAGGAATGGAATGGAATTGAATGGAATGGAATCAACCCGAGTAGAACGGAATGGAATGGAATGGAATGGAATGGAATGGAATCAACCCGAGTAGAACGGAATGCAATGGAATGGAATGGAATGGAATGGAATGGAACGGAACGGACCCGAGTAGAACGGAACAGAACGGAACGGAACGGAACGGAATGGAGTGAAATGGAATGGAATGGAATGGAATGGAATCGAATGGAATGGAATGGAATGGAATGGAATGGAATGGAATAGAATCGAATCGAATCGAATGGAATCGAATTTAATGGAATGGAATGGAATGGAATGGAATGGAATGGAATTCAATGGAATGGAACGGAATTCAATGGAATGGAATGGAATGCAATGGAACGGAACGGAACGGAACGGAACGGAATGGAACGGAACGGAACGGAATGGAATGGAATGAACCCGAGTAGAACGGAATGGAATGGAATGGAATGGAATCGAATGGAATGGAATGGAATAGAATGGAATCAACCCGAGTAGAACGGAATGGAACGGAATGGAATGGAATGGAACGGAACGGAACGGAACGGAATTCAATGGAATGGAACGGAATGGAATGGAATTCAATGGAATGGAACGGAATTCAATGGAATGGAATGGAATGGAATGGAACGGAACGGAACGGAACGGAACGGAACGGAACGGAACGGAATGGAATGGAATTCAATGGAATGGAATGGAATGGAATGGAATCGAATGGAATCGAATGGAATCGAATGGAATCGAACGGAATGGAATGGAATAGAATGGAATCAACCCGAGTGGAATGGAACGGAACGGAACGGAACGGAACGGAACGGAATGGAATAGAATGGAATCAACCCGAGTAGAACGGAATGGAATAGAACGGAATGGAATGGAATGGAATGGAATGGAACAGAATTCAATGGAATGGAATGGAATGGAATGGAATTCAATGGAATGGAATGGAATGGAATGGAATGGAATGGAATGGAATGGAGTTCCATGGAATGGAATGGAATGGAATGGAATGGAATGGAATGGAATGGAAAGGAATGGAATCGAATGGAATCGAATGGAATCGAATGGAATCGAATGGAATGGAATGGAATAGAATGGAATCAATCCGAGTAGAACGGAACGGAACGGAACGGAACGGAACGGAAAGGAATGGAATGGAATGGAATGGAATTCCATGCAATGGATCGGAATTCAATGGAATGGAACGGAATGGAACGGAATGGAATGGAATGGAATCGAATTGAATCGAATGGAATCGAATGGAATAGAATGGAATCGAATGGAATGGAATGGAATAGAATGGAATCAACCCGAGTAGAACGGAACAGAATGGAACGGAACGGAACGGAAAGGAATGGAATGGAATGGAATTGAATGGAATGGAACGGAATTCAATGGAATGGAATGGAATGGAATGGAATGGAATTCAATGGAATGGAATGGAATCGAATGGAATCGAATGGAATCGAATGGATTCGAATGGAATCGAATGGAATCGAATGGAATGGAATGGAATAGAATGGAATCAACCCGAGTAGAACGGAAAGGAACGGAATGGAACGGAATGGAACGGAACGGAACGGAACGGATCGGAACGGAACGGAACGGAATGGAATGGAATTCAATGGAATGGAATGGAATGGAATGGAATTCAATGGAATGGAATGGAATGGAATGGAATGGAATGGAACGGAATTCAATGGAATGGAATGGAATGGAATGGAATGGAATGGAATTCAAATGGAATGGAATGGAATGGAATGCAATGGAATGGAATGGAACGGAATTCAATGGAATGGAATGGAATGGAATGGAATTCTATGGAATGGAATGGAATCGAATGGAATCAAATGGAATCGAATGGAATCGAATGGAATCGAATGGAATGGAATGGAATGGAATGGAATGGAATGGAATAGAATGGAATCAACCCGAGTGGAATGGAACGGAACGGAACGGAACGGAACGGAACGGAACGGAATGGAATAGAATGGAATCAACCCGAGTAGAACGGAATGGAATGGAATGGAATTGAATGGAACAGAATTCAACGGAATGGAATGGAATGGAATGGAATTCAATGGAATGGAATGGAATGGAATGGAATGGAATGGAATGGAGTTCAATGGAATGGAATGGAATGGAATTGAATGGAATGGAATGGAATGGAATCGAATGGAATCGAATGGAATCGAATGGAATGGAATGGAATAGAATGGAATCAACCCGAGTAGAACGGAATGGAATGGAATGGAACGGAATGGAACGAACCCGAATAGAACGGAACTGAACGGAATGGAACGGAACGGAACGGAACGGAGTGAAATGGAATGGAATGGAATCGAATGGAACCGAATGGAATGGAATGGAATGGAATGGAATGGAATGGAATGGAACCAACTAGAGTAGAATGGAATGGATTGGAAAGGAATGGAATGGAATGGAATGGAATGGAATGGAATGGAATGGAATGGAAAGGAACGGAATCAACCCGAGTGGAGTGGAGTGGAGTGGAGTGGAGTGGAGTGGAGTGGAATGGAGTGGAATGGAATGGAATGGAATAGAATGGAATCAACCCGAGTAGAACGGAATGGAATGGAATGGAATGGAATGGAACGGAATGGAACAGAACGGAATGGAACGGAACGGAACGGAACGGAATGGAATTTAACGAACCCGAGTAGAACGGAATGGAATGGAATGGAATGGAATGGAATGGAATGGAATGGAATCGAATCGAATGGAATGGAATGGAATGGAATGGAATGGAATGGAATGCAATTGAATGGAATCAACCCGAGTAGAACGGAATGGAATGGAATGGAATGGAATGGAATGGAATGGAACAGAACGCAATGGAACGGAACGGAACAAAACGGAATGGAAAGGAATGATCAATCCGAGAAGAACGGAATGGAATGGAATGGAATGGAATTCAATGGAATAGAATGGAATGGAATGGAATGGAATGGAATGGAATGGAATCGAATGGAATCGAATGGAATCGAATGGAATCGAATGGAATCGAATGGAATGGAATGGAATAGAATGGAATCAACCCGAGTGGAATGGAACGGAACGGAACGGAACGGAACGGAACGGAATGGAATAGAATGGAATCAACCCGAGTAGAACGGAATGGAATAGAACGGAATGGAATGGAATGGAATGGAATGGAACAGAATTCAATGGAATGGAATGGAATGGAATGGAATTCAATGGAATGGAATGGAATGGAATGGAATGGAATGGAGTTCCATGGAATGGAATGGAATGGAATGGAATGGAATGGAAAGGAATGGAATCGAATGGAATCGAATGGAATCGAATGGAATCGAATGGAATGGAATGGAATAGAATGGAATCAATCCGAGTAGAACGGAACGGAACGGAACGGAACGGAACGGAAAGGAATGGAATGGAATGGAATGGAATTCCATGCAATGGATCGGAATTCAATGGAATGGAACGGAATGGAACGGAATGGAATGGAATGGAATCGAATTGAATCGAATGGAATCGAATGGAATAGAATGGAATCGAATGGAATGGAATGGAATAGAATGGAATCAACCCGAGTAGAACGGAACAGAATGGAACGGAACGGAACGGAAAGGAATGGAATGGAATGGAATTGAATGGAATGGAACGGAATTCAATGGAATGGAATGGAATGGAATGGAATGGAATTCAATGGAATGGAATGGAATCGAATGGAATCGAATGGAATCGAATGGATTCGAATGGAATCGAATGGAATCGAATGGAATGGAATGGAATAGAATGGAATCAACCCGAGTAGAACGGAAAGGAACGGAATGGAACGGAATGGAACGGAACGGAACGGAACGGAATGGAATGGAATTCAATGGAATGGAATGGAATGGAATGGAATTCAATGGAATGGAATGGAATGGAATGGAATGGAATGGAACGGAATTCAATGGAATGGAATGGAATGGAATGGAATGGAATGGAATTCAAATGGAATGGAATGGAATGGAATGCAATGGAATGGAATGGAACGGAATTCAATGGAATGGAATGGAATGGAATGGAATTCTATGGAATGGAATGGAATCGAATGGAATCAAATGGAATCGAATGGAATCGAATGGAATCGAATGGAATGGAATGGAATGGAATGGAATAGAATGGAATCAACCCGAGTGGAATGGAACGGAACGGAACGGAACGGAACGGAACGGAACGGAATGGAATAGAATGGAATCAACCCGAGTAGAACGGAATGGAATGGAATGGAATTGAATGGAACAGAATTCAATGGAATGGAATGGAATGGAATGGAATTCAATGGAATGGAATGGAACGGAATGGAATGGAATGGAATGGAGTTCAATGGAATGGAATGGAATGGAATGGAATGGAATGGAATGGAATGGAATCGAATGGAATCGAATGGAATCGAATGGAATGGAATGGAATAGAATGGAATCAACCCGAGTAGAACGGAATGGAATGGAATGGAACGGAATGGAACGAACCCGAATAGAACGGAACTGAACGGAATGGAACGGAACGGAACGGAACGGAGTGAAATGGAATGGAATGGAATCGAATGGAACCGAATGGAATGGAATGGAATGGAATGGAATGGAATGGAATGGAACCAACTAGAGTAGAATGGAATGGATTGGAAAGGAATGGAATGGAATGGAATGGAATGGAATGGAATGGAATGGAATGGAATGGAATGGAACGGAATCAACCCGAGTGGAGTGGAGTGGAGTGGAGTGGAGTGGAGTGGAGTGGAATGGAGTGGAATGGAATGGAATGGAATAGAATGGAATCAACCCGAGTAGAACGGAATGGAATGGAATGGAATGGAATGGAACGGAATGGAACAGAACGGAATGGAACGGAACGGAACGGAACGGAATGGAATTTAACGAACCCGAGTAGAACGGAATGGAATGGAATGGAATGGAATGGAATGGAATGGAATGGAATGGAATGGAATGGAATGGAATGCAATGGAATGGAATCAACCCGAGTAGAACGGAATGGAATGGAATGGAATGGAATGGAACAGAACGCAATGGAACGGAACGGAACAGAACGGAATGGAAAGGAATGATCAACCCGAGAAGAACGGAATGGAATGGAATGGAATGGAATTCAATGGAATAGAATGGAATGGAATGGAATGGAATGGAATGGAATGGAATGGAATGGAATGGAATGGAATGGAATGGAATGGAATGGAATCGAATGGAATCGATTGGAATGGAATGGAATGGAATGGAATGGAATGGAATGGAATGGAATGGAATGGAATCGAATCAACCCGAGTAGATCGGAATGGAATGGAATGGAATGGAATGGAACGGAATGGAAGGAATGGAATGGAATTCAATGGAATAGAATGGAATGGAATGGAATGGAATGGAATGGAATGGAATGGAATGGAATGGAATGGAATTGAATGGACTTGAATGGAATCGAATGGAATGTAATGGAATAGAATGGAATCAACCCGAGTAGAACGGAGTGGAATGGAATGGAATGGAATGGAATGGAACGGAATGGAACGGAACGGAATGGAACGGAACGGAACGGAATGGAACGCAACGCAACGGAACGGAACGGAATGGAACGGAACTGAAAGGAATGGAATGGAATGAAATCAACCCGAGCAGAACGGAATGGAATGGAGTGGAACGGAATGGAATTCAATGGAATAGAATGGAATGGAATGGAATGGAATGGAATGGAATGGAATGGAATCGAATGGAATCGAATGGAATCGAATGGAATGGATTGGAATAGAATGGAATGAACCCGAGTAGAACGGAATGGAATGGAATGGAACGGAATGGAACGAACCCGAATAGAACGGAACTGAACGGAATGGAACGGAACGGAACGGAACGGAACGGAGTGAAATGGAATGGAATGGAATCGAATGGAACCGAATGGAATGGAATGGAATGGAATGGAATGGAATGGAACGGAAAGGAACGGAACGCAACGGAATGGAATGGAATGATAAACCCGAGTAGAACGGAATGGAATGGAATGGAATGGAATGGAATGGAACGAACCCGAGTAGAACGGAACAGAACGGAACGGAACGGAACGGAACGGAATGGAGTGAAATGGAATGGAATGGAATCGAATGGAATGGAATGGAATGGAATGGAATGGAATGGAATGGAATGGAATTGAATCGAATCGAATGGAATCGAATGGAATGGAATGGAATGGAATGGAATGGAATGGAATGGAATGGAATGGAATGGAATGGAATGGAATCAACCCGAGTAGAACGTAATGGAATGGAATGGAATGGAATGGAATGGAATGGAATGGAATGGAATGGAATGGAATGGAATGGAATGGAATGGAATGGAATGGAATGGAATTCAGTGGAATAGAGTGGAATGGAATGGAATGGAATGGAATGGAATGGAATGGAATGGAATGGAATCGAATGGAATGGAATGGAATGGAATGGAATGGAATGGAATGGAAAGGAATGGAATGGAATTGAATGGAATGGAATCAACCCGAGTAGAACGGAATGGAATGGAATTGAATGGAATGGAATGGAATCAACCCGAGTAGAACGGAATGCAATGGAATGGAATGGAATGGAATGGAATGGAACGGAACGGACCCGAGTAGAACGGAACAGAACGGAACGGAACGGAACGGAACGGAACGGAATGGAGTGAAATGGAATGGAATGGAATGGAATGGAATTGAATGGAATGGAATGGAATGGAATTGAATGGAATGGAATGGAATAGAATCGAATCGAATCGAATGGAATCGAATTTAATGGAATGGAATGGAATGGAATGGAATGAACCCGAGTAGAACGGAATGGAATGGAATGGAATGGAATCGAATGGAATGGAATGGAATAGAATGGAATCAACCCGAGTAGAACGGAATGGAACGGAATGGAATGGAATGGAACGGAACGGAACGGAACGGAATTCAATGGAATTGAACGGAATGGAATGGAATTCAATGGAATGGAACGGAATTCAATGGAATGGAATGGAATGGAATGGAACGGAACGGAACGGAACGGAACGGAACGGAACGGAACGGAATGGAATGGAATTCAATGGAATGGAATGGAATTTAATGGAATGGAATGGAATGGAATTGAATGGAATGGAACGGAATTCAATGGAATGGAATGGAATGGAATGGAATTCAATGGAATGGAATGCAATCGAATGGAATCGAATGGAATCGAATGGAATCGATTGGAATTGAATGGAATCGAATGGAATGGAATGGAATAGAATGGAATCAACACGAGTGGAATGGAACGGAACGGAACGGAACGGAACGGAACGGAACGGAACGGAACGGAATGGAATAGAATGGAATCAACCCGAGTAGAACGGAATGGAATGGAATGGAATTGAATGGAACAGAATTCAATGGAATGGAATGGAATGGAATGGAATTCAATGGAATGGAATGGAATGGAATGGAATTGAATTCAATGGAATGGAATGGAATGGAATGGAATGGAATGGAATGGAATGGAATGGAAAGGAATGGAATCGAATGGAATCGAATGGAATCGAATGGAATGGAATGGAATAGAATGGAATCAATCCGAGTAGAACGGAACAGAATGGAACGGAACGGAACGGAAAGTAATGGAATGGAATGGAACCGAATTCAATGCAATGGATCGGAATTCAATGGAATGGAACGGAATGGAACGGAACGTAATGGAACGGAATGGAATGGAATGGAATGGAATGGAATGGAATGGAATGGAACGGAATGGAATGGAACGGAATGGAATGGAATGGAATTCAATGGAATGGAATGGAATGGAATTGAATGGAATGGAATGGAATCGAATTGAATCGAATGGAATCGAATGGAATAGAATGGAATAGAATGGAATGGAATGGAATAGAATGGAATCAACCCGAGTAGAACGGAACGGAACGGAACGGAACGGAACGGAAAGGAATGGAATGGAATGGAACGGAATTCAATGCAATGGAACGGAATTCAATGGAATGGAACGGAATGGAACGGAATGGAACGGAACGGAATGGAAAGGAATGGAATGGAATGGAATGGAATGGAATGGAACGGAATGGAATGGAACGGAATGGAATGGAATGGAATGGAATGGAATTTAATGGAATGGAATGGAATTCAATGGAATGGAATTCTATGGAATTCAATGGAATGGAATGGAATGGAATGGAATGGAATGGAATTCAATGGAATGGAATGGAATCGAATGGAATGGAATGGAATGGAATTCCATGGAATTCCATGGAATGGAATGGAATGGAATGGAATGGAATGGAATGGAATTCAATGGAATAGAATGGAATGGAATGAAATCAACACAAGTAGAAAGGAATGGAACGGAACGGAATGGAATGGAATGAACCCGAGTAGAACGGAATGGAATGGAATGGAATGGAATGGAAAGGAATGGAATCGAGTGGAATGGAATGGAATAGAATGGAATCAACCCGAGTAGAACGGAATGGAACGGAATGGAACGGAATGGAACGGAACGGAACGGAACGGAACGGAACGGAACGTAATTCAATGGAATGGAACGGAATGGAATGGAATTCAATGGAATGGAACGGAATTCAATGGAATGGAAAGGAATGGAATGGAACGGAACGGAACGGAACGGAACGGAACGGAACGGAATGGAATGGAATTCCATGGAATGGATTGGAATGGAATGGAATTCAATCTAATGGAATTCAATGGAATGGAATGGAATGGAATGGAATGGAATGGAATGGAACGGAATTCAATGGAATGGAATGGAATGGAATGGAATTCAATGGAATGGAATGGAATTCAATGGAATGGAATCAAATGGAATCGAATGGAATGGAATGGAATGGAATGGAATAGAATGGAATCAACCCGAGTAGAACGGAAAGGAACGGTATGGAACGGAATGGAACGGAACGGAACGGAACGGAACGGAACAGAATTCAATGGAATGGAACGGAATGGAATGGAATTCAATGGAATGGAACGGAATTCAATGGAATGGAATGGAATGGAATGGAACGGAACGGAACGGAACGGAACGAAACGGAACGGAACGGAACGGAACGGAACGGAACGGAATGGAATGGAATTCAATGGAATGGAATGGAATGGAATGGAATTCAATGGAATGGAATTCAATGGAATGGAATGGAATGGAATGGAATGGAATGGAACGGAATTCAATGGAATGGAATGGAATGGAATGGAATTCAATGGAATGGAATGGAATTCAATGGAATGGAATGGAATGGAATGGAATGGAATGGAATGGAATCGAATGGAATCGAATGGAATCGAATGGAATCGAATGGAATGGAATGGAATAGAATGGAATCAACCCGAGTGGAATGGAATGGAATGGAATGGTATGGAATGGAATGGAATGGAATGGAATGGAATGGAATGGAATTCAAATGGAATGGAATGGAATGGAATGCAATGGAATGGAATGGAACGGAATTCAATGGAATGGAATGGAATGGAATGGAATTCTATGGAATGGAATGGAATCGAATGGAATCAAATGGAATCGAATGGAATCGAATGGAATCGAATGGAATGGAATGGAATGGAATGGAATGGAATGGAATAGAATGGAATCAACCCGAGTAGAATGGAATGGAATGGAATGGAATGGAAAGGAATAGAATTGAATGGAATGGAACGGAATTCAATGGAATGGAATGGAATGGAATGGAATGGAATTCAATGGAATGGAATGGAATCGAATGGAATCGAATGGAATCGAATGGAATCGAATGGAATCGAATGGAATGGAATGGAATAGAATGGAATCAACCCGAGTGGAATGGAACGGAACGGAACGGAACGGAACGGAACGGAATGGAATAGAATGGAATCAACCCGAGTAGAACGGAATGGAATGGAATGGAACGGAATGGAACAGAATTCAATGGAATGGAATGGAATGGAATGGAATTCAATGGAATGGAATGGAATGGAATGGAATAGAATGTAATCAATCCGAGTAGAATGGAATGGAATGGAATGGAATGGAATGGAATGGAATGGAATGGAATCGAATGGAATGGAATTCGATGGAATGGAATGGAATGGAATGGAATGGAATGGAATGGAATTCAAATGGAATGGAATGGAATGGAATCGAATGGAATCGAATGGAATGTAAAGGAATAGAATGGAATCAACCCGAGTAGAATGGAACAGAGCGGAACGGAACGGAACGGAAAGGAATGGAATTCAATGGAACGGAATTCAATGGAATGGAATGGAATGGAATGGAATTCAATGGAATGGAATGGAATTCCATGGAATGGAATGGAATGGAATGGAATGGAATGGAATGGAATGGAATGGAATTCGATGGAATGGAATGGAATGGAATGGAATGGAATGGAATCGAATGGAATCGAATGGAATCGAATGCAATGGAATGTAATAGAATGGAATCAACCCGAGTAGAATGGAATGGAATGGAATGGAATGGAATGGAATGGAATTCGATGGAATGGAATGGAATGGAATGGAATGGAATGGAATGGAATGGAATGGAATGGAATTCAATGGAATGGAATGGAATTCGATGGAATGGAATGGAATGGAATTCAATGGAATGGAATGGAATGGAATGGAATTCAATGGAATGGAATGGAATGGAATGGAATCGAATGGAATCGAAAGGAATCGAATGGAATCGAATGGAATGGAATGGAATAGAATGGAATCAACCCGAGTAGAATGGAATGGAATGGAATGGAATGGAATGGAATGAAATGGAATGGAATGGAATGGAATTCGAATGGAATGGAATGGAATGGAATGGAATGGAATGGAATGGAAGGGAATTGAACGGAATTCAATGGAATGGAATGGAAAGGAATGGAATTCAATGGAATGGAATGGAATTCAATGGAATTCAATGGAATTCAATGGAATTCCATGGAATGGAATGGAATCGAGTGGAATGGAATGGAATGGAATTCAATGGAATGGAATGGAATGGAATGGAATTCAATGGAATGGAATGGAATGGAATGGAAAGGAATTCCATGGAATGGAATGGAATTCAATGGAATGGAATTCTATGGAATTCAATGGAATGGAATGGAATGGAATGGAATGGAATGGAATGGAATGGAATTCAATGGAATGGAATGGAATCGAATGGAATCGAACGGAATCGAATGGAATCGAATGGAATAGAATGGAATCAACCCGAGTAGAACGGAATGGAAAGGAATGGAACGGAATGGAACAGAAAGGAACGGAACGGAACGGAATTCAATGGAATGGAACGGAATGGAATGGAATTCAATGGAATGGAACGGAATTCAATGGAATGGAATGGAATGGAATGGAACGGAACGGACTTCAATGGAATGGAATGGAACGGAATGGAATTCAATAGAATGGAATGGAATTCCATGGAATGGAATGGAATGGAATGGAATGGAATGGAATGGAATGGAATGGAATGGAATCGAATGGAATCGAATGGAACGGACTTCAATGGAATGGAATGGAACGGAATGGAATTCAATGGAATGGAATGGAATTCAATGGAATGGAATGGAATGGAATGGAATGGAATGGAATGGAATGGAATGGAACGGACTTCAATGGAATGGAATGGAACGGAATGGAATTCAATGGAATGGAATGGAATTCAATGGAATGGAATGGAATGGAATGGAATGGAATGGAACGGAACGGAATGGAATGGAATTCAATGGAATGGAATGGAATGTAATGGAATTCAATGGTATGGAATTCAATGGAATGGAATGGAATGGAATGGAATGGAACGGACTTCAATGGAATGGAATGGAACGGAATGGAATTCAATGGAATGGAATGGAATTCAATGGAATGGAATGGAATGGAATGGAATGGAATGGAATGGAATGGAATGGAATGGAATCGAATGGAATCGAATGGAATCGAATGGAATCGAATGGAATGGAATGGAATAGAATGGAATCAACCCGAGTAGAATGGAATGGAATGGAATGGAATGGAATGGAATGGAATGGAATGGAATGGAATGGAACGGAATGGAATGGAATGGAATTCAAATGGAATGGAATGGAATGGAATGGAATTGAATGGAATGGAACGGAATTCAATGGAATGGAATGGAATGGAACGGAATTCAATGGAATGTAATGGAATCGAATGGAATCGAATGGAATCGAATGGAATGGATTGGAATAGAATGGAACCAACCCGAGTGGAATGGAACGGAACGGAAAGGGACGGAACGGAACGGAACGGAACGGAATGGAATAGAATGGAATCAACCCGAGTAGAACGGAATGGAATGGAATGGAATTGAATGGAACAGAATTCAATGGAATGGAATGGAATGGAATGGAATGGAATTCTATGGAATGGAATGGAATGGAATGGAATGGAATGGAATTCAATGGAATGGAATGGAATGGAATGGAATGGAATGGAATGGAATGGAACGGAATGGAACGGAAAGTAATGGAATGGAATGGAATCGAATGGAATCGAATGGAATGGAACGGAATGGAATGGAACGGAATGGAATGGAATGGAATTCAATGGAATGGAATGGAATGGAATGGAATGGAATGGAATCGAATTGAATCGAATGGAATCGAATGGAATAGAATGGAATCGAATGGAATGGAATGGAATAGAATGGAGTCAACCCGAGTAGAACGGAACGGAACGGAACGGAACGGAATGGAACGGAACGGAAAGGAATGGAATGGAATGGAACGGAATTCAATGCAATGGAACGGAATTCAATGGAATGGAACGGAATGGAACGGAACGGAATGGAATGGAATGGAATGGAATGGAATGGAATCGAATAGAATCGAATGGAATCGAATGGAATAGAATGGAATCGAATGGAATGGAATGGAATAGAATGGAATCAACCCGAGTAGAACGGAACGGAACGGAACGGAACGGAATGGAACGGAACGGAAAGGAATGGAATGGAATGCAACGGAATTCAATGGAATGGAACGGAATTCAATGGAATGGAACGGAATGGAACGGAACGGAATGGAATGGAAAGGAATGGAATGGAATGGAACGGAATGGAATGGAAAGGAATGCAATGGAATGGAATGGAATGGAATTCAATGGAATGGAGTGGAATCGAATGGAATGGAATGGAAAGGAATTCGATTGAATGGAATAGAATGGAATGGAATGGAATGGAATGGAATAGAATGGAATGGAATGGAATTCAATGGAATGGAATGGAATGGAATGGAATGGAATGGAATTCTATGGAATGGAATTCAATGGAATAGAATGGAATGGAATGGAATCAACACAAGTAGAAAGGAATGGAACGGAACGGAACGGAACGGAACGGAATGGAATGGAATGAATCCGAGTAGAACGGAATGGAATGGAATGGAATGGAATGGAATGGAATGGAATGGAATGGAATGGAATAGAATGGAAACAACCCGAGTAGAACGGAATGGAACGGAATGGAACGGAATGGAACGGAACGGAACGGAACGGAACGGAATTCAATGGAATGGAACGGAATGGAATGGAATTCAATGGAATGGAACGGAATTCAATGGAATGGAATGGAATGGAATGGAATGGAACGGAACAGAAAGGAACGGAACGGAACGGAACGGAATGGAATGGAATTCAGTGGAATGGAATGGAATGGAATGGAATTCAATGGAATGGAATTCAATGGAATGGAATGGAATGGAATGGAATGGAATGGAACGGAATTCAATGGAATGGAATGGAATGGAATGGAATTCAATGGAATGGAATGGAATTCAATGGAATGGAATGGAATGGAATGGAATGGAATGGAATGGAATGGAATGGAATGGAATCGAATGGAATCGAATGGAATCGAATGGAATGGAATGGAATAGAATGGAATCAACCCGAGTAGAATGGAATGGAATGGAATGGAATGGAATGGAATGGAATGGAATGGAATTCAAATGGAATGGAATGGAATGGAATGGAATAGAATGGAATGCAATGGAATGGAATGGAAACGAATCGAATTTAATCGAATGGAATCGAATGGAATGGAATGGAATAGAATGGGATCAACCCGAGTAGAACGGAATGGAATGGAATGGAATGGAATGGAATGGAATGGAACAGAACGCAATGGAACGGAACGGAACAGAACGGAATGGAAAGGAATGATCAACCCGAGAAGAACGGAATGGAATGGAATGGAATGGAATGGAATGCAATGGAATGGAATTCAATGGAATGGAATGGAATGGAATTCAGTGGAATCGAATGGAATGGAATGGAATGGAATGGAATGGAATGGAACGGAATGGAATGGAATCAACCCGAGTAGAACGGAATGGAATGGAATGGAATGGAATGGAATGGAATTTAATGGAATGGAATGGAATGGAATGGAATGGAATGGAATTCAATGGAATAGAATGGAATGGAATGGAATGGAATGGAATGGAACGGAACGGAATGCAACGCAACGCAACGGAACGGAACGGAACGGAACGGAACTGAACGGAATGGAATGGAATGGAATCAACCCGAGTAGAACGGAATGGAATGGAATGGAATGGAATGGAACGGAACGGAACGGAACGGAACGGAACGGAACGGAATGGAATGAAATGGAATGGAATGGAATCGAATTGAATCGAATGGAATAGAATGGAATGGAATGGAATGGAATAGAAAGGAATCGAATCGAATCGAATGGAATCGAATGGAATCGAATGGAATGGAATGGAATGGAATGGAATGGAATGGAATGGAATGGAATGGAATGGAATGGAATGGAATGGAATGGAATCAACCCGTGTAGAATGTAATGGATTGGAATGGAATGGAATGGAATGGAATGGAATGGAATGGAATGGAATGGAATGGAATGGAATTCAATGGAATAGAATGGAATGGAATGGAATTCAATGGAACAGAATGGAATGGAATGGAATGGAATGGAATGGAATGGAATCGAATGGAATCGAATGGAATCGAATGGAATCGAATGGAATGGAATGGAATAGAATGGAATCAACCCGAGTAGAACGGAATGGAATGGAATGGAACGGAATGGAACGAACCCGAATAGAACGGAACTGAACGGAATGGAACGGAACGGAACGGAACGGAGTGAAATGGAATGGAATGGAATCGAATGGAACCGAATGGAATGGAATGGAATGGAATGGAATGGAATGGAATGGAATGGAATGGAATGGAATGGAATGGAACCAACTCGAGTAGAATGGAATGGATTGGAAAGGAATGGAATGGAATGGAATGGAATGGAATGGAATGGAATGGAATGGAATGGAACGGAATCAACCCGAGTGGAGTGGAGTGGAGTGGAGTGGAGTGGAGTGGAGTGGAATGGAGTGGAATGGAATGGAATGGAATAGAATGGAATCAACCCGAGTAGAACGGAATGGAATGGAATGGAATGGAATGGAACGGAATGGAACAGAACGGAATGGAACGGAACGGAACGGAACGGAATGGAATTTAACGAACCCGAGTAGAACGGAATGGAATGGAATGGAATGGAATGGAATGGAATGGAATGGAATTCAATGGAATGGAATGGAATGGAATGGAATGGAATGGAATTCAGTGGAATCGAATGGAATGGAATGGAATGGAATGGAATGGAATGGAATGGAATGGAATGGAATGGAATCAACCCGAGTAGAACGGAATGGAATGGAATGGAATGGAATGGAATGGAATGGAATGGAATGGAATGGAACCGAATGGAATGGAACGGAATGGAATGGAGTGGAATGGAATGGAATGGAATGGAATGGAATGGAATGGAATGGAATGGAATGGAATTCAATGGAATAGAATGGAATGGAATGGAATGCAATGGAATGGAATGGAACGGAACGGAACGCAACGCAACGCAACGGAACGGAACGGAACGGAACGGAACTGAACGTAATGGAATGGACTGGAATCAACCCGAGTAGAACGGAATGGAATGGAATGGAATGGAATGGAACGGAACGGAACGGAACGGAACGGAACGGAACGGAATGGAATGAAATGGAATGGAATGGAATCGAATTGAATCGAATGGAATAGAATGGAATGGAATGGAATGGAATAGAAAGGAATCGAATCGAATCGAATGGAATCGAATGGAATCGAATGGAACGGAATGGAATGGAATGGAATGGAATGGAATGGAATCAACCCGTGTAGAATGTAATGGATTGGAATGGAATGGAATGGAATGGAATGGAATGGAATGGAATGGAATGGAATGGAATGGAATGGAATTCAATGGAATAGAATGGAATGGAATGGAATTCAATGGAACAGAATGGAATGGAATGGAATGGAATGGAATGGAATGGAATGGAATCGAATGGAATCGAATGGAATCGAATGGAATCGAATGGAATGGAATGGAATAGAATGGAATCAACCCGAGTAGAACGGAATGGAATGGAATGGAACGGAATCGAACGAACCCGAATAGAACGGAACTGAACGGAATGGAACGGAACGGAACGGAACGGAGTGAAATGGAATGGAATGGAATCGAATGGAACCGAATGGAATGGAATGGAATGGAATGGAATGGAATGGAATGGAACCAACTAGAGTAGAATGGAATGGATTGGAAAGGAATGGAATGGAATGGAATGGAATGGAATGGAATGGAATGGAACGGAATCAACCCGAGTGGAGTGGAGTGGAGTGGAGTGGAGTGGAGTGGAGTGGAATGGAGTGGAATGGAATGGAATGGAATAGAATGGAAACAACCCGAGTAGAACGGAATGGAACGGAATGGAACGGAATGGAACGGAACGGAACGGAACGAAACGGAATTCAATGGAATGGAACAGAATGGAATGGAATTCAATGGAATGGAACGGAATTCAATGGAATGGAATGGAATGGAATGGAACGGAACGGAAAGGAACGGAACGGAACGGAACGGAATGGAATGGAATTCAGTGGAATGGAATGGAAAGGAATGGAATTCAATGGAATGGAATTCAATGGAATGGAATGGAATGGAATGGAATGGAATGGAATGGAATGGAACGGAATTCAATGGAATGGAATGGAATGGAATGGAATGGAATGGAATGGAATTCAATGGAATAGAATGGAATGGAATGGAATTCAATGAAACAGAATGGAATGGAATGGAATGGAATGGAATGGAATGGAACGGAATTCAATGGAATGGAATGGAATGGAATGGAATTCAATGGAATGGAATGGAATTCAATGGAATGGAATGGAATGGAATGGAATGGAATGGAATGGAATGGGATGGAATGGAATGGAATCGAATGGAATCGAATGGAATCGAATGGAATGGAATGGAATAAAATGGAATCAACCCGAGTAGAATGGAATGGAATGGAATGGAATGGAATGGAATGGAATGGAATGGAATGGAATTCAAATGGAATGGAATGGAATGGAATGGAATAGAATGGAATGCAATGGAATGGAATGGAAACGAATCGAATTTAATCGAATGGAATCGAATGGAATGGAATGGAATAGAATGGGATCAACCCGAGTAGAACGGAATGGAATGGAATGGAATGGAATGGAATGGAATGGAATGGAACAGAACGCAATGGAACGGAACAGAACAGAACGGAATGGAAAGGAATGATCAACCCGAGAAGAACGGAATGGAATGGAATGGAATGGAATGGAATGCAATGGAATGGAATGGAATGGAACGAACACGAGTAGAACGGAAAAGAATGGAACGGAACGGAACAGAACGGAACGGAACGGAATGGAGTGAAATGCAATGGAATGGAATCGAATGGATTCGAATGGAATGGAATGGAATTGAATGGAATGGAATGGAATGGAATGGAATCGAATGGAATCGAATGGAATCGAATGGAATGGAATGGAATAGAATGGAATCAACCCGAGTAGAACGGAATGGAATGGAATGGAATGGAATGGAATGGAATGGAATGGAATGGAATTCAATGGAATGGAATGGAATGGAATGGAATGGAATTCAGTGGAATCGAATGGAATGGAATGGAATGGAATGGAATGGAATGGAATGGAATGGAATGGAATCAACCCGAGTAGAACGGAATGGAATGGAATGGAATGGAATGGAATGGAATGGAATGGAATGGAACCGAATGGAATGGAATTTAATGGAATGGAATGGAATGGAATGGAATGGAATGGAATTCAATGGAATAGAATGGAATGGAATGGAATGGAATGGAACGGAACGGAACGCAACGCAACGCAACGGAACGGAACGGAACGGAACGGAACTGAACGGAATGGAATGGAATGGAATCAACCCGAGTAGAACGGAATGCAATGGAATGGAATGGAATGGAACGGAACGGAACGGAACGGAACGGAACGGAATGGAATGAAATGGAATGGAATGGAATCAAATTGAATCGAATGGAATAGAATGGAATGGAATGGAATGGAATAGAAAGGAATCGAATCGAATCGAATGGAATCGAATGGAATGGAATGGAATGGAATGGAATGGAATGGAATGGAATGGAATGGAATGGAATGGAATGGAATGGAATCAACCCGTGTAGAATGTAATGGATTGGAATGGAATGGAATGGAATGGAATGGAATGGAATGGAATGGAATGGAATGGAATTCAATGGAATAGAATGGAATGGAATGGAATTCAATGGAACAGAATGGAATGGAATGGAATGGAATGGAATGGAATGGAATGGAATGGAATCGAATGGAATCGAATGGAATCGAATGGAATCGAATGGAATGGAATGGAATAGAATGGAATCAACCCGAGTAGAACGGAATGGAATGGAATGGAACGGAATGGAACGAACCCGAATAGAACGGAACTGAACGGAATGGAACGGAACGGAACGGAACGGAGTGAAATGGAATGGAATGGAATCGAATGGAACCGAATGGAATGGAATGGAATGGAATGGAATGGAATGGAATGGAACCAACTAGAGTAGAATGGAATGGATTGGAAAGGAATGGAATGGAATGGAATGGAATGGAATGGAATGGAATGGAATGGAATGGAATGGAACGGAATCAACCCGAGTGGAGTGGAGTGGAGTGGAGTGGAGTGGAGTGGAGTGGAGTGGAATGGAGTGGAATGGAATGGAATGGAATAGAATGGAATCAACCCGAGTAGAACGGAATGGAATGGAATGGAATGGAATGGAACGGAATGGAACAGAACGGAATGGAACGGAACGGAACGGAACGGAATGGAATTTAACGAACCCGAGTAGAACGGAATGGAATGGAATGGAATGGAATGGAATGGAATGGAATCGAATCGAATGGAATGGAATGGAATGGAATGGAATGGAATGGAATGGAATGCAATGGAATGGAATCAACCCGAGTAGAACGGAATGGAATGGAATGGAATGGAATGGAATGGAACAGAACGCAATGGAACGGAACGGAACAGAACGGAATGGAAAGGAATGATCAACCCGAGAAGAACGGAATGGAATGGAATGGAATGGAATTCAATGGAATAGAATGGAATGGAATGGAATGGAATGGAATGGAATGGAATGGAATGGAATGGAATGGAATGGAATGGAATCGAATGGAATCGAATGGAATCGATTGGAATGGAATGGAATGGAATGGAATGGAATGGAATGGAATTGAATGGAATCGAATCAACCCGAGTAGATCGGAATGGAATGGAATGGAATGGAATGGAACGGAATGGAACGGAATGGAATGGAACGGAATGGAATGGAATGGAATTCAATGGAATGGAATGGAATGGAATGGAATGGAATGGAATGGAATGGAATGGAATCGAATTGAATCGAATGGAATCGAATGGAATAGAATGGAATAGAATGGAATGGAATGGAATAGAATGGAATCAACCCGAGTAGAACGGAACGGAACGGAACGGAACGGAACGGAACGGAAAGGAATGGAATGGAATGGAACGGAATTCAATGCAATGGAACGGAATTCAATGGAATGGAACGGAATGGAACGGAATGGAACGGAACGGAATGGAAAGGAATGGAATGGAATGGAATGGAATGGAACGGAATGGAATGGAACGGAATGGAATGGAATGGAATTCCATGGAATTCCATGGAATGGAATGGAATGGAATGGAATGGAATGGAATGGAATTCAATGGAATAGAATGGAATGGAATGAAATCAACACAAGTAGAAAGGAATGGATCGGAACGGAATGGAATGGAATGAACCCGAGTAGAACGGAATGGAATGGAATGGAATGGAATGGAAAAGAATGGAATCGAGTGGAATGGAATGGAATAGAATGGAATCAACCCGAGTAGAACGGAATGGAACGGAATGGAACGGAATGGAACGGAACGGAACGGAACGGAACGGAACGGAATGGAATTCAATGGAATGGAACGGAATGGAATGGAATTCAATGGAATGGAACGGAATTCAATGGAATGGAAAGGAATGGAACGGAACGGAACGGAACGGAACGGAACGGAATGGAATGGAATTCAATGGAATGGATTGGAATGGAATGGAATTCAATCTAATGGAATTCAATGGAATGGAATGGAATGGAATGGAATGGAATGGAATGGAACGGAATTCAATGGAATGGAATGGAATGGAATGGAATTCAATGGAATGGAATGGAATTCAATGGAATGGAATGGAATTCAATGGAATGGAATGGAATGGAATGGAATCGAATGGAATCGAATGGAATCGAATGGAATGGAATGGAATAGAATGGAATCAACCCGAGTAGAACGGAAAGGAACGGAATGGAACGGAATGGAACGGAACGGAACGGAACGGAAAGGAACAGAATTCAATGGAATGGAACGGAATGGAATGGAATTCAATGGAATGGAACGGAATTCAATGGAATGGAATGGAATGGAATGGAACGGAACGGAACGGAACGGAACGAAACGGAACGGAACGGAACGGAACGGAACGGAAAAGAATGGAATGGAATTCAATGGAATGGAATGGAATGGAATGGAATCCAATGGAATGGAATTCAATGGAATGGAATGGAATGGAATGGAATGGAACGGAATTCAATGGAATGGAATGGAATGGAATGGAATTCAATGGAATGGAATGGAATTCCATGGAATGGAATGGAATGGAATGGAATGGAATGGAATGGAATGGAATCGAATGGAATCGAATGGAATCGAATGGAATCGAATGGAATGGAATGGAATACAATGGAATCAACCCGAGTGGAATGGAATGGAATGGAATGGTATGGAATGGAATGGAACGGAATGGAATGGAATGGAATGGAATGGAATGGAATGGAATGGAATTCAAATGGAATGGAATGGAATGGAATGCAATGGAATGGAATGGAACGGAATTCAATGGAATGGAATGGAATTCTATGGAATGGAATGGAATCGAATGGAATCAAATGGAATCGAATGGAATCGAATGGAATCGAATGGAATGGAATGGAATGGAATGGAATAGAATGGAATCAACCCTAGTGGAATGGAACGGAACGGAACGGAACGGAACGGAACGGAATGGAATAGAATGGAATCAACCCGAGTAGAACGGAATGGAATGGAATGGAATTGAATGGAACAGAATTCAATGGAATGGAATGGAATGGAATGGAATTCAATGGAATGGAATGGAATGGAATGGAATGGAATGGAATGGAATGGAGTTCAATGGAATGGAATGGAATGGAATGGAATGGAATGGAATGGAATCGAATGGAATCGAATGGAATCGAATGGAATGGAATGGAATAGAATGGAATCAACCCGAGTAGAACGGAATGGAATGGAATGGAACGGAATGGAACGAACCCGAATAGAACGGAACTGAACGGAATGGAACGGAACGGAACGGAACGGAGTGAAATGGAATGGAATGGAATCGAATGGAACCGAATGGAATGGAATGGAATGGAATGGAATGGAATGGAATGGAATGGAATGGAACCAACTAGAGTAGAATGGAATGGATTGGAAAGGAATGGAATGGAATGGAATGGAATGGAATGGAATGGAATGGAATGGAACGGAATCAACCCGAGTGGAGTGGAGTGGAGTGGAGTGGAGTGGAGTGGAGTGGAATGGAGTGGAATGGAATGGAATGGAATAGAATGGAATCAACCCGAGTAGAACGGAAAGGAACGGAATGGAACGGAATGGAACGGAACGGAACGGAACGGAACGGAACAGAATTCAATGGAATGGAACGGAATGGAATGGAATTCAATGGAATGGAACGGAATTCAATGGAATGGAATGGAATGGAATGGAACGGAACGGAACGGAATGGAACGAAACGGAACGGAACGGAACGGAACGGAACGGAATGGAATGGAATTCAATGGAATGGAATGGAATGGAATGGAATTCAATGGAATGGAATTCAATGGAATGGAATGGAATGGAATGGAATGGAATGGAATGGAACGGAATTCAATGGAATGGAATGGAATGGAATGGAATGGAATGGAATGGAATTCAAATGGAATGGAATGGAATGGAATGCAATGGAATGGAATGGAACCGAATTCAATGGAATGGAATGGAATGGAATGGAATTCTATGGAATGGAATGGAATCGAATGGAATCAAATGGAATCGAATGGAATCGAATGGAATCGAATGGAATGGAATGGATTGGAATGGAATAGAATGGAATCAACCCGAGTGGAATGGAAAGGAACGGAACGGAACGGAACGGAACGGAAAGGAATGGAATAGAATGGAATCAATCCGAGTAGAACGGAATGGAGTGGAATGGAATTGAATGGAACAGAATTCAATGGAATGGAATGGAATGGAATGGAATTCAATGGAATGGAATGGAATGGAATGGAATGGAGTTCAATGGAATGGAATGGAATGGAATGGAATGGAATGGAATGGAATGGAATGGAATCGAATGGAATCGAATGGAATCGAATGGAATGGAATGGAATAGAATGGAATCAACCCGAGTAGAACGGAATGGAATGGAATGGAACGGAATGGAACGAACCCGAATAGAACGGAACTGAACGGAATGGAACGGAACGGAACGGAACGGAGTGAAATGGAATGGAATGGAATCGAATGGAACCGAATGGAATGGAATGGAATGGAATGGAATGGAATGGAATGGAATGGAATGGAACCAACTAGAGTAGAATGGAATGGATTGGAAAGGAATGGAATGGAATGGAATGGAATGGAATGGAATGGAATGGAATGGAATGGAATGGAACGGAATCAACCCGAGTGGAGTGGAGTGGAGTGGAGTGGAGTGGAGTGGAGTGGAATGGAGTGGAATGGAATGGAATGGAATAGAATGGAATCAACCCGAGTAGAACGGAATGGAATGGAATGGAATGGAATGGAACGGAATGGAACAGAACGGAATGGAACGGAACGGAACGGAACGGAATGGAATTTAACGAACCCGAGTAGAACGGAATGGAATGGAATGGAATGGAATGGAATGGAATGGAATCGAATCGAATGGAATGGAATGGAATGGAATGGAATGGAATGGAATGGAATGGAATGCAATGGAATGGAATCAACCCGAGTAGAACGGAATGGAATGGAATGGAATGGAATGGAATGGAATGGAACAGAACGCAATGGAACGGAACGGAACAGAACGGAATGGAAAGGAATGATCAACCCGAGAAGAACGGAATGGAATGGAATGGAATGGAATTCAATGGAATAGAATGGAATGGAATGGAATGGAATGGAATGGAATGGAATGGAATGGAATGGAATCGAATGGAATCGAATGGAATCGATTGGAATGGAATGGAATGGAATGGAATGGAATGGAATGGAATTGAATGGAATCGAATCAACCCGAGTAGATCGGAATGGAATGGAATGGAATGGAATGGAACGGAATGGAACGGAAAGGAATGGAACGGAATGGAATGGAATGGAATTCAATGGAATGGAATGGAATGGAATGGAATGGAATGGAATGGAATGGAATGGAATGGAATCGAATTGAATCGAATGGAATCGAATGGAATAGAATGGAATAGAATGGAATGGAATGGAATAGAATGGAATCAACCCGAGTAGAACGGAACGGAACGGAACGGAACGGAACGGAACGGAAAGGAATGGAATGGAATGGAACGGAATTCAATGCAATGGAACGGAATTCAATGGAATGGAACGGAATGGAACGGAATGGAACGGAACGGAATGGAAAGGAATGGAATGGAATGGAATGGAATGGAACGGAATGGAATGGAACGGAATGGAATGGAATGGAATTCCATGGAATTCCATGGAATGGAATGGAATGGAATGGAATGGAATGGAATGGAATTCAATGGAATAGAATGGAATGGAATGAAATCAACACAAGTAGAAAGGAATGGAACGGAACGGAATGGAATGGAATGAACCCGAGTAGAACGGAATGGAATGGAATGGAATGGAATGGAAAGGAATGGAATCGAGTGGAATGGAATGGAATAGAATGGAATCAACCCGAGTAGAACGGAATGGAACGGAATGGAACGGAATGGAACGGAACGGAACGGAACGGAACGGAACGGAATGGAATTCAATGGAATGGAACGGAATGGAATGGAATTCAATGGAATGGAACGGAATTCAATGGAATGGAAAGGAATGGAATGGAACGGAACGGAACGGAACGGAACGGAATGGAATGGAATTCAATGGAATGGATTGGAATGGAATGGAATTCAATCTAATGGAATTCAATGGAATGGAATGGAATGGAATGGAATGGAATGGAACGGAATTCAATGGAATGGAATGGAATGGAATGGAATTCAATGGAATGGAATGGAATTCAATGGAATGGAATGGAATTCAATGGAATGGAATGGAATGGAATGGAATCGAATGGAATCGAATGGAATCGAATGGAATGGAATGGAATAGAATGGAATCAACCCGAGTAGAACGGAAAGGAACGGAATGGAACGGAATGGAACGGAACGGAACGGAACGGAAAGGAACAGAATTCAATGGAATGGAACGGAATGGAATGGAATTCAATGGAATGGAACGGAATTCAATGGAATGGAATGGAATGGAATGGAACGGAACGGAACGGAACGGAACGAAACGGAACGGAACGGAACGGAACGGAACGGAACGGAATGGAATGGAATTCAATGGAATGGAATGGAATGGAATGGAATCCAATGGAATGGAATTCAATGGAATGGAATGGAATTCAATGGAATGGAACGGAATTCAATGGAATGGAATGGAATGGAATGGAATTCAATGGAATGGAATGGAATTCCATGGAATGGAATGGAATGGAATGGAATGGAATGGAATGGAATCGAATGGAATCGAATGGAATCGAATGGAATCGAATGGAATGGAATGGAATAGAATGGAATCAACCCGAGTGGAATGGAATGGAATGGAATGGTATGGAATGGAATGGAACGGAACGGAATGGAATGGAATGGAATGGAATGGAATGGAATGGAATTCAAATGGAATGGAATGGAATGGAATGCAATGGAATGGAATGGAACGGAATTCAATGGAATGGAATGGAATTCTATGGAATGGAATGGAATCGAATGGAATCAAATGGAATCGAATGGAATCGAATGGAATGGAATGGAATGGAATGGAATGGAATGGAATGGAATAGAATGGAATCAACCCTAGTGGAATGGAACGGAACGGAACGGAACGGAACGGAACGGAATGGAATAGAATGGAATCAACCCGAGTAGAACGGAATGGAATGGAATGGAATTGAATGGAACAGAATTCAATGGAATGGAATGGAATGGAATGGAATTCAATGGAATGGAATGGAATGGAATGGAATGGAATGGAATGGAATGGAGTTCAATGGAATGGAATGGAATGGAATGGAATGGAATGGAATGGAATCGAATGGAATCGAATGGAATCGAATGGAATGGAATGGAATAGAATGGAATCAACCCGAGTAGAACGGAATGGAATGGAATGGAACGGAATGGAACGAACCCGAATAGAACGGAACTGAACGGAATGGAACGGAACGGAACGGAACGGAGTGAAATGGAATGGAATGGAATCGAATGGAACCGAATGGAATGGAATGGAATGGAATGGAATGGAATGGAATGGAATGGAATGGAATGGAATGGAATGGAACCAACTAGAGTAGAATGGAATGGATTGGAAAGGAATGGAATGGAATGGAATGGAATGGAATGGAATGGAATGGAATGGAACGGAATCAACCCGAGTGGAGTGGAGTGGAGTGGAGTGGAGTGGAGTGGAGTGGAATGGAGTGGAATGGAATGGAATGGAATAGAATGGAATCAACCCGAGTAGAACGGAAAGGAACGGAATGGAACGGAATGGAACGGAACGGAACGGAACGGAACGGAACAGAATTCAATGGAATGGAACGGAATGGAATGGAATTCAATGGAATGGAACGGAATTCAATGGAATGGAATGGAATGGAATGGAACGGAACGGAACGGAATGGAACGAAACGGAACGGAACGGAACGGAACGGAACGGAATGGAATGGAATTCAATGGAATGGAATGGAATGGAATGGAATTCAATGGAATGGAATTCAATGGAATGGAATGGAATGGAATGGAATGGAATGGAATGGAACGGAATTCAATGGAATGGAATGGAATGGAATGGAATGGAATGGAATGGAATTCAAATGGAATGGAATGGAATGGAATGCAATGGAATGGAATGGAACCGAATTCAATGGAATGGAATGGAATGGAATGGAATTCTATGGAATGGAATGGAATCGAATGGAATCAAATGGAATCGAATGGAATCGAATGGAATCGAATGGAATGGAATGGATTGGAATGGAATAGAATGGAATCAACCCGAGTGGAATGGAAAGGAACGGAACGGAACGGAACGGAACGGAAAGGAATGGAATAGAATGGAATCAATCCGAGTAGAACGGAATGGAGTGGAATGGAATTGAATGGAACAGAATTCAATGGAATGGAATGGAATGGAATGGAATTCAATGGAATGGAATGGAATGGAATGGAATGGAATGGAATGGAGTTCAATGGAATGGAATGGAATGGAATGGAATGGAATGGAATGGAATGGAATGGAATCGAATGGAATCGAATGGAATCGAATGGAATGGAATGGAATAGAATGGAATCAACCCGAGTAGAACGGAATGGAATGGAATGGAACGGAATGGAACGAACCCGAATAGAACGGAACTGAACGGAATGGAACGGAACGGAACGGAACGGAGTGAAATGGAATGGAATGGAATCGAATGGAACCGAATGGAATGGAATGGAATGGAATGGAATGGAATGGAATGGAATGGAACCAACTAGAGTAGAATGGAATGGATTGGAAAGGAATGGAATGGAATGGAATGGAATGGAATGGAATGGAATGGAATGGAATGGAATGGAACGGAATCAACCCGAGTGGAGTGGAGTGGAGTGGAGTGGAGTGGAGTGGAGTGGAATGGAGTGGAATGGAATGGAATGGAATAGAATGGAATCAACCCGAGTAGAACGGAATGGAATGGAATGGAATGGAATGGAACGGAATGGAACAGAACGGAATGGAACGGAACGGAACGGAACGGAATGGAATTTAACGAACCCGAGTAGAACGGAATGGAATGGAATGGAATGGAATGGAATGGAATGGAATCGAATCGAATGGAATGGAATGGAATGGAATGGAATGGAATGGAATGGAATGGAATGGAATGCAATGGAATGGAATCAACCCGAGTAGAACGGAATGGAATGGAATGGAATGGAATGGAATGGAACAGAACGCAATGGAACGGAACGGAACAGAACGGAATGGAAAGGAATGATCAACCCGAGAAGAACGGAATGGAATGGAATGGAATGGAATTCAATGGAATAGAATGGAATGGAATGGAATGGAATGGAATGGAATGGAATGGAATGGAATGGAATGGAATGGAATGGAATGGAATTGAATGGAATCGAATCAACCCGAGTAGATCGGAATGGAATGGAATGGAATGGAATGGAACGGAATGGAAGGAATGGAATGGAATTCAATGGAATAGAATGGAATGGAATGGAATGGAATGGAATGGAATGGAATTGAATGGACTTGAATGGAATCGAATGGAATGTAATGGAATAGAATGGAATCAACCCGAGTAGAACGGAATGGAATGGAATGGAATGGAACGGAATTCAATGCAATGGATCGGAATTCAATGGAATGGAACGGAATGGAACGGAACATAATAGAACTTAATGGAATGGAATGGAATGGAATGGAATGGAATGGAACGGAATGGAATGGAACGGAATGGAATGGAATGGAATTCAATGGAATGGAATGGAATGGAATGGAATGGAATGGAATGGAATGGAATGGAATGGAATCGAATTGAATCGAATGGAATCGAATGGAATAGAATGGAATAGAATGGAATGGAATGGAATAGAATGGAATCAACCCGAGTAGAACGGAACGGAACGGAACGGAACGGAACGGAACGGAAAGGAATGGAATGGAATGGAACGGAATTCAATGCAATGGAACGGAATTCAATGGAATGGAACGGAATGGAACGGAATGGAACGGAACGGAATGGAAAGGAATGGAATGGAATGGAATGGAATGGAACGGAATGGAATGGAACGGAATGGAATGGAATGGAATGGAATGGAATTCAATGGAATGGAATGGAATTCAATGGAATGGAATTCTATGGAATTCAATGGAATGGAATGGAATGGAATGGAATGGAATGGAATTCAATGGAATGGAATGGAATCGAATGGAATGGAATGGAATGGAATTCCATGGAATTCCATGGAATGGAATGGAATGGAATGGAATTCAATGGAATAGAATGGAATGGAATGAAATCAACACAAGTAGAAAGGAATGGAACGGAACGGAATGGAATGGAATGAACCCGAGTAGAACGGAATGGAATGGAATGGAATGGAATGGAAAGGAATGGAATCGAGTGGAATGGAATGGAATAGAATGGAATCAACCCGAGTAGAACGGAATGGAACGGAATGGAACGGAACGGAACGGAACGGAACGGAACGGAACGGAATTCAATGGAATGGAACGGAATGGAATGGAATTCAATGGAATGGAACGGAATTCAATGGAATGGAATGGAATGGAATGGAACGGAACGGAACGGAACGGAATGGAATGGAATTCAATGGAATGGATTGGAATGGAATGGAATTCAATCTAATGGAATTCAATGGAATGGAATGGAATGGAATGGAATGGAATGGAATGGAATGGAATGGAATGGAACGGAATTCAATGGAATGGAATGGAATGGAATGGAATTCTATGGAATGGAATGGAATTCAATGGAATGGAATGGAATGGAATGGAATGGAATGGAATCGAATGGAATCGAATGGAATCGAATGGAATGGAATGGAATAGAATGGAATCAACCCGAGTAGAATGGAATGGAATGGAATGGAATGGAATGGAATGGAATGGAATGGAATGGAATTCAAATGGAATGGAATGGAATGGAATGGAATGGAATTGAATGGAATGGAACGGAATTCATTGGAATGGAATGGAATGGAATGGAATTCAATGGAATGGAATGGAATGGAATGGAATCGAATGGAATCGAATGGAATCGAATGGAATCGAATGGAATCGAATGGAATGGAATGGAATAGAATGGAATCAACCCGAGTGGAATGGAACGGAACGGAACGGAACGGAACGGAACGGAATGGAATAGAATGGAATCAACCCGAGTAGAACGGAATGGAATGGAATGGAATGGAATGGAACAGAATTCAATGGAATGGAATGGAATGGAATGGAATTCAATGGAATGGAATGGAATGGAATGGAATGGAATGGAATGGAATGGAATGGAGTTCCATGGAATGGAATGGAATGGAATTGAATGGAATGGAATGGAAAGGAATGGAATCGAATGGAATCGAATGGAATCGAATGGAATCGAATGGAATGGAATGGAATAGAATGGAATCAATCCGAGTAGAACGGAACGGAACGGAACGGAACGGAACGGAAAGGAATGGAATGGAATGGAACGGAATTCCATGCAATGGATCGGAATTCAATGGAATGGAACGGAATGGAACGGAATGGAATGGAATGGAACGGAATGGAATTTAATGGAATTCAATGGAATGGAATGGAATGGAATGGAATGGAATGGAATGGAATGGAATCGAATTGAATCGAATGGAATAGAATGGAATCGAATGGAATGGAATGGAATAGAATGGAATCAACCCGAGTAGAACGGAACGGAACGGAACGGAACGGAACGGAAAGGAATGGAATGGAATGGAATTGAATGGAATGGAACGGAATTCAATGGAATGGAATGGAATTGAATGGAATTCAATGGAATGGAATGGAATCGAATGGAATCGAATGGAATCGAATGGATTCGAATGGAATCGACTGGAATCGAATGGAATGGAATGGAATAGAATGGAATCAACCCGAGTAGAACGGAAAGGAACGGAATGGAACGGAATGGAACGGAACGGAACGGAACGGAACGGAACAGAATTCAATGGAATGGAACGGAATGGAATGGAATTCAATGGAATGGAACGGAATTCAATGGAATGGAATGGAATGGAATGGAACGGAACGGAACGGAACGGAACGAAACGGAACGGAACGGAACGGAACGGAACGGAATGGAATGGAATTCAATGGAATGGAATGGAATGGAATGGAATTCAATGGAATGGAATTCAATGGAATGGAATGGAATGGAATGGAATGGAATGGAATGGAACGGAATTCAATGGAATGGAATGGAATGGAATTCAAATGGAATGGAATGGAATGGAATGCAATGGAATGGAATGGAACGGAATTCAATGGAATGGAATGGAATGGAATGGAATTCTATGGAATGGAATGGAATCGAATGGAATCAAATGGAATCGAATGGAATCGAATGGAATCGAATGGAATGGAATGGAATGGAATGGAATAGAATGGAATCAACCCGAGTGGAATGGAACGGAACGGAACGGAACTGAATGGAACGGAACGGAACGGAATGGAATAGAATGGAATCAACCCGAGTAGAACGGAATGGAATGGAATGGAATTGAATGGAACAGAATTCAATGGAATGGAATGGAATGGAATGGAATTCAATGGAATGGAATGGAATGGAATGGAATGGAATGGAATGGAGTTCAATGGAATGGAATGGAATGGAATGGAATGGAATGGAATGGAATGGAATCGAATGGAATCGAATGGAATCGAATGGAATGGAATGGAATAGAATGGAATCAACCCGAGTAGAACGGAATGGAATGGAATGGAACGGAATGGAACGAACCCGAATAGAACGGAACTGAACGGAATGGAACGGAACGGAACGGAACGCAGTGAAATGGAATGGAATGGAATCGAATGGAACCGAATGGAATGGAATGGAATGGAATGGAATGGAATGGAATGGAATGGAACCAACTAGAGTAGAATGGAATGGATTGGAAAGGAATGGAATGGAATGGAATGGAATGGAATGGAATGGAATGGAATGGAATGGAATGGAACGGAATCAACCCGAGTGGAGTGGAGTGGAGTGGAGTGGAGTGGAGTGGAGTGGAATGGAGTGGAATGGAATGGAATGGAATAGAATGGAATCAACCCGAGTAGAACGGAATGGAATGGAATGGAATGGAATGGAACGGAATGGAACAGAACGGAATGGAACGGAACGGAACGGAACGGAATGGAATTTAACGAACCCGAGTAGAACGGAATGGAATGGAATGGAATGGAATGGAATGGAATGGAATGGAATTCAATGGAATGGAATGGAATGGAATGGAATGGAATGGAATTCAGTGGAATCGAATGGAATGGAATGGAATGGAATGGAATGGAATGGAATGGAATGGAATGGAATGGAATCAACCCGAGTAGAACGGAATGGAATGGAATGGAATGGAATGGAATGGAATGGAATGGAATGGAATGGAACCGAATGGAATGGAACGGAATGGAATGGAGTGGAATGGAATGGAATGGAATGGAATGGAATGGAATGGAATGGAATGGAATGGAATTCAATGGAATAGAATGGAATGGAATGGAATGCAATGGAATGGAATGGAACGGAACGGAACGCAACGCAACGCAACGGAACGGAACGGAACGGAACGGAACTGAACGTAATGGAATGGACTGGAATCAACCCGAGTAGAACGGAATGGAATGGAATGGAATGGAATGGAACGGAACGGAACGGAACGGAACGGAACGGAACGGAATGGAATGAAATGGAATGGAATGGAATCGAATTGAATCGAATGGAATAGAATGGAATGGAATGGAATGGAATAGAAAGGAATCGAATCGAATCGAATGGAATCGAATGGAATCGAATGGAACGGAATGGAATGGAATGGAATGGAATGGAATGGAATCAACCCGTGTAGAATGTAATGGATTGGAATGGAATGGAATGGAATGGAATGGAATGGAATGGAATGGAATGGAATGGAATGGAATGGAATTCAATGGAATAGAATGGAATGGAATGGAATTCAATGGAACAGAATGGAATGGAATGGAATGGAATGGAATGGAATGGAATGGAATCGAATGGAATCGAATGGAATCGAATGGAATCGAATGGAATGGAATGGAATAGAATGGAATCAACCCGAGTAGAACGGAATGGAATGGAATGGAACGGAATCGAACGAACCCGAATAGAACGGAACTGAACGGAATGGAACGGAACGGAACGGAACGGAGTGAAATGGAATGGAATGGAATCGAATGGAACCGAATGGAATGGAATGGAATGGAATGGAATGGAATGGAATGGAATGGAACCAACTAGAGTAGAATGGAATGGATTGGAAAGGAATGGAATGGAATGGAATGGAATGGAATGGAATGGAATGGAACGGAATCAACCCGAGTGGAGTGGAGTGGAGTGGAGTGGAGTGGAGTGGAGTGGAATGGAGTGGAATGGAATGGAATGGAATAGAATGGAAACAACCCGAGTAGAACGGAATGGAACGGAATGGAACGGAATGGAACGGAACGGAACGGAACGAAACGGAATTCAATGGAATGGAACAGAATGGAATGGAATTCAATGGAATGGAACGGAATTCAATGGAATGGAATGGAATGGAATGGAACGGAACGGAAAGGAACGGAACGGAACGGAACGGAATGGAATGGAATTCAGTGGAATGGAATGGAAAGGAATGGAATTCAATGGAATGGAATTCAATGGAATGGAATGGAATGGAATGGAATGGAATGGAATGGAATGGAACGGAATTCAATGGAATGGAATGGAATGGAATGGAATGGAATGGAATGGAATTCAATGGAATAGAATGGAATGGAATGGAATTCAATGAAACAGAATGGAATGGAATGGAATGGAATGGAATGGAATGGAACGGAATTCAATGGAATGGAATGGAATGGAATGGAATTCAATGGAATGGAATGGAATTCAATGGAATGGAATGGAATGGAATGGAATGGAATGGAATGGAATGGGATGGAATGGAATGGAATCGAATGGAATCGAATGGAATCGAATGGAATGGAATGGAATAGAATGGAATCAACCCGAGTAGAATGGAATGGAATGGAATGGAATGGAATGGAATGGAATGGAATGGAATGGAATTCAAATGGAATGGAATGGAATGGAATGGAATAGAATGGAATGCAATGGAATGGAATGGAAACGAATCGAATTTAATCGAATGGAATCGAATGGAATGGAATGGAATAGAATGGGATCAACCCGAGTAGAACGGAATGGAATGGAATGGAATGGAATGGAATGGAATGGAATGGAACAGAACGCAATGGAACGGAACAGAACAGAACGGAATGGAAAGGAATGATCAACCCGAGAAGAACGGAATGGAATGGAATGGAATGGAATGGAATGCAATGGAATGGAATGGAATGGAACGAACACGAGTAGAACGGAAAAGAATGGAACGGAACGGAACAGAACGGAACGGAACGGAATGGAGTGAAATGCAATGGAATGGAATCGAATGGATTCGAATGGAATGGAATGGAATTGAATGGAATGGAATGGAATGGAATGGAATCGAATGGAATCGAATGGAATCGAATGGAATGGAATGGAATAGAATGGAATCAACCCGAGTAGAACGGAATGGAATGGAATGGAATGGAATGGAATGGAATGGAATGGAATGGAATTCAATGGAATGGAATGGAATGGAATGGAATGGAATTCAGTGGAATCGAATGGAATGGAATGGAATGGAATGGAATGGAATGGAATGGAATGGAATGGAATCAACCCGAGTAGAACGGAATGGAATGGAATGGAATGGAATGGAATGGAATGGAATGGAATGGAACCGAATGGAATGGAATTTAATGGAATGGAATGGAATGGAATGGAATGGAATGGAATTCAATGGAATAGAATGGAATGGAATGGAATGGAATGGAACGGAACGGAACGCAACGCAACGCAACGGAACGGAACGGAACGGAACGGAACTGAACGGAATGGAATGGAATGGAATCAACCCGAGTAGAACGGAATGCAATGGAATGGAATGGAATGGAACGGAACGGAACGGAACGGAACGGAACGGAATGGAATGAAATGGAATGGAATGGAATCAAATTGAATCGAATGGAATAGAATGGAATGGAATGGAATGGAATAGAAAGGAATCGAATCGAATCGAATGGAATCGAATGGAATGGAATGGAATGGAATGGAATGGAATGGAATGGAATGGAATGGAATGGAATGGAATGGAATGGAATCAACCCGTGTAGAATGTAATGGATTGGAATGGAATGGAATGGAATGGAATGGAATGGAATGGAATGGAATGGAATGGAATTCAATGGAATAGAATGGAATGGAATGGAATTCAATGGAACAGAATGGAATGGAATGGAATGGAATGGAATGGAATGGAATGGAATGGAATCGAATGGAATCGAATGGAATCGAATGGAATCGAATGGAATGGAATGGAATAGAATGGAATCAACCCGAGTAGAACGGAATGGAATGGAATGGAACGGAATGGAACGAACCCGAATAGAACGGAACTGAACGGAATGGAACGGAACGGAACGGAACGGAGTGAAATGGAATGGAATGGAATCGAATGGAACCGAATGGAATGGAATGGAATGGAATGGAATGGAATGGAATGGAATGGAACCAACTAGAGTAGAATGGAATGGATTGGAAAGGAATGGAATGGAATGGAATGGAATGGAATGGAATGGAATGGAATGGAATGGAATGGAATGGAACGGAATCAACCCGAGTGGAGTGGAGTGGAGTGGAGTGGAGTGGAGTGGAGTGGAGTGGAATGGAGTGGAATGGAATGGAATGGAATAGAATGGAATCAACCCGAGTAGAACGGAATGGAATGGAATGGAATGGAATGGAACGGAATGGAACAGAACGGAATGGAACGGAACGGAACGGAACGGAATGGAATTTAACGAACCCGAGTAGAACGGAATGGAATGGAATGGAATGGAATGGAATGGAATGGAATCGAATCGAATGGAATGGAATGGAATGGAATGGAATGGAATGGAATGGAATGCAATGGAATGGAATCAACCCGAGTAGAACGGAATGGAATGGAATGGAATGGAATGGAATGGAACAGAACGCAATGGAACGGAACGGAACAGAACGGAATGGAAAGGAATGATCAACCCGAGAAGAACGGAATGGAATGGAATGGAATGGAATTCAATGGAATAGAATGGAATGGAATGGAATGGAATGGAATGGAATGGAATGGAATGGAATGGAATGGAATGGAATGGAATCGAATGGAATCGAATGGAATCGATTGGAATGGAATGGAATGGAATGGAATGGAATGGAATGGAATTGAATGGAATCGAATCAACCCGAGTAGATCGGAATGGAATGGAATGGAATGGAATGGAACGGAATGGAACGGAATGGAATGGAACGGAATGGAATGGAATGGAATTCAATGGAATGGAATGGAATGGAATGGAATGGAATGGAATGGAATGGAATGGAATGGAATCGAATTGAATCGAATGGAATCGAATGGAATAGAATGGAATAGAATGGAATGGAATGGAATAGAATGGAATCAACCCGAGTAGAACGGAACGGAACGGAACGGAACGGAACGGAAAGGAAAGGAATGGAATGGAATGGAACGGAATTCAATGCAATGGAACGGAATTCAATGGAATGGAACGGAATGGAACGGAATGGAACGGAACGGAATGGAAAGGAATGGAATGGAATGGAATGGAATGGAACGGAATGGAATGGAACGGAATGGAATGGAATGGAATTCCATGGAATTCCATGGAATGGAATGGAATGGAATGGAATGGAATGGAATGGAATTCAATGGAATAGAATGGAATGGAATGAAATCAACACAAGTAGAAAGGAATGGATCGGAACGGAATGGAATGGAATGAACCCGAGTAGAACGGAATGGAATGGAATGGAATGGAATGGAAAAGAATGGAATCGAGTGGAATGGAATGGAATAGAATGGAATCAACCCGAGTAGAACGGAATGGAACGGAATGGAACGGAATGGAACGGAACGGAACGGAACGGAACGGAACGGAATGGAATTCAATGGAATGGAACGGAATGGAATGGAATTCAATGGAATGGAACGGAATTCAATGGAATGGAAAGGAATGGAACGGAACGGAACGGAACGGAACGGAACGGAATGGAATGGAATTCAATGGAATGGATTGGAATGGAATGGAATTCAATCTAATGGAATTCAATGGAATGGAATGGAATGGAATGGAATGGAATGGAATGGAACGGAATTCAATGGAATGGAATGGAATGGAATGGAATTCAATGGAATGGAATGGAATTCAATGGAATGGAATGGAATTCAATGGAATGGAATGGAATGGAATGGAATCGAATGGAATCGAATGGAATCGAATGGAATGGAATGGAATAGAATGGAATCAACCCGAGTAGAACGGAAAGGAACGGAATGGAACGGAATGGAACGGAACGGAACGGAACGGAAAGGAACAGAATTCAATGGAATGGAACGGAATGGAATGGAATTCAATGGAATGGAACGGAATTCAATGGAATGGAATGGAATGGAATGGAACGGAACGGAACGGAACGGAACGAAACGGAACGGAACGGAACGGAACGGAACGGAAAAGAATGGAATGGAATTCAATGGAATGGAATGGAATGGAATGGAATCCAATGGAATGGAATTCAATGGAATGGAATGGAATGGAATGGAATGGAACGGAATTCAATGGAATGGAATGGAATGGAATGGAATTCAATGGAATGGAATGGAATTCCATGGAATGGAATGGAATGGAATGGAATGGAATGGAATGGAATCGAATGGAATCGAATGGAATCGAATGGAATCGAATGGAATGGAATGGAATACAATGGAATCAACCCGAGTGGAATGGAATGGAATGGAATGGTATGGAATGGAATGGAACGGAATGGAATGGAATGGAATGGAATGGAATGGAATGGAATGGAATTCAAATGGAATGGAATGGAATGGAATGCAATGGAATGGAATGGAACGGAATTCAATGGAATGGAATGGAATTCTATGGAATGGAATGGAATCGAATGGAATCAAATGGAATCGAATGGAATCGAATGGAATCGAATGGAATGGAATGGAATGGAATGGAATAGAATGGAATCAACCCTAGTGGAATGGAACGGAACGGAACGGAACGGAACGGAACGGAACGGAATGGAATAGAATGGAATCAACCCGAGTAGAACGGAATGGAATGGAATGGAATTGAATGGAACAGAATTCAATGGAATGGAATGGAATGGAATGGAATTCAATGGAATGGAATGGAATGGAATGGAATGGAATGGAATGGAATGGAGTTCAATGGAATGGAATGGAATGGAATGGAATGGAATGGAATGGAATCGAATGGAATCGAATGGAATCGAATGGAATGGAATGGAATAGAATGGAATCAACCCGAGTAGAACGGAATGGAATGGAATGGAACGGAATGGAACGAACCCGAATAGAACGGAACTGAACGGAATGGAACGGAACGGAACGGAACGGAGTGAAATGGAATGGAATGGAATCGAATGGAACCGAATGGAATGGAATGGAATGGAATGGAATGGAATGGAATGGAATGGAATGGAACCAACTAGAGTAGAATGGAATGGATTGGAAAGGAATGGAATGGAATGGAATGGAATGGAATGGAATGGAATGGAATGGAACGGAATCAACCCGAGTGGAGTGGAGTGGAGTGGAGTGGAGTGGAGTGGAGTGGAATGGAGTGGAATGGAATGGAATGGAATAGAATGGAATCAACCCGAGTAGAACGGAAAGGAACGGAATGGAACGGAATGGAACGGAACGGAACGGAACGGAACGGAACAGAATTCAATGGAATGGAACGGAATGGAATGGAATTCAATGGAATGGAACGGAATTCAATGGAATGGAATGGAATGGAATGGAACGGAACGGAACGGAATGGAACGAAACGGAACGGAACGGAACGGAACGGAACGGAATGGAATGGAATTCAATGGAATGGAATGGAATGGAATGGAATTCAATGGAATGGAATTCAATGGAATGGAATGGAATGGAATGGAATGGAATGGAATGGAACGGAATTCAATGGAATGGAATGGAATGGAATGGAATGGAATGGAATGGAATTCAAATGGAATGGAATGGAATGGAATGCAATGGAATGGAATGGAACCGAATTCAATGGAATGGAATGGAATGGAATGGAATTCTATGGAATGGAATGGAATCGAATGGAATCAAATGGAATCGAATGGAATCGAATGGAATCGAATGGAATGGAATGGATTGGAATGGAATAGAATGGAATCAACCCGAGTGGAATGGAAAGGAACGGAACGGAACGGAACGGAACGGAAAGGAATGGAATAGAATGGAATCAATCCGAGTAGAACGGAATGGAGTGGAATGGAATTGAATGGAACAGAATTCAATGGAATGGAATGGAATGGAATGGAATTCAATGGAATGGAATGGAATGGAATGGAATGGAGTTCAATGGAATGGAATGGAATGGAATGGAATGGAATGGAATGGAATGGAATGGAATCGAATGGAATCGAATGGAATCGAATGGAATGGAATGGAATAGAATGGAATCAACCCGAGTAGAACGGAATGGAATGGAATGGAACGGAATGGAACGAACCCGAATAGAACGGAACTGAACGGAATGGAACGGAACGGAACGGAACGGAGTGAAATGGAATGGAATGGAATCGAATGGAACCGAATGGAATGGAATGGAATGGAATGGAATGGAATGGAATGGAATGGAATGGAACCAACTAGAGTAGAATGGAATGGATTGGAAAGGAATGGAATGGAATGGAATGGAATGGAATGGAATGGAATGGAATGGAATGGAATGGAACGGAATCAACCCGAGTGGAGTGGAGTGGAGTGGAGTGGAGTGGAGTGGAGTGGAATGGAGTGGAATGGAATGGAACGGAATTCAATGGAATGGAATGGAATTCTATGGAATGGAATGGAATCGAATGGAATCAAATGGAATCGAATGGAATCGAATGGAATGGAATGGAATGGAATGGAATGGAATGGAATGGAATAGAATGGAATCAACCCTAGTGGAATGGAACGGAACGGAACGGAACGGAACGGAACGGAATGGAATAGAATGGAATCAACCCGAGTAGAACGGAATGGAATGGAATGGAATTGAATGGAACAGAATTCAATGGAATGGAATGGAATGGAATGGAATTCAATGGAATGGAATGGAATGGAATGGAATGGAATGGAATGGAATGGAGTTCAATGGAATGGAATGGAATGGAATGGAATGGAATGGAATGGAATCGAATGGAATCGAATGGAATCGAATGGAATGGAATGGAAAGGAATGGAATGGAATGGAATGGAATGGAATGGAATGGAATGGAACGGAATCAACCCGAGTGGAGTGGAGTGGAGTGGAGTGGAGTGGAGTGGAGTGGAATGGAGTGGAATGGAATGGAATGGAATAGAATGGAATCAACCCGAGTAGAACGGAAAGGAACGGAATGGAACGGAATGGAACGGAACGGAACGGAACGGAACGGAACAGAATTCAATGGAATGGAACGGAATGGAATGGAATTCAATGGAATGGAACGGAATTCAATGGAATGGAATGGAATGGAATGGAACGGAACGGAACGGAATGGAACGAAACGGAACGGAACGGAACGGAACGGAACGGAATGGAATGGAATTCAATGGAATGGAATGGAATGGAATGGAATTCAATGGAATGGAATTCAATGGAATGGAATGGAATGGAATGGAATGGAATGGAATGGAACGGAATTCAATGGAATGGAATGGAATGGAATGGAATGGAATGGAATGGAATTCAAATGGAATGGAATGGAATGGAATGCAATGGAATGGAATGGAACCGAATTCAATGGAATGGAATGGAATGGAATGGAATTCTATGGAATGGAATGGAATCGAATGGAATCAAATGGAATCGAATGGAATCGAATGGAATCGAATGGAATGGAATGGATTGGAATGGAATAGAATGGAATCAACCCGAGTGGAATGGAAAGGAACGGAACGGAACGGAACGGAACGGAAAGGAATGGAATAGAATGGAATCAATCCGAGTAGAACGGAATGGAGTGGAATGGAATTGAATGGAACAGAATTCAATGGAATGGAATGGAATGGAATGGAATTCAATGGAATGGAATGGAATGGAATGGAATGGAATGGAATGGAGTTCAATGGAATGGAATGGAATGGAATGGAATGGAATGGAATGGAATGGAATGGAATCGAATGGAATCGAATGGAATCGAATGGAATGGAATGGAATAGAATGGAATCAACCCGAGTAGAACGGAATGGAATGGAATGGAACGGAATGGAACGAACCCGAATAGAACGGAACTGAACGGAATGGAACGGAACGGAACGGAACGGAGTGAAATGGAATGGAATGGAATCGAATGGAACCGAATGGAATGGAATGGAATGGAATGGAATGGAATGGAATGGAATGGAACCAACTAGAGTAGAATGGAATGGATTGGAAAGGAATGGAATGGAATGGAATGGAATGGAATGGAATGGAATGGAATGGAATGGAATGGAACGGAATCAACCCGAGTGGAGTGGAGTGGAGTGGAGTGGAGTGGAGTGGAGTGGAATGGAGTGGAATGGAATGGAATGGAATAGAATGGAATCAACCCGAGTAGAAAGGAATGGAATGGAATGGAATGGAATGGAACGGAATGGAACAGAACGGAATGGAACGGAACGGAACGGAACGGAATGGAATTTAACGAACCCGAGTAGAACGGAATGGAATGGAATGGAATGGAATGGAATGGAATGGAATCGAATCGAATGGAATGGAATGGAATGGAATGGAATGGAATGGAATGGAATGGAATGCAATGGAATGGAATCAACCCGAGTAGAACGGAATGGAATGGAATGGAATGGAATGGAATGGAACAGAACGCAATGGAACGGAACGGAACAGAACGGAATGGAAAGGAATGATCAACCCGAGAAGAACGGAATGGAATGGAATGGAATGGAATTCAATGGAATAGAATGGAATGGAATGGAATGGAATGGAATGGAATGGAATGGAATGGAATGGAATGGAATGGAATGGAATGGAATGGAATTGAATGGAATCGAATCAACCCGAGTAGATCGGAATGGAATGGAATGGAATGGAATGGAACGGAATGGAAGGAATGGAATGGAATTCAATGGAATAGAATGGAATGGAATGGAATGGAATGGAATGGAATGGAATTGAATGGACTTGAATGGAATCGAATGGAATGTAATGGAATAGAATGGAATCAACCCGAGTAGAACGGAATGGAATGGAATGGAATGGAACGGAATTCAATGCAATGGATCGGAATTCAATGGAATGGAACGGAATGGAACGGAACATAATAGAACTTAATGGAATGGAATGGAATGGAATGGAATGGAATGGAACGGAATGGAATGGAACGGAATGGAATGGAATGGAATTCAATGGAATGGAATGGAATGGAATGGAATGGAATGGAATGGAATGGAATGGAATGGAATCGAATTGAATCGAATGGAATCGAATGGAATAGAATGGAATAGAATGGAATGGAATGGAATAGAATGGAATCAACCCGAGTAGAACGGAACGGAACGGAACGGAACGGAACGGAACGGAAAGGAATGGAATGGAATGGAACGGAATTCAATGCAATGGAACGGAATTCAATGGAATGGAACGGAATGGAACGGAATGGAACGGAACGGAATGGAAAGGAATGGAATGGAATGGAATGGAATGGAACGGAATGGAATGGAACGGAATGGAATGGAATGGAATGGAATGGAATTCAATGGAATGGAATGGAATTCAATGGAATGGAATTCTATGGAATTCAATGGAATGGAATGGAATGGAATGGAATGGAATGGAATTCAATGGAATGGAATGGAATCGAATGGAATGGAATGGAATGGAATTCCATGGAATTCCATGGAATGGAATGGAATGGAATGGAATTCAATGGAATAGAATGGAATGGAATGAAATCAACACAAGTAGAAAGGAATGGAACGGAACGGAATGGAATGGAATGAACCCGAGTAGAACGGAATGGAATGGAATGGAATGGAATGGAAAGGAATGGAATCGAGTGGAATGGAATGGAATAGAATGGAATCAACCCGAGTAGAACGGAATGGAACGGAATGGAACGGAACGGAACGGAACGGAACGGAACGGAACGGAATTCAATGGAATGGAACGGAATGGAATGGAATTCAATGGAATGGAACGGAATTCAATGGAATGGAATGGAATGGAATGGAACGGAACGGAACGGAACGGAATGGAATGGAATTCAATGGAATGGATTGGAATGGAATGGAATTCAATCTAATGGAATTCAATGGAATGGAATGGAATGGAATGGAATGGAATGGAATGGAATGGAATGGAATGGAACGGAATTCAATGGAATGGAATGGAATGGAATGGAATTCTATGGAATGGAATGGAATTCAATGGAATGGAATGGAATGGAATGGAATGGAATGGAATCGAATGGAATCGAATGGAATCGAATGGAATGGAATGGAATAGAATGGAATCAACCCGAGTAGAATGGAATGGAATGGAATGGAATGGAATGGAATGGAATGGAATGGAATGGAATTCAAATGGAATGGAATGGAATGGAATGGAATGGAATTGAATGGAATGGAACGGAATTCATTGGAATGGAATGGAATGGAATGGAATTCAATGGAATGGAATGGAATGGAATGGAATCGAATGGAATCGAATGGAATCGAATGGAATCGAATGGAATCGAATGGAATGGAATGGAATAGAATGGAATCAACCCGAGTGGAATGGAACGGAACGGAACGGAACGGAACGGAACGGAATGGAATAGAATGGAATCAACCCGAGTAGAACGGAATGGAATGGAATGGAATGGAATGGAACAGAATTCAATGGAATGGAATGGAATGGAATGGAATTCAATGGAATGGAATGGAATGGAATGGAATGGAATGGAATGGAATGGAATGGAGTTCCATGGAATGGAATGGAATGGAATTGAATGGAATGGAATGGAAAGGAATGGAATCGAATGGAATCGAATGGAATCGAATGGAATCGAATGGAATGGAATGGAATAGAATGGAATCAATCCGAGTAGAACGGAACGGAACGGAACGGAACGGAACGGAAAGGAATGGAATGGAATGGAACGGAATTCCATGCAATGGATCGGAATTCAATGGAATGGAACGGAATGGAACGGAATGGAATGGAATGGAACGGAATGGAATTTAATGGAATTCAATGGAATGGAATGGAATGGAATGGAATGGAATGGAATGGAATGGAATCGAATTGAATCGAATGGAATAGAATGGAATCGAATGGAATGGAATGGAATAGAATGGAATCAACCCGAGTAGAACGGAACGGAACGGAACGGAACGGAACGGAAAGGAATGGAATGGAATGGAATTGAATGGAATGGAACGGAATTCAATGGAATGGAATGGAATTGAATGGAATTCAATGGAATGGAATGGAATCGAATGGAATCGAATGGAATCGAATGGATTCGAATGGAATCGACTGGAATCGAATGGAATGGAATGGAATAGAATGGAATCAACCCGAGTAGAACGGAAAGGAACGGAATGGAACGGAATGGAACGGAACGGAACGGAACGGAACGGAACAGAATTCAATGGAATGGAACGGAATGGAATGGAATTCAATGGAATGGAACGGAATTCAATGGAATGGAATGGAATGGAATGGAACGGAACGGAACGGAACGGAACGAAACGGAACGGAACGGAACGGAACGGAACGGAATGGAATGGAATTCAATGGAATGGAATGGAATGGAATGGAATTCAATGGAATGGAATTCAATGGAATGGAATGGAATGGAATGGAATGGAATGGAATGGAACGGAATTCAATGGAATGGAATGGAATGGAATGGAATGGAATTCAAATGGAATGGAATGGAATGGAATGCAATGGAATGGAATGGAACGGAATTCAATGGAATGGAATGGAATGGAATGGAATTCTATGGAATGGAATGGAATCGAATGGAATCAAATGGAATCGAATGGAATCGAATGGAATCGAATGGAATGGAATGGAATGGAATGGAATAGAATGGAATCAACCCGAGTGGAATGGAACGGAACGGAACGGAACTGAATGGAACGGAACGGAACGGAATGGAATAGAATGGAATCAACCCGAGTAGAACGGAATGGAATGGAATGGAATTGAATGGAACAGAATTCAATGGAATGGAATGGAATGGAATGGAATTCAATGGAATGGAATGGAATGGAATGGAATGGAATGGAATGGAGTTCAATGGAATGGAATGGAATGGAATGGAATGGAATGGAATGGAATGGAATCGAATGGAATCGAATGGAATCGAATGGAATGGAATGGAATAGAATGGAATCAACCCGAGTAGAACGGAATGGAATGGAATGGAACGGAATGGAACGAACCCGAATAGAACGGAACTGAACGGAATGGAACGGAACGGAACGGAACGCAGTGAAATGGAATGGAATGGAATCGAATGGAACCGAATGGAATGGAATGGAATGGAATGGAATGGAATGGAATGGAATGGAACCAACTAGAGTAGAATGGAATGGATTGGAAAGGAATGGAATGGAATGGAATGGAATGGAATGGAATGGAATGGAATGGAATGGAATGGAACGGAATCAACCCGAGTGGAGTGGAGTGGAGTGGAGTGGAGTGGAGTGGAATGGAGTGGAATGGAATGGAATGGAATAGAATGGAATCAACCCGAGTAGAACGGAATGGAATGGAATGGAATGGAATGGAACGGAATGGAACAGAACGGAATGGAACGGAACGGAACGGAACGGAATGGAATTTAACGAACCCGAGTAGAACGGAATGGAATGGAATGGAATGGAATGGAATGGAATGGAATGGAATGGAATCGAATCGAATGGAATGGAATGGAATGGAATGGAATGGAATGGAATGGAATGCAATGGAATGGAATCAACCCGAGTAGAACGGAATGGAATGGAATGGAATGGAATGGAACAGAACGCAATGGAACGGAACGGAACAGAACGGAATGGAAAGGAATGATCAACCCGAGAAGAACGGAATGGAATGGAATGGAATGGAATTCAATGGAATAGAATGGAATGGAATGGAATGGAATGGAATGGAATGGAATGGAATGGAATGGAATGGAATCGAATGGAATCGAATGGAATCGATTGGAATGGAATGGAATGGAATGGAATGGAATGGAATGGAATCGAATCAACCCGAGTAGATCGGAATGGAATGGAATGGAATGGAATGGAACGGAATGGAAGGAATGGAATGGAATTCAATGGAATAGAATGGAATGGAATGGAATGGAATGGAATGGAATGGAATTGAATGGACTTGAATGGAATCGAATGGAATGTAATGGAATAGAATGGAATCAACCCGAGTAGAACGGAATGGAATGGAATGGAATGGAATGGAATGGAACGGAATGGAACGGAACGGAATGGAACGGAATGGAACGGAATGGAACGCAACGAACCGGAACGGAACGGAACGCAACGCAACGGAACGGAACGGAATGGAACGGAACTGAAAGGAATGGAATGGAATGAAATCAACCCGAGCAGAACGGAATGGAATGGAGTGGAACGGAATGGAATTCAATGGAATAGAATGGAATGGAATGGAATGGAATGGAATGGAATGGAATGGAATGGAATCGAATGGAATCGAATGGAATCGAATGGAATGGATTGGAATAGAATGGAATCAACCCGAGTAGAACGGAATGGAATGGAATGAAACGGAATGGAACGAACCCGAATAGAACGGAACTGAACGGAATGGAACGGAACGGAACGGAACGGAGCGGAGTGAAATGGAATGGAATGGAATCGAATGGAACCGAATGGAATGGAATGGAATGGAATGGAATGGAATGGAACGGAAAGGAACGGAACGCAACGGAATGGAATGGAATGATATACCCGAGTAGAACGGAATGGAATGGAATGGAATGGAATGGAATGGAATGGAACGAACCCGAGTAGAACGGAACAGAACGGAACGGAACGGAACTGAACGGAACGGAACGGAATGGAGTGAAATGGAATGGAATGGAATCGAATGGAATGGAATGGAATGGAATGGAATGGAATGGAATGGAATCGAATCGAATGGAATGGAATGGAATGGAATGGAATGGAATGGAATGGAATGAAATGGAATGGAATCAACCCGAGTAGAACGTAATGGAATGGAATGGAATGGAATGGAATGGAATGGAATGGAATGGAATGGAATGGAATGGAATGGAATGGAATTCAGTGGAATAGAGTGGAATGGAATGGAATGGAATGGAATGGAATGGAATGGAATGGAATGGAATCGAATCGAATGGAATGGAATGGAATGGAATGGAATGGAATGGAAAGGAATGGAATGGAATTGAATGGAATGGAATCAACCCGAGTAGAACGGAATGGAATGGAATGGAATGGAATGGAATGGAATCAACCCGAGTAGAACGGAATGCAATGGAATGGAATGGAATGGAATGGAATGGAACGGAACGGACCCGAGTAGAACGGAACAGAACGGAACGGAACGGAAAGGAACGGAACGGAATGGAGTGAAATGGAATGGAATGGAATGGAATGGAATCGAATGGAATGGAATGGAATGGAATGGAATGGAATGGAATGGAATCGAATCGAATCGAATGGAATCGAATTTAATGGAATGGAATGGAATGGAATGGAATGGAATGGAATTCAATGGAATGGAACGGAATTCAATGGAATGGAATGGAATGGAATGGAACGGAATGGAACGGAACGGAACGGAACGGAATGGAATGGAATGAACCCGAGTAGAACGGAATGGAATGGAATGGAATGGAATCGAATGGAATGGAATGGAATAGAATGGAATCAACCCGAGTAGAACGGAATGGAACGGAATGGAATGGAATGGAACGGAACGGAACGGAACGGAATTCAATGGAATTGAACGGAATGGAATGGAATTCAATGGAATGGAACGGAATTCAATGGAATGGAATGGAACGGAACGGAACGGAACGGAACGGAACGGAATGGAATGGAATTCAATGGAATGGAATGGAATGGAAAGGAATGGAATGGAATTGAATGGAATGGAACGGAATTCAATGGAATGGAATGGAATGGAATGGATTTCAATGGAATGGAATGCAATCGAATGGAATCGAATGGAATCGAATGGAATCGATTGGAATCGAATGGAATCGAATGGAATGGAATGGAATAGAATGGAATCAACACGAGTGGAATGGAACGGAACGGAACGGAACGGAACGGAACGGAACAGAATGGAATAGAATGGAATCAACCCGAGTAGAAAGGAATGGAATGGAATGGAATTGAATGGAACAGAATTCAATGGAATGGAATGGAATGGAATGGAATTCCATGGAATGGAATGGAATGGAATGGAATGGAATTCAATGGAATGGAATGGAATGGAATGGAATGGAATGGAATGGAATCGAATGGAATCGAATGGAATGGAACGGAATTCAATGGAATGGAATGGAATTGAATGGAATTCAATGGAATGGAATGGAATCGAATGGAATCGAATGGAATCGAATGGATTCGAATGGAATCGACTGGAATCGAATGGAATGGAATGGAATAGAATGGAATCAACCCGAGTAGAACGGAAAGGAACGGAATGGAACGGAATGGAACGGAACGGAACGGAACGGAACGGAACAGAATTCAATGGAATGGAACGGAATGGAATGGAATTCAATGGAATGGAACGGAATTCAATGGAATGGAATGGAATGGAATGGAACGGAACGGAACGGAACGGAACGAAACGGAACGGAACGGAACGGAACGGAACGGAATGGAATGGAATTCAATGGAATGGAATGGAATGGAATGGAATTCAATGGAATGGAATTCAATGGAATGGAATGGAATGGAATGGAATGGAATGGAATGGAACGGAATTCAATGGAATGGAATGGAATGGAATGGAATGGAATTCAAATGGAATGGAATGGAATGGAATGCAATGGAATGGAATGGAACGGAATTCAATGGAATGGAATGGAATGGAATGGAATTCTATGGAATGGAATGGAATCGAATGGAATCAAATGGAATCGAATGGAATCGAATGGAATCGAATGGAATGGAATGGAATGGAATGGAATAGAATGGAATCAACCCGAGTGGAATGGAACGGAACGGAACGGAACTGAATGGAACGGAACGGAACGGAATGGAATAGAATGGAATCAACCCGAGTAGAACGGAATGGAATGGAATGGAATTGAATGGAACAGAATTCAATGGAATGGAATGGAATGGAATGGAATTCAATGGAATGGAATGGAATGGAATGGAATGGAATGGAATGGAATGGAATGGAGTTCAATGGAATGGAATGGAATGGAATGGAATGGAATGGAATGGAATGGAATCGAATGGAATCGAATGGAATCGAATGGAATGGAATGGAATAGAATGGAATCAACCCGAGTAGAACGGAATGGAATGGAATGGAACGGAATGGAACGAACCCGAATAGAACGGAACTGAACGGAATGGAACGGAACGGAACGGAACGCAGTGAAATGGAATGGAATGGAATCGAATGGAACCGAATGGAATGGAATGGAATGGAATGGAATGGAATGGAATGGAATGGAATGGAACCAACTAGAGTAGAATGGAATGGATTGGAAAGGAATGGAATGGAATGGAATGGAATGGAATGGAATGGAATGGAATGGAACGGAATCAACCCGAGTGGAGTGGAGTGGAGTGGAGTGGAGTGGAGTGGAGTGGAATGGAGTGGAATGGAATGGAATGGAATAGAATGGAATCAACCCGAGTAGAACGGAATGGAATGGAATGGAATGGAATGGAACGGAATGGAACAGAACGGAATGGAACGGAACGGAACGGAACGGAATGGAATTTAACGAACCCGAGTAGAACGGAATGGAATGGAATGGAATGGAATGGAATGGAATGGAATGGAATGGAATCGAATCGAATGGAATGGAATGGAATGGAATGGAATGGAATGGAATGGAATGCAATGGAATGGAATCAACCCGAGTAGAACGGAATGGAATGGAATGGAATGGAATGGAACAGAACGCAATGGAACGGAACGGAACAGAACGGAATGGAAAGGAATGATCAACCCGAGAAGAACGGAATGGAATGGAATGGAATGGAATTCAATGGAATAGAATGGAATGGAATGGAATGGAATGGAATGGAATGGAATGGAATGGAATCGAATGGAATCGAATGGAATCGATTGGAATGGAATGGAATGGAATGGAATGGAATGGAATGGAATCGAATCAACCCGAGTAGATCGGAATGGAATGGAATGGAATGCAATGGAACGGAATGGAAGGAATGGAATGGAATTCAATGGAATAGAATGGAATGGAATGGAATGGAATGGAATGGAATGGAATTGAATGGACTTGAATGGAATCGAATGGAATGTAATGGAATAGAATGGAATCAACCCGAGTAGAACGGAATGGAATGGAATGGAATGGAATGGAATGGAACGGAATGGAACGGAACGGAATGGAACGGAACGGAACGGAATGGAACGCAACGAACCGGAACGGAACGGAACGCAACGCAACGGAACGGAACGGAATGGAACGGAACAGAAAGGAATGGAATGGAATGAAATCAACCCGAGCAGAACGGAATGGAATGGAGTGGAACGGAATGGAATTCAATGGAATAGAATGGAATGGAATGGAATGGAATGGAATGGAATGGAATGGAATGGAATCGAATGGAATCGAATGGAATCGAATGGAATGGATTGGAATAGAATGGAATCAACCCGAGTAGAACGGAATGGAATGGAATGGAACGGAATGGAACGAACCCGAATAGAACGGAACTGAACGGAATGGAACGGAACGGAACGGAACGGAGCGGAGTGAAATGGAATGGAATGGAATCGAATGGGACCGAATGGAATGGAATGGAATGGAATGGAATGGAATGGAACGGAAAGGAACGGAACGCAACGGAATGGAATGGAATGATAAACCCGAGTAGAACGGAATGGAATGGAATGGAATGGAATGGAATGGAATGGAACGAACCCGAGTAGAACGGAACAGAACGGAACGGAACGGAACTGAACGGAACGGAACGGAATGGAGTGAAATGGAATGGAATGGAATCGAATGGAATGGAATGGAATGGAATGGAATGGAATGGAATGGAATGGAATCGAATCGAATGGAATGGAATGGAATGGAATGGAATGGAATGGAATGGAATGGAATGGAATGGAATGAAATGGAATGGAATCAACCCGAGTAGAACGTAATGGAATGGAATGGAATGGAATGGAATGGAATGGAATGGAATGGAATGGAATGGAATGGAATGGAATGGAATGGAATTCAGTGGAATAGAGTGGAATGGAATGGAATGGAATGGAATGGAATGGAATGGAATGGAATGGAATCGAATCGAATGGAATGGAATGGAATGGAATGGAATGGAATGGAAAGGAATGGAATGGAATTGAATGGAATGGAATCAACCGGAGTAGAACGGAATGGAATGGAATGGAATGGAATGGAATGGAATGGAATCAACCCGAGTAGAACGGAATGCAATGGAATGGAATGGAATGGAATGGAATGGAACGGAACGGACCCGAGTAGAACGGAACAGAACGGAACGGAACGGAAAGGAACGGAACGGAATGGAGTGAAATGGAATGGAATGGAATGGAATGGAATCGAATGGAATGGAATGGAATGGAATGGAATGGAATGGAATGGAATCGAATCGAATCGAATGGAATCGAATTTAATGGAATGGAATGGAATGGAATGGAATGGAATGGAATTCAATGGAATGGAACGGAATTCAATGGAATGGAATGGAATGGAATGGAACGGAATGGAACGGAACGGAACGGAACGGAATGGAATGGAATGAACCCGAGTAGAACGGAATGGAATGGAATGGAATGGAATCGAATGGAATGGAATGGAATAGAATGGAATCAACCCGAGTAGAACGGAATGGAACGGAATGGAATGGAATGGAACGGAACGGAACGGAACGGAATTCAATGGAATTGAACGGAATGGAATGGAATTCAATGGAATGGAACGGAATTCAATGGAATGGAATGGAACGGAACGGAACGGAACGGAACGGAACGGAATGGAATGGAATTCAATGGAATGGAATGGAATGGAAAGGAATGGAATGGAATTGAATGGAATGGAACGGAATTCAATGGAATGGAATGGAATGGAATGGATTTCAATGGAATGGAATGCAATCGAATGGAATCGAATGGAATCGAATGGAATCGATTGGAATCGAATGGAATCGAATGGAATGGAATGGAATAGAATGGAATCAACACGAGTGGAATGGAACGGAACGGAACGGAACGGAACGGAACGGAACAGAATGGAATAGAATGGAATCAACCCGAATAGAAAGGAATGGAATGGAATGGAATTGAATGGAACAGAATTCAATGGAATGGAATGGAATGGAATGGAATTCAATGGAATGGAATGGAATGGAATGGAATGGAATTCAATGGAATGGAATGGAATGGAATGGAATGGAATGGAATGGAATCGAATGGAATCGAATGGAATCGAATGGAATGGAATGGAATAGAATGGAATCAATCCGAGTAGAACGGAACGGAACGGAACGGAACGGAACGGAAAGGAATGGAATGGAATGGAACGGAATTCAATGCAATGGATCGGAATTCAATGGAATGGAACGGAATGGAACGGAACGTAATGGAACGGAATGGAATGGAATGGAATGGAATGGAATGGAATGGAACGGAATGGAATGGAACGGAATGGAATGGAATGGAATTCAATGGAATGGAATGGAATGGAATGGAATGGAATGGAATGGAATGGAATGGAATCGAATGGAATGGAATGGAATGGAATGGAATGGAATGGAATGGAATGCAATGGAATGGAATCAACCCGAGTAGAACGGAATGGAATGGAATGGAATGGAATGGAACAGAACGCAGTGAAACGGAACGGAACAGAACGGAATGGAAAGGAATGATCAACCCGAGAAGAACGGAATGGAATGGAATGGAATGGAATTCAATGGAATAGAATGGAATGGAATGGAATGCAATGGAATGGAATGGAATGGAATGGAATGGAATGGAATGGAATCGAATGGAATCGAATGGAATCGATTGGAATGGAATGGAATGGAATGGAATGGAATGGAATGGAATGGAATGGAATCGAATCAACCCGAGTAGATCGGAATGGAATGGAATGGAATGGAATGGAACGGAATGGAAGGAATGGAATGGAATTCAATGGAATAGAATGGAATGGAATGGAATGGAATGGAATGGAATGGAATTGAATGGACTTGAATGGAATCGAATGGAATGTAATGGAATAGAATGGAATCAACCCGAGTAGAACGGAATGGAATGGAATGGAATGGAATGGAATGGAACGGAATGGAACGGAACGGAATGGAACGGAACGGAACGGAATGGAACGCAACGCAATGGAACGGAACGGAATGGAATGGAATGGAATGGAATGGAACGGAATGGAACGGAACGGAATGGAACGGAACGGAACGGAATGGAACGCAACGCAACGGAACGGAACGGAATGGAACGGAACTGAAAGGAATGGAATGGAATGAAATCAACCCGAGCAGAACGGAATGGAATGGAGTGGAACGGAATGGAATTCAATGGAATAGAATGGAATGGAATGGAATGGAATGGAATGGAATGGAATGGAATGGAATGGAATGGAATCGAATGGAATCGAATGGAATCGAATGGAATGGATTGGAATAGAATGGAATCAACCCGAGTAGAACGGAATGGAATGGAATGGAACGGAATGGAACGAACCCGAATAGAACGGAACTGAACGGAATGGAACGGAACGGAACGGAACGGAACGGAGTGAAATGGAATGGAATGGAATCGAATGGAACCGAATGGAATGGAATGGAATGGAATGGAATGGAATGGAACGGAAAGCAACGGAACGCAACGGAATGGAATGGAATGATAAACCCGAGTAGAACGGAATGGAATGGAATGGAATGGAATGGAATGGAATGGAACGAACCCGAGTAGAACGGAACAGAACGGAACGGAACGGAACGGAACGGAACGGAACGGAATGGAGTGAAATGGAATGGAATGGAATCGAATGGAATGGAATGGAATGGAATGGAATGGAATGGAATCGAATCGAATCGAATCGAATGGAATGGAATGGAATGGAATGGAATGGAATGGAATGGAATGGAATGGAATGGAATGGAATGGAATGGAATCAACCCGAGTAGAACGTAATGGCATGGAATGGAATGGAATGGAATGGAATGGAATGGAATGGAATGGAATGGAATGGAATGGAATGGAATGGAATTCAGTGGAATAGAGTGGAATGGAATGGAATGGAATGGAATGGAATGGAATGGAATGGAATGGAATGGAATCGAATCGAATGGAATGGAATGGAATGGAATGGAATGGAATGGAAAGGAATGGAATGGAATTGAATGGAATGGAATCAACCCGAGTAGAACGGAATGGAATGGAATGGAATGGAATGGAATGGAGTCAACCCGAGTAGAACGGAATGCAATGGAATGGAATGGAATGGAATGGAATGGAACGGAACGGACCCGAGTAGAACGGAACAGAACGGAACGGAACGGAACGGAAGGGAACGGAATGGAGTGAAATGGAATGGAATGGAATCGAGTGGAATGGAATGGAATGGAATGGAATGGAATGGAATAGAATCGAATGGAATGGAATGGAATGGAATGGAATGGAATGGAATAGAATCGAATCGAATCGAATGGAATCGAATTTAATGGAATGGAATGGAATGGAATGGAATGGAATGGAATTCAATGGAATGGAACGGAATTCAATGGAATGGAATGGAATGGAATGGAACGGAACGGAACGGAACGGAACGGAACGGAACGGAACGGAATGGAATGGAATGAACCCGAGTAGAACGGAATGGAACGGAATGGAATGGAATCGAATGGAATGGAATGGAATAGAATGGAATCAACCCGAGTAGAACGGAATGGAACGGAATGGAATGGAATGGAACGGAACGGAACGGAACGGAACGGAATTCAATGGAATTAAACGGAATGGAATGGAATTCAATGGAATGGATTGGAATGGAATGGAATTCAGTCTAATGGAATTCAATGGAATGGAATGGAATGGAATGGAATGGAATGGAATGGAACGGAATTCAATGGAATGGAATGGAATGGAATGGAATTCAATGGAATGGAATGGAATTCAATGGAATGGAATGGAATGGAATGGAATGGAATGGAAACGAATGGAATCGAATGGAATCGAATGGAATGGAATGGAATGGAATGGAATAGAATGGAATCAACAAGAGTGGAATGGAATGGAATGGAATGGAATGGAATTCAAATGGAATGGAATGGAATGGAATGGAATGGAATGGAATGGAACGGAATTCAATGGAATGGAATTGAATGGAATGGAATTCAATGGAATGGAATGGAATTCAATGGAATGGAATGGAATGGAATGGAATGGAATGGAAACGAATGGAATCGAATGGAATCGAATGGAATGGAATGGAATGGAATGGAATAGAATGGAATCAACAAGAGTGGAATGGAATGGAATGGAATGGTATGGAATGGAATGGAATGGAATGGAATGGAATGGAATGGAATGGAATGGAATTCAAATGGAATGGAATGGAATGGAATGCAATGGAATGGAATGGAACGGAATTCAATGGAATGGAATGGAATGGAATGGAATTCTATGGAATGGAATGGAATCGAATGGAATCAAATGGAATCGAATGGAATCGAATGGAATGGAATGGAATGGAATGGAATGGAATGGAATAGAATGGAATCAACCCGAGTGGAATGGAACGGAACGGAACGGAACGGAACGGAACGGAACGGAATGGAATAGAATGGAATCAACCCGAGTAGAACGGAATGGAATGGAATGGAATTGAATGGAACAGAATTCAATGGAATGGAATGGAATGGAATGGAATGGAATTCAATGGAATGGAATGGAATGGAATGGAATGGAATGGAATGGAATGGAATGGAATGGAGTTCAATGGAATGGAATGGAATGGAATGGAATGGAATGGAATGGAATCGAATGGAATCGAATGGAATGAAATGGAATAGAATGGAATCAACCCGAGTAGAACGGAATGGAATGGAATGGAACGGAATGGAACGAACCCGAATAGAACGGAACTGAACGGAATGGAACGGAACGGAACGGAACGGAGTGAAATGGAATGGAATGGAATCGAATGGAACCGAATGGAATGGAATGGAATGGAATGGAATGGAATGGAATGGAACGGAATGGAATGGAATGGAATGGAATGGAATTCAATGGAATGGAATGGAATTCAATGGAATGGAATTCTATGGAATTAAATGGAATGGAATGGAATGGAATGGAATGGAATGGAATTCAATGGAATGGAATGGAATCGAATGGAATGGAATGGAATGGAATTCCATGGAATTCCATGGAATGGAATGGAATGGAATGGAATGGAATGGAATGGAATTCAATGGAATAGAATGGAATGGAATGAAATCAACACAAGTAGAAAGGAATGGAACGGAACGGAATGGAATGGAATGAACCCGAGTAGAACGGAATGGAATGGAATGGAATGGAATGGAAAGGAATGGAATCGAGTGGAATGGAATGGAATAGAATGGAATCAACCCGAGTAGAACGGAATGGAACGGAATGGAACGGAACGGAACGGAACGGAACGGAACGAAACGGAATTCAATGGAATGGAATGGAATGGAATGGAATTCAATGGAATGGAACGGAATTCAATGGAATGGAAAGGAATGGAATGGAACGGAACGGAACGGAACGGAACGGAATGGAATGGAATTCAATGGAATGGATTGGAATGGAATGGAATTCAATCTAATGGAATTCAATGGAAAGGAATGGAATGGAATGGAATGGAATGGAATGGAACGGAATTCAATGGAATGGAATGGAATGGAATGGAATTCAATGGAATGGAATGGAATTCAATGGAATGGAATGGAATGGAATGGAATGGAATCGAATGGAATCGAATGGAATGGAATGGAATAGAATGGAATCAACCCGAGTAGAACGGAAAGGAACGGAATGGAACGGAATGGAACGGAACGGAACGGAACGGAACGGAACAGAATTCAATGGAATGGAACGGAATGGAATGGAATTCAATGGAATGGAACGGAATTCAATGGAATGGAATGGAATGGAATGGAACGGAACGGAACGGAACGGAACGAAACGGAACGGAACGGAACGGAACGGAACGGAACGGAATGGAATGGAATTCAATGGAATGGAATGGAATGGAATGGAATTCAATGGAATGGAATTCAATGGAATGGAATGGAATGGAATGGAATGGAATGGAACGGAATTCAATGGAATGGAATGGAATGGAATGGAATTCAATGGAATGGAATGGAATTCAATGGAATGGAATGGAATGGAATGGAATGGAAACGAATGGAATCGAATGGAATCGAATGGAATCGAATGGAATGGAATGGAATAGAATGGAATCAACCCGAGTGGAATGGAATGGAATGGAATGGTATGGAATGGAATGGAATGGAATGGAATGGAATGGAATGGAATGGAATGGAATGGAATTCAAATGGAATGGAATGGAATGGAATGCAATGGAATGGAATGGAACGGAATTCAATGGAATGGAATGGAATGGAATGGAATTCTATGGAATGGAATGGAATCGAATGGAATCAAATGGAATCGAATGGAATCGAATGGAATGGAATGGAATGGAATGGAATGGAATGGAATGGAATGGAATAGAATGGAACAGAATTCAATGGAATGGAATGGAATGGAATGGAATTCAATGGAATGGAATGGAATGGAATGGAATGGAATTCAATGGAATGGAATGGAATGGAATGGAATGGAATGGAATGGAATGGAATGGAATGGAATCGAATGGAATCGAATGGAATCGAATGGAATGGAATGGAATAGAATGGAATCAATCCGAGTAGAACGGAACGGAACGGAACGGAACGGAACGGAAAGGAATGGAATGGAATGGAACGGAATTCAATGCAATGGATCGGAATTCAATGGAATGGAACGGAATGGAACGGAACGTAATGGAACGGAATGGAATGGAATGGAATGGAATGGAATGGAATGGAATGGAACGGAATGGAATGGAACGGAATGGAATGGAATGGAATTCAATGGAATGGAATGGAATGGAATGGAATGGAATGGAATGGAATGGAATGGAATGGAATGGAATCGAATTGAATCGAATGGAATCGAATGGAATAGAATGGAATAGAATGGAATGGAATGGAATAGAATGGAATCAACCCGAGTAGAACGGAACGGAACGGAACGGAACGGAACGGAACGGAAAGGAATGGAATGGAATGGAACGGAATTCAATGCAATGGAACGGAATTCAATGGAATGGAACGGAATGGAACGGAATGGAACGGAACGGAATGGAAAGGAATGGAATGGAATGGAATGGAATGGAACGGAATGGAATGGAACGGAATGGAATGGAATGGAATTCCATGGAATTCCATGGAATGGAATGGAATGGAATGGAATGGAATGGAATGGAATTCAATGGAATAGAATGGAATGGAATGAAATCAACACAAGTAGAAAGGAATGGAACGGAACGGAATGGAATGGAATGAACCCGAGTAGAACGGAATGGAATGGAATGGAATGGAATGGAAAGGAATGGAATCGAGTGGAATGGAATGGAATAGAATGGAATCAACCCGAGTAGAACGGAATGGAACGGAATGGAACGGAATGGAACGGAACGGAACGGAACGGAACGGAACGGAATGGAATTCAATGGAATGGAACGGAATGGAATGGAATTCAATGGAATGGAACGGAATTCAATGGAATGGAAAGGAATGGAATGGAACGGAACGGAACGGAACGGAACGGAATGGAATGGAATTCAATGGAATGGATTGGAATGGAATGGAATTCAATCTAATGGAATTCAATGGAATGGAATGGAATGGAATGGAATGGAATGGAATGGAACGGAATTCAATGGAATGGAATGGAATGGAATGGAATTCAATGGAATGGAATGGAATTCAATGGAATGGAATGGAATTCAATGGAATGGAATGGAATGGAATGGAATCGAATGGAATCGAATGGAATCGAATGGAATGGAATGGAATAGAATGGAATCAACCCGAGTAGAACGGAAAGGAACGGAATGGAACGGAATGGAACGGAACGGAACGGAACGGAAAGGAACAGAATTCAATGGAATGGAACGGAATGGAATGGAATTCAACGGAATGGAACGGAATTCAATGGAATGGAATGGAATGGAACGGAACGGAACGGAACGGAACGGAACGAAACGGAACGGAACGGAACGGAACGGAACGGAACGGAATGGAATGGAATTCAATGGAATGGAATGGAATGGAATGGAATCCAATGGAATGGAATTCAATGGAATGGAATGGAATTGAATGGAATGGAACGGAATTCAATGGAATGGAATGGAATGGAATGGAATTCAATGGAATGGAATGGAATTCCATGGAATCGAATGGAATGGAATGGAATGGAATGGAATGGAATCGAATGGAATCGAATGGAATCGAATGGAATCGAATGGAATGGAATGGAATAGAATGGAATCAACCCGAGTGGAATGGAATGGAATGGAATGGTATGGAATGGAATGGAACGGAATGGAATGGAATGGAATGGAATGGAATGGAATGGAATGGAATTCAAATGGAATGGAATGGAATGGAATGCAATGGAATGGAATGGAACGGAATTCAATGGAATGGAATGGAATTCTATGGAATGGAATGGAATCGAATGGAATCAAATGGAATCGAATGGAATCGAATGGAATCGAATGGAATGGAATGGAATGGAATGGAATAGAATGGAATCAACCCTAGTGGAATGGAACGGAACGGAACGGAACGGAACGGAACGGAACGGAATGGAATAGAATGGAATCAACCCGAGTAGAACGAAATGGAATGGAATGGAATTGAATGGAACAGAATTCAATGGAATGGAATGGAATGGAATGGAATTCAATGGAATGGAATGGAATGGAATGGAATGGAATGGAATGGAGTTCAATGGAATGGAATGGAATGGAATGGAATGGAATGGAATGGAATCGAATGGAATCGAATGGAATCGAATGGAATGGAATGGAATAGAATGGAATCAACCCGAGTAGAACGGAATGGAATGGAATGGAACGGAATGGAACGAACCCGAATAGAACGGAACTGAACGGAATGGAACGGAACGGAACGGAACGGAGTGAAATGGAATGGAATGGAATCGAATGGAACCGAATGGAATGGAATGGAATGGAATGGAATGGAATGGAATGGAATGGAATGGAACCAACTAGAGTAGAATGGAATGGATTGGAAAGGAATGGAATGGAATGGAATGGAATGGAATGGAATGGAATGGAATGGAATGGAACGGAATCAACCCGAGTGGAGTGGAGTGGAGTGGAGTGGAGTGGAGTGGAGTGGAATGGAGTGGAATGGAATGGAATGGAATAGAATGGAATCAACCCGAGTAGAACGGAAAGGAACGGAATGGAACGGAATGGAACGGAACGGAACGGAACGGAACGGAACAGAATTCAATGGAATGGAACGGAATGGAATGGAATTCAATGGAATGGAACGGAATTCAATGGAATGGAATGGAATGGAATGGAACGGAACGGAACGGAATGGAACGAAACGGAACGGAACGGAACGGAACGGAACGGAATGGAATGGAATTCAATGGAATGGAATGGAATGGAATGGAATTCAATGGAATGGAATTCAATGGAATGGAATGGAATGGAATGGAATGGAATGGAATGGAACGGAATTCAATGGAATGGAATGGAATGGAATGGAATGGAATGGAATGGAATTCAAATGGAATGGAATGGAATGGAATGCAATGGAATGGAATGGAACGGAATTCAATGGAATGGAATGGAATGGAATGGAATTCTATGGAATGGAATGGAATCGAATGGAATCAAATGGAATCGAATGGAATCGAATGGAATCGAATGGAATGGAATGGATTGGAATGGAATAGAATGGAATCAACCCGAGTGGAATGGAACGGAACGGAACGGAACGGAACGGAACGGAAAGGAATGGAATAGAACGGAATCAATCCGAGTAGAACGGAATGGAGTGGAATGGAATTGAATGGAACAGAATTCAATGGAATGGAATGGAATGGAATGGAATTCAATGGAATGGAATGGAATGGAATGGAATGGAATGGAATGGAGTTCAATGGAATGGAATGGAATGGAATGGAATGGAATGGAATGGAATGGAATCGAATGGAATCGAATGGAATCGAATGGAATGGAATGGAATAGAATGGAATCAACCCGAGTAGAACGGAATGGAATGGAATGGAACGGAATGGAACGAACCCGAATAGAACGGAACTGAACGGAATGGAACGGAACGGAACGGAACGGAGTGAAATGGAATGGAATGGAATCGAATGGAACCGAATGGAATGGAATGGAATGGAATGGAATGGAATGGAATGGAATGGAATGGAATGGAATGGAACCAACTAGAGTAGAATGGAATGGATTGGAAAGGAATGGAATGGAATGGAATGGAATGGAATGGAATGGAATGGAATGGAATGGAATGGAACGGAATCAACCCGAGTGGAGTGGAGTGGAGTGGAGTGGAGTGGAGTGGAGTGGAATGGAGTGGAATGGAATGGAATGGAATAGAATGGAATCAACCCGAGTAGAAGGGAATGGAATGGAATGGAATGGAATGGAACGGAATGGAACAGAATGGAATGGAACGGAACGGAACGGAACGGAATGGAATTTAACGAACCCGAGTAGAACGGAATGGAATGGAATGGAATGGAATGGAATGGAATGGAATGGAATGGAATCGAATCGAATGGAATGGAATGGAATGGAATGGAATGGAATGGAATGGAATGCAATGGAATGGAATCAACCCGAGTAGAACGGAATGGAATGGAATGGAATGGAATGGAATGGAATGGAACAGAACGCAATGGAACGGAACGGAACAGAACGGAATGGAAAGGAATGATCAACCCGAGAAGAACGGAATGGAATGGAATGGAATGGAATTCAATGGAATAGAATGGAATGGAATGGAATGGAATGGAATGGAATGGAATGGAATGGAATGGAATGGAATGGAATCGAATGGAATCGAATGGAATCGATTGGAATGGAATGGAATGGAATGGAATGGAATGGAATGGAATTGAATGGAATCGAATGGAATCGAATGGAATGGAATGGAATAGAATGGAATCAACCCGAGTAGAATGGAATGGAATGGAATGGAATGGAATGGAATGGAATCGAATGGAATCGAATGGAATGGAATGGAATAGAATGGAATCAACCCGAGTAGATCGGAATGGAATGGAATGGAATGGAATGGAATGGAACGGAATGGAAGGAATGGAATGGAATTCAATGGAATAGAATGGAATGGAATGGAATGGAATGGAATGGAATGGAATTGAATGGACTTGAATGGAATCGAATGGAATGTAATGGAATAGAATGGAATCAACCCGAGTAGAACGGAATGGAATGGAATGGAATGGAACGGAATTCAATGCAATGGATCGGAATTCAATGGAATGGAACGGAATGGAACGGAACATAATAGAACTTAATGGAATGGAATGGAATGGAATGGAATGGAATGGAACGGAATGGAATGGAACGGAATGGAATGGAATGGAATTCAATGGAATGGAATGGAATGGAATGGAATGGAATGGAATGGAATGGAATGGAATCGAATTGAATCGAATGGAATCGAATGGAATAGAATGGAATAGAATGGAATGGAATGGAATAGAATGGAATCAACCCGAGTAGAACGGAACGGAACGGAACGGAACGGAACGGAACGGAAAGGAATGGAATGGAATGGAACGGAATTCAATGCAATGGAACGGAATTCAATGGAATGGAACGGAATGGAATGGAATGGAACGGAACGGAATGGAAAGGAATGGAATGGAATGGAATGGAATGGAACGGAATGGAATGGAACGGAATGGAATGGAATGGAATGGAATGGAATTCAATGGAATGGAATGGAATTCAATGGAATGGAATTCTATGGAATTCAATGGAATGGAATGGAATGGAATGGAATGGAATGGAATTCAATGGAATGGAATGGAATCGAATGGAATGGAATGGAATGGAATTCCATGGAATTCCATGGAATGGAATGGAATGGAATGGAATTCAATGGAAAAGAATGGAATGGAATGAAATCAACACAAGTAGAAAGGAATGGAACGGAATGGAACGAACCCGAATAGAACGGAACTGAACGGAATGGAACGGAACGGAACGGAACGGAGTGAAATGGAATGGAATGGAATTGAATGGAACAGAATTCAATGGAATGGAATGGAATGGAATGGAATTCAATGGAATGGAATGGAATGGAATGGAATGGAATGGAATGGAGTTCAATGGAATGGAATGGAATGGAATGGAATGGAATGGAATGGAATGGAATGGAATCGAATGGAATCGAATGGAATCGAATGGAATGGAATGGAATAGAATGGAATCAACCCGAGTAGAACGGAACGGAACGGAACGGAACGGAACGGAAAGGAATGGAATGGAATGGAATTGAATGGAATGGAACGGAATTCAATGGAATGGTATGGAATTGAATGGAATTCAATGGAATGGAATGGAATCGAATGGAATCGAATGGAATCGAATGGATTCGAATGGAATCGACTGGAATCGAATGGAATGGAATGGAATAGAATGGAATCAACCCGAGTAGAACGGAAAGGAACGGAATGGAACGGAATGGAACGGAACGGAACGGAACGGAACAGAATTCAATGGAATGGAACGGAATGGAATGGAATTCAATGGAATGGAACGGAATTCAATGGAATGTAATGGAATGGAATGGAACGGAACGGAACGGAACGGAACGAAACGGAACGGAACGGAACGGAACGGAACGGAATGGAATGGAATTCAATGGAATGGAATGGAATGGAATGGAATTCAATGGAATGGAATTCAATGGAATGGAATGGAATGGAATGGAATGGAATGGAATGGAACGGAATTCAATGGAATGGAATGGAATGGAATGGAATGGAATGGAATTCAAATGGAATGGAATGGAATGGAATGCAATGGAATGGAATGGAACGGAATTCAATGGAATGGAATGGAATGGAATGGAATTCTATGGAATGGAATGGAATCGAATGGAATCAAATGGAATCGAATGGAATCGAATGGAATCGAATGGAATGGAATGGAATGGAATGGAATAGAATGGAATCAACCCGAGTGGAATGGAACGGAACGGAACGGAACTGAATGGAACGGAACGGAACGGAATGGAATAGAATGGAATCAACCCGAGTAGAACGGAATGGAATGGAATGGAATTGAATGGAACAGAATTCAATGGAATGGAATGGAATGGAATGGAATTCAATGGAATGGAATGGAATGGAATGGAATGGAATGGAATGGAATGGAGTTCAATGGAATGGAATGGAATGGAATGGAATGGAATGGAATGGAATCGAATGGAATCGAATGGAATCGAATGGAATGGAATGGAATAGAATGGAATCAACCCGAGTAGAACGGAATGGAATGGAATGGAACGGAATGGAACGAACCCGAATAGAACGGAACTGAACGGAATGGAACGGAACGGAACGGAACGCAGTGAAATGGAATGGAATGGAATCGAATGGAACCGAATGGAATGGAATGGAATGGAATGGAATGGAATGGAATGGAATGGAACCAACTAGAGTAGAATGGAATGGATTGGAAAGGAATGGAATGGAATGGAATGGAATGGAATGGAATGGAATGGAATGGAATGGAACGGAATCAACCCGAGTGGAGTGGAGTGGAGTGGAGTGGAGTGGAGTGGAGTGGAATGGAGTGGAATGGAATGGAATGGAATAGAATGGAATCAACCCGAGTAGAACGGAATGGAATGGAATGGAATGGAATGGAACGGAATGGAACAGAACGGAATGGAACGGAACGGAACGGAACGGAATGGAATTTAACGAACCCGAGTAGAACGGAATGGAATGGAATGGAATGGAATGGAATGGAATGGAATGGAATGGAACGGAATGGAACAGAACGGAATGGAACGGAACGGAACGGAACGGAATGGAATTTAACGAACCCGAGTAGAACGGAATGGAATGGAATGGAATGGAATGGAATGGAATGGAATGGAATGGAATCGAATCGAATGGAATGGAATGGAATGGAATGGAATGGAATGGAATGGAATGGAATGCAATGGAATGGAATCAACCCGAGTAGAACGGAATGGAATGGAATGGAATGGAATGGAACAGAACGCAATGGAACGGAACGGAACAGAACGGAATGGAAAGGAATGATCAACCCGAGAAGAACGGAATGGAATGGAATGGAATGGAATTCAATGGAATAGAATGGAATGGAATGGAATGGAATGGAATGGAATGGAATGGAATGGAATGGAATCGAATGGAATCGAATGGAATCGATTGGAATGGAATGGAATGGAATGGAATGGAATGGAATGGAATGGAATCGAATCAACCCGAGTAGATCGGAATGGAATGGAATGGAATGGAATGGAACGGAATGGAAGGAATGGAATGGAATTCAATGGAATAGAATGGAATGGAATGGAATGGAATGGAATGGAATGGAATTGAATGGACTTGAATGGAATCGAATGGAATGTAATGGAATAGAATGGAATCAACCCGAGTAGAACGGAATGGAATGGAATGGAATGGAATGGAATGGAACGGAATGGAACGGAACGGAATGGAACGGAACGGAACGGAATGGAACGCAACGCAACGGAACGGAACGGAATGGAACAGAACTGAAAGGAATGGAATGGAATGAAATCAACCCGAGCAGAACGGAATGGAATGGAGTGGAACGGAATGGAATTCAATGGAATAGAATGGAATGGAATGGAATGGAATGGAATGGAATGGAATGGAATCGAATGGAATCGAATGGAATCGAATGGAATGGATTGGAATAGAATGGAATCAACCCGAGTAGAACGGAATGGAATGGAATGGAACGGAATGGAACGAACCCGAATAGAACGGAACTGAACGGAATGGAACGGAACGGAACGGAACGGAGCGGAGTGAAATGGAATGGAATGGAATCGAATGGAACCGAATGGAATGGAATGGAATGGAATGGAATGGAATGGAACGGAAAGGAACGGAACGCAACGGAATGGAATGGAATGATAAACCCGAGTAGAACGGAATGGAATGGAATGGAATGGAATGGAATGGAATGGAACGAACCCGAGTAGAACGGAACAGAACGGAACGGAACGGAACTGAACGGAACGGAACGGAATGGAGTGAAATGGAATGGAATGGAATCGAATGGAATGGAATGGAATGGAATGGAATGGAATGGAATGGAATGGAATCGAATCGAATGGAATGGAATGGAATGGAATGGAATGGAATGGAATGGAATGAAATGGAATGGAATCAACCCGAGTAGAACGTAATGGAATGGAATGGAATGGAATGGAATGGAATGGAATGGAATGGAATGGAATGGAATGGAATGGAATTCAGTGGAATAGAGTGGAATGGAATGGAATGGAATGGAATGGAATGGAATGGAATGGAATCGAATCGAATGGAATGGAATGGAATGGAATGGAATGGAATGGAAAGGAATGGAATGGAATTGAATGGAATGGAATCAACCCGAGTAGAACGGAATGGAATGGAATGGAATGGAATGGAATGGAATCAACCCGAGTAGAACGGAATGCAATGGAATGGAATGGAATGGAATGGAATGGAACGGAACGGACCCGAGTAGAACGGAACGGAACGGAACGGAAAGGAACGGAACGGAATGGAGTGAAATGGAATGGAATGGAATGGAATGGAATCGAATGGAATGGAATGGAATGGAATGGAATGGAATAGAATCGAATCGAATCGAATGGAATCGAATTTAATGGAATGGAATGGAATGGAATGGAATGGAATGGAATTCAATGGAATGGAACGGAATTCAATGGAATGGAATGGAATGGAATGGAACGGAATGGAACGGAACGGAACGGAACGGAATGGAATGGAATGAACCCGAGTAGAACGGAATGGAATGGAATGGAATGGAATCGAATGGAATGGAATGGAATAGAATGGAATCAACCCGAGTAGAACGGAATGGAACGGAATGGAATGGAATGGAACGGAACGGAACGGAACGGAATTCAATGGAATTGAACGGAATGGAATGGAATTCAATGGAATGGAACGGAATTCAATGGAATGGAATGGAACGGAACGGAACGGAACGGAACGGAACGGAATGGAATGGAATTCAATGGAATGGAATGGAATGGAATGGAATGGAATGGAATTGAATGGAATGGAACGGAATTCAATGGAATGGAATGGAATGGAATGGATTTCAATGGAATGGAATGCAATCGAATGGAATCGAATGGAATCGAATGGAATCGATTGGAATCGAATGGAATCGAATGGAATGGAATGGAATAGAATGGAATCAACACGAGTGGAATGGAACGGAACGGAACGGAACGGAACGGAACGGAACAGAATGGAATAGAATGGAATCAACCCGAGTAGAAAGGAATGGAATGGAATGGAATTGAATGGAACAGAATTCAATGGAATGGAATGGAATGGAATGGAATGGAATTCTATGGAATGGAATGGAATGGAATGGAATGGAATGGAATGGAATCGAATGGAATCGAATGGAATCGAATGGAATGGAATGGAATAGAATGGAATCAATCCGAGTAGAACGGAACGGAACGGAACGGAACGGAACGGAAAGGAATGGAATGGAATGGAACGGAATTCAATGCAATGGATCGGAATTCAATGGAATGGAACGGAATGGAACGGAACGTAATGGAACGGAATGGAATGGAATGGAATGGAATGGAATGGAATGGAACGGAATGGAATGGAACGGAATGGAATGGAATGGAATTCAATGGAATGGAATGGAATTCCATGGAATGGAATGGAATGGAATGGAATGGAATCGAATCGAATGGAATGGAATGGAATGGAATGGAATGGAATGGAATGCAATGGAATGGAATCAACCCGAGTAGAACGGAATGGAATGGAATGGAATGGAATGGAACAGAACGCAATGGAACGGAACGGAACAGAACGGAATGGAAAGGAATGATCAACCCGAGAAGAACGGAATGGAATGGAATGGAATGGAATTCAATGGAATAGAATGGAATGGAATGGAATGCAATGGAATGGAATGGAATGGAATGGAATGGAATGGAATCGAATGGAATCGAATGGAATCGATTGGAATGGAATGGAATGGAATGGAATGGAATGGAATGGAATGGAATGGAATCGAATCAACCCGAGTTGATCGGAATGGAATGGAATGGAATGGAATGGAACGGAATGGAAGGAATGGAATGGAATTCAATGGAATAGAATGGAATGGAATGGAATGGAATGGAATGGAATGGAATTGAATGGACTTGAATGGAATCGAATGGAATGTAATGGAATAGAATGGAATCAACCCGAGTAGAACGGAATGGAATGGAATGGAATGGAATGGAATGGAACGGAATGGAACGGAACGGAATGGAACGGAACGGAACGGAATGGAACGCAACGCAATGGAACGGAACGGAATGGAATGGAATGGAATGGAATGGAACGGAATGGAACGGAACGGAATGGAACGGAACGGAACGGAATGGAACGCAACGCAACGGAACGGAACGGAATGGAACGGAACTGAAAGGAATGGAATGGAATGAAATCAACCCGAGCAGAACGGAATGGAACGGAGTGGAACGGAATGGAATTCAATGGAATAGAATGGAATGGAATGGAATGGAATGGAATGGAATGGAATGGAATGGAATGGAATCGAATGGAATCGAATGGAATCGAATGGAATGGATTGGAATAGAATGGAATCAACCCGAGTAGAACGGAATGGAATGGAATGGAACGGAATGGAACGAACCCGAATAGAACGGAACTGAACGGAATGGAACGGAACGGAACGGAACGGAACGGAGTGAAATGGAATGGAATGGAATCGAATGGAACCGAATGGAATGGAATGGAATGGAATGGAATGGAATGGAACGGAAAGGAACGGAACGCAACGGAATGGAATGGAATGATAAACCCGAGTAGAACGGAATGGAATGGAATGGAATGGAATGGAATGGAATGGAACGAACCCGAGTAGAACGGAACAGAACGGAACGGAACGGAACGGAACGGAACGGAACGGAATGGAGTGAAATGGAATGGAATGGAATCGAATGGAATGGAATGGAATGGAATGGAATGGAATGGAATGGAATCGAATCGAATCGAATCGAATCGAATGGAATGGAATGGAATGGAATGGAATGGAATGGAATGGAATGGAATGGAATGGAATGGAATGGAATGGAATGGAATCAACCCGAGTAGAACGTAATGGCATGGAATGGAATGGAATGGAATGGAATGGAATGGAATGGAATGGAATGGAATGGAATTCAGTGGAATAGAGTGGAATGGAATGGAATGGAATGGAATGGAATGGAATGGAATGGAATGGAATCGAATCGAATGGAATGGAATGGAATGGAATCAATCCGAGTAGAACGGAACGGAACGGAACGGAACGGAACGGAAAGGAATGGAATGGAATGGAACGGAATTCAATGCAATGGATCGGAATTCAATGGAATGGAACGGAATGGAACGGAACGTAATGGAACGGAATGGAATGGAATGGAATGGAATGGAATGGAATGGAACGGAATGGAATGGAACGGAATGGAATGGAATGGAATTCAATGGAATGGAATGGAATTCCATGGAATGGAATGGAATGGAATGGAATGGAATCGAATCGAATGGAATGGAATGGAATGGAATGGAATGGAATGGAATGCAATGGAATGGAATCAACCCGAGTAGAACGGAATGGAATGGAATGGAATGGAATGGAACAGAACGCAATGGAACGGAACGGAACAGAACGGAATGGAAAGGAATGATCAACCCGAGAAGAACGGAATGGAATGGAATGGAATGGAATTCAATGGAATAGAATGGAATGGAATGGAATGCAATGGAATGGAATGGAATGGAATGGAATGGAATGGAATCGAATGGAATCGAATGGAATCGATTGGAATGGAATGGAATGGAATGGAATGGAATGGAATGGAATGGAATGGAATGGAATCGAATCAACCCGAGTTGATCGGAATGGAATGGAATGGAATGGAATGGAACGGAATGGAAGGAATGGAATGGAATTCAATGGAATAGAATGGAATGGAATGGAATGGAATGGAATGGAATGGAATTGAATGGACTTGAATGGAATCGAATGGAATGTAATGGAATAGAATGGAATCAACCCGAGTAGAACGGAATGGAATGGAATGGAATGGAATGGAATGGAACGGAATGGAACGGAACGGAATGGAACGGAACGGAACGGAATGGAACGCAACGCAATGGAACGGAACGGAATGGAATGGAATGGAATGGAATGGAACGGAATGGAACGGAACGGAATGGAACGGAACGGAACGGAATGGAACGCAACGCAACGGAACGGAACGGAATGGAACGGAACTGAAAGGAATGGAATGGAATGAAATCAACCCGAGCAGAACGGAATGGAACGGAGTGGAACGGAATGGAATTCAATGGAATAGAATGGAATGGAATGGAATGGAATGGAATGGAATGGAATGGAATGGAATGGAATCGAATGGAATCGAATGGAATCGAATGGAATGGATTGGAATAGAATGGAATCAACCCGAGTAGAACGGAATGGAATGGAATGGAACGGAATGGAACGAACCCGAATAGAACGGAACTGAACGGAATGGAACGGAACGGAACGGAACGGAACGGAGTGAAATGGAATGGAATGGAATCGAATGGAACCGAATGGAATGGAATGGAATGGAATGGAATGGAATGGAATGGAACGGAAAGGAACGGAACGCAACGGAATGGAATGGAATGATAAACCCGAGTAGAACGGAATGGAATGGAATGGAATGGAATGGAATGGAATGGAACGAACCCGAGTAGAACGGAACAGAACGGAACGGAACGGAACGGAACGGAACGGAACGGAATGGAGTGAAATGGAATGGAATGGAATCGAATGGAATGGAATGGAATGGAATGGAATGGAATGGAATGGAATCGAATCGAATCGAATCGAATCGAATGGAATGGAATGGAATGGAATGGAATGGAATGGAATGGAATGGAATGGAATGGAATGGAATGGAATCAACCCGAGTAGAACGTAATGGCATGGAATGGAATGGAATGGAATGGAATGGAATGGAATGGAATGGAATGGAATGGAATTCAGTGGAATAGAGTGGAATGGAATGGAATGGAATGGAATGGAATGGAATGGAATGGAATGGAATGGAATCGAATCGAATGGAATGGAATGGAATGGAATGGAATGGAATGGAATGGAAAGGAATGGAATGGAATTGAATGGAATGGAATCAACCCGAGTAGAACGGAATGGAATGGAATGGAATGGAATGGAATGGAATGGAATCAACCCGAGTAGAACGGAATGCAATGGAATGGAATGGAATGGAATGGAATGGAACGGAACGGACCCGAGTAGAACGGAACAGAACGGAACGGAACGGAACGGAACGGAACGGAATGGAGTGAAATGGAATGGAATGGAATCGAGTGGAATGGAATGGAATGGAATGGAATGGAATGGAATAGAATCGAATGGAATGGAATGGAATGGAATGGAATGGAATGGAATGGAATAGAATCGAATCGAATCGAATGGAATCGAATTTAATGGAATGGAATGGAATGGAATGGAATGGAATGGAATTCAAAGGAATGGAACGGAATTCAATGGAATGGAATGGAATGGAATGGAACGGAACGGAACGGAACGGAACGGAACGGAACGGAAAGGAACGGAATGGAATGGAATGAACCCGAGTAGAACGGAATGGAACGGAATGGAATGGAATCGAATGGAATGGAATGGAATAGAATGGAATCAACCCGAGTAGAACGGAATGGAACGGAATGGAATGGAATGGAACGGAACGGAACGGAACGGAATTCAATGGAATTAAACGGAATGGAATGGAATTCAATGGAATGGAACGGAATTCAATGGAATGGAATGGAATGGAATGGAACGGAACGGAACGGAACGGAACGGAACGGAACGGAACGGAATGGAATGGAATTCAATGGAATGGAATGGAATGGAATGGAATGGAATGGAATGGATTTGAGTGGAATGGAACGGAATTCAATGGAATGGAATGGAATGGAATGGAATTCAATGGAATGGAATGCAATCGAATGGAATCGAATGGAATCGAATGGAATCGATTGGAATCGAATGGAATCGAATGGAATGGAATGGAATAGAATGGAATCAACACGAGTGGAATGGAACGGAATGGAACGGAACGGAACGGAACGGAACGGAATGGAATAGAATGGAATCAACCCGAGTAGAACGGAATGGAATGGAATGGAATTGAATGGAACAGAATTCAATGGAATGGAATGGAATGGAATGGAATTCAATGGAATGGAATGGAATGGAATGGAATGGAATTCAATGGAATGGAATGGAATGGAATGGAATGGAATGGAATGGAATGGAATGGAATGGAATCGAATGGAATCGAATGGAATGGAATGGAATAGAATGGAATCAATCCGAGTAGAACGGAACGGAACGGAACGGAACGGAAAGGAATGGAATGGAATGGAACGGAATTCAATGCAATGGATCGGAATTCAATGGAATGGAACGGAATGGAACGGAACGTAATGGAACGGAATGGAATGGAATGGAATGGAATGGAATGGAATGGAACGGAATGGAATGGAACGGAATGGAATGGAATGGAATTCAATGGAATGGAATGGAATGGAATGGAATGGAATGGAATGGAATCGAATAGAATCGAATGGAATCGAATGGAATAGAATGGAATAGAATGGAATGGAATGGAATAGAATGGAATCAACCCGAGTAGAACGGAACGGAACGGAACGGAACGGAACGGAAAGGAATGGAATGGAATGGAACGGAATTCAATGCAATGGAACGGAATTCAATGGAATGGAACGGAATGGAACGGAATGGAACGGAACGGAATGGAAAGGAATGGAATGGAATGGAATGGAATGGAATGGAATGGAACGGAATGGAATGGAATGGAATGGAATGGAATTCCATGGAATGGAATGGAATTCAATGGAATGGAATTCTATGGAATTCAATGGAATGGAATGGAATGGAATGGAATGGAATGGAATGGAATTCAATGGAATGCAATGGAATCGAATGGAATGGAATGGAATGGAATTCCATGGAATTCCATGGAATGGAATGGAATGGAATGGAATGGAATGGAATTCAATGGAATGGAATGGAATGGAATGAAATCAACACAAGTAGAAAGGAATGGAACGGAACGGAATGGAATGGAATGAACCCGAGTAGAACGGAATGGAATGGAATGGAATGGAATGGAAAGGAATGGAATCGAGTGGAATGGAATGGAATAGAATGGAATCAACCCGAGTAGAACGGAATGGAACGGAATGGAACGGAATGGAACGGAACGGAACGGAACGGAACGGAACGGAATTCAATGGAATGGAACGGAATGGAATGGAATTCAATGGAATGGAACGGAATTCAATGGAATGGAAAGGAATGGAATGGAACGGAACGGAACGGAACGGAACGGAACGGAATGGAATGGAATTCAATGGAATGGATTGGAATGGAATGGAATTCAATCTAATGGAATTCAATGGAATGGAATGGAATGGAATGGAATGGAATGGAATGGAACGGAATTCATTGGAATGGAATGGAATGGAATGGAATTCAATGGAATGGAATGGAATTCAATGGAATGGAATGGAATGGAATGGAATGGAATGGAATGGAATGGAATCGAATGGAATCGAATGGAATCGAATGGAATGGAATGGAATAGAATGGAATCAACCCGAGTAGAACGGAAAGGAACGGAATGGAACGGAATGGAACGGAACGGAACGGAACGGAACGGAACAGAATTCAATGGAATGGAACGGAATGGAATGGAATTCAATGGAATGGAACGGAATTCAATGGAATGGAATGGAATGGAATGGAACGGAACGGAACGGAACGGAACGAAACGGAACGGAACGGAACGGAACGGAACGGAACGGAATGGAATGGAATTCAATGGAATGGAATGGAATGGAATGGAATTCAATGGAATGGAATTCAATGGAATGGAATGGAATGGAATGGAATGGAATGGAATAGAACGGAATTCAATGGAATGGAATGGAATGGAATGGAATTCAATGGAATGGAATGGAATTCAATGGAATGGAATGGAATGGAATGGAATGGAATGGAAACGAATGGAATCGAATGGAATCGAATGGAATGGAATGGAATGGAATGGAATAGAATGGAATCAACAAGAGTGGAATGGAATGGAATGGAATGGTATGGAATGGAATGGAATGGAATGGAATGGAATGGAATGGAATTCAAATGGAATGGAATGGAATGGAATGCAATGGAATGGAATGGAACGGAATTCAATGGAATGGAATGGAATGGAATGGAATTCTATGGAATGGAATGGAATCGAATGTAATCAAATGGAATCGAATGGAATCGAATGGAATGGAATGGAATGGAATGGAATGGAATGGAATAGAATGGAATCAACCCGAGTGGAATGGAACGGAACGGAACGGAATGGAACGGAACGGAACGGAATGGAATAGAATGGAATCAACCCGAGTAGAACGGAATGGAATGGAATGGAATTGAATGGAACAGAATTCAATGGAATGGAATGGAATGGAATGGAATTCAATGGAATGGAATGGAATGGAATGGAATGGAATGGAATGGAATGGAATGGAATGGAATGGAATGGAATGGAATGGAGTTCAATGGAATGGAATGGAATGGAATGGAATGGAATGGAATGGAATGGAATGGAATCGAATGGAATCGAATGGAATGAAATGGAATAGAATGGAATCAACCCGAGTAGAACGGAATGGAATGGAATGGAACGGAATGGAACGAACCCGAATAGAACGGAACTGAACGGAATGGAACGGAACGGAACGGAACGGAGTGAAATGGAATGGAATGGAATCGAATGGAACAGAATGGAATGGAATGGAATGGAATGGAATGGAATGGAATGGAACGGAATGGAATGGAATGGAATGGAATGGAATTCAATGGAATGGAATGGAATTCAATGGAATGGAATTCTATGGAATTCAATGGAATGGAATGGAATGGAATGGAATGGAATGGAATGGAATTCAATGGAATGGAATGGAATCGAATGGAATGGAATGGAATGGAATTCCATGGAATTCCATGGAATGGAATGGAATGGAATGGAATGGAATGGAATGGAATTCAATGGAATAGAATGGAATGGAATGAAATCAACTCAAGTAGAAAGGAATGGAACGGAACGGAATGGAATGGAATGAACCCGAGTAGAACGGAATGGAATGGAATGGAATGGAATGGAAAGGAATGGAATCGAGTGGAATGGAATGGAATAGAATGGAATCAACCCGAGTAGAACGGAATGGAACGGAATGGAACGGAATGGAACGGAACGGAACGGAACGGAACGGAACGGAACGGAATTCAATGGAATGGAGTGGAATGGAATGGAATTCAATGGAATGGAACGGAATTCAATGGAATGGAAAGGAATGGAATGGAACGGAACGGAACGGAACGGAACGGAATGGAATGGAATTCAATGGAATGGATTGGAATGGAATGGAATTCAATCTAATGGAATTCAATGGAAAGGAATGGAATGGTATGGAATGGAATGGAATGGAACGGAATTCAATGGAATGGAATGGAATGGAATGGAATTCAATGGAATGGAATGGAATTCAATGGAATGGAATGGAATGGAATGGAATGGAATCGAATGGAATCGAATGGAATCGAATGGAATGGAATGGAATAGAATGGAATCAACCCGAGTAGAACGGAAAGGAACGGAATGGAACGGAATGGAACGGAACGGAACGGAACGGAACGGAACAGAATTCAATGGAATGGAACGGAATGGAATGGAATTCAATGGAATGGAACGGAATTCAATGGAATGGAATGGAATGGAATGGAACGGAACGGAACGGAACGGAACGAAACGGAACGGAACGGAACGGAACGGAACGGAACGGAATGGAATGGAATTCAATGGAATGGAATGGAATGGAATGGAATTCAATGGAATGGAATTCAATGGAATGGAATGGAATGGAATGGAAAGGAATGGAACGGAATTCAATGGAATGGAATGGAATGGAATGGAATTCAATGGAATGGAATGGAATTCAATGGAATGGAATGGAATGGAATGGAATGGAAACGAATGGAATCGAATGGAATCGAATGGAATGGAATGGAATGGAATGGAATGGAATGGAATCAACCCGAGTGGAATGGAATGGAATGGAATGGTATGGAATGGAATGGAATGGAATGGAATGGAATGGAATGGAATGGAATGGAATTCAAATGGAATGGAATGGAATGGAATGCAATGGAATGGAATGGAACGGAATTCAATGGAATGGAATGGAATGGAATGGAATTCTATGGAATGGAATGGAATCGAATGGAATCAAATGGAATCGAATGGAATCGAATGGAATCGAATGGAATGGAATGGAATGGAATGGAATAGAATGGAATCAACCCGAGTGGAATGGAACGGAACGGAACGGAACGGAACGGAACGGAACGGAACGGAATGGAATAGAATGGAATCAACCCGAGTAAAACGGAATGGAATGGAATGGAATTGAATGGAAAAGAATTCAATGGAATGGAATGGAATGGAATGGAATTCAATGGAATGGAATGGAATGGAATGGAATGGAATGGAATGGAATGGAATGGAGTTCAATGGAATGGAATGGAATGGAATGGAATGGAATGGAATGGAATGGAATGGAATGGAATGGAATCGAATGGAATCGAATGGAATGAAATGGAATAGAATGGAATCAACCCGAGTAGAACGGAATGGAATGGAATGGAACGGAATGGAACGAACCCGAATAGAACGGAACTGAACGGAATGGAACGGAACGGAACGGAACGGAGTGAAATGGAATGGAATGGAATCGAATGGAACCGAATGGAATGGAATGGAATGGAATGGAATGGAATGGAATGGAATGGAACCAACTAGAGTAGAATGGAATGGATTGGAAAGGAATGGAATGGAATGGAATGGAATGGAATGGAATGGAATGGAATGGAATGGAATGGAATGGAATGGAATGGAATGGAACGGAATCAACCCGAGTGGAGTGGAGTGGAGTGGAGTGGAGTGGAGTGGAGTGGAATGGAGTGGAATGGAATGGAATGGAATAGAATGGAATCAACCCGAGTAGAACGGAATGGAATGGAATGCAATGGAATGGAACGGAATGGAACAGAACGGAATGGAACGGAATGGAACGGAACGGAATGGAATTTAACGAACCCGAGTAGAACGGAATGGAATGGAATGGAATGGAATGGAATGGAATGGAATGGAATCGAATCGAATGGAATGGAATGGAATCGAATGGAATGGAATGGAATGCAATGGAATGGAATCAACCCGAGTAGAACGGAATGGAATGGAATGGAATGGAATGGAATGGAACAGAACGCAATGGAACGGAACGGAACAGAACGGAATGGAAAGGAATGATCAACCCGAGAAGAACGGAATGGAATGGAATGGAATGGAATTCAATGGAATAGAATGGAATGGAATGGAATGGAATGGAATGGAATGGAATGGAATGGAATGGAATGGAATCGAATGGAATCGAATGGAATCGATTGGAATGGAATGGAATGGAATGGAATGGAATGGAATGGAATGGAATCGAATCAACCCGAGTAGATCGGAATGGAATGGAATGGAATGGAATGGAACGGAATGGAAGGAATGGAATGGAATTCAATGGAATAGAATGGAATGGAATGGAATGGAATGGAATGGAATCGAATGGACTTGAATGGAATCGAATGGAATGTAATGGAATAGAATGGAATCAACCCGAGTAGAACAGAATGGAATGGAATGGAATGGAATGGAATGGAACGGAATGGAACGGAACGGAATGGAACGGAATGGAACGGAATGGAACGCAACGCAACGGAACGGAACGGAATGGAACGGAACTGAAAGGAATGGAATGGAATGAAATCAACCCGAGCAGAACGGAATGGAATGGAGTGGAACGGAATGGAATTCAATGGAATAGAATGGAATGGAATGGAATGGAATGGAATGGAATCGAATGGAATCGAATGGAATCGAATGGAATGGATTGGAATAGAATGGAATCAACCCGAGTAGAACGGAATGGAATGGAATGGAACGGAATGGAACGAACCCGAATAGAACGGAACTGAACGGAATGGAACGGAATGGAACGGAACGGAACGGAGTGAAATGGAATGGAATGGAATCGAATGGAACCGAATGGAATGGAATGGAATGGAATGGAATGGAATGGAACGGAAAGTAACGGAACGCAACGGAATGGAATGGAATGATAAACCCGAGTAGAACGGAATGGAATGGAATGGAATGGAATGGAATGGAACGAACCCGAGTAGAACGGAACAGAACGGAACGGAACGGAACGGAACGGAACGGAACGGAATGGAGTGAAATGGAATGGAATGGAATCGAATGGAATGGAATGGAATGGAATGGAATGGAATGGAATCGAATCGAATCGAATGGTATCGAATGGAATGGAATGGAATGGAATGGAATGGAATGGAATGGAATGGAATGGAATGGAATCAACCCGAGTAGAACATAATGGAATGGAATGGAATGGAATGGAATGGAATGGAATGGAATGGAATGGAATGGAATGGAATGGAATGGAATTCAGTGGAATAGAGTGGAATGGAATGGAATGGAATGGAATGGAATGGAATGGAATGGAATGGAATGGAATGGAATGGAATGGAATCGAATGGGATGGAATGGAATGGAATGGAATGGAATGGAATGGAATGGAAAGGAATGGAATGGAATTGAATGGAATGGAATCAACCCGAGTAGAACGGAATGGAATGGAATGGAATGCAATGGAATGGAATCAACCCGAGTAGAACGGAATGCAATGGAATGGAATGCAATGGAATGGAATGGAACGGAACGGACCCGAGTAGAACTGAACAGAACGGAACGGAACGGAACGGAACGGAACGGAATGGAGTGAAATGGAATGGAATGGAATGGAATGGAATCGAATGGAATGGAATGGAATGGAATGGAATGGAATGGAATAGAATCGAGTCGAATCGAATGGAATCGAATTTAATGGAATGGAATGGAATGGAATGGAATGGAATGGAATGGAATGGAATTCAATGGAATGGAACGGAATTCAATGGAATGGAATGGAATGGAATGGAACGGAACGGAACGGAACGGAACGGAACGGAACGGAATGGAATGGAATGAACCCGAGTAGAACGGAATGGAATGGAATGGAATGGAATCGAATGGAATGGAATGGAATAGAATGGAATAAACCCGAGTAGAACGGAATGGAACGGAATGGAATGGAATGGAACGGAACGGAACGGAACGGAATTCAATGGAATTGAACGGAATGGAATGGAATTCAATGGAATGGAACGGAATTCAATGGAATGGAATGGAATGGAATGGAACGGAACGGAACGGAACGGAACGGAACGGAATGGAATGGAATTCAATGGAATGGAATGGAATGGAATGGAATGGAATGGAATGGAATTGAATGGAATGGAACGGAATTCAATGGAATGGAATGGAATGGAATGGAATTCAGTGGAATGGAATGCAATCGAATGGAATCGAATTGAATCGAATGGAATCGATTGGAATCGAATGGAATCCAATGGAATGGAATGGAATAGAATGGAATCAACACGAGTGGAATGGAACGGAACGGAACGGAACGGAACGGAACGGAACGGAACGGAATGGAATAGAATGGAATCAACCCGAGTGGAACGGAATGGAATGGAATGGAATTGAATGGAACAGAATTCAATGGAATGGAATGGAATGGAATGGAATGGAATGGAATGGAATGGAATGGAATTCAATGGAATGGAATGTAATGGAACGGAATGGAATGGAATGGAATGGAATGGAATCGAATGGAATCGAATGGAATCGAATGGAATGGAATGGAATAGAATGGAATCAATCCGAGTAGAACGGAACGGAACGGAACGGAACGGAACGGAAAGGAATGGAATGGAATGGAACGGAATTCAATGCAATGGATCGGAATTCAATGGAATGGAACGGAATGGAACGGAACGTAATGGAACGGAATGGAATGGAATGGAATAGAATGGAATGGAATGGAACGGAATGGAATGGAACGGAATGGAATGGAATGGAATTCAATGGAATGGAATGGAATGGAATGGAATGGAATGGAATGGAATCGAATTGAATCGAATGGAATCAAATGGAATAGAATGGAATAGAATGGAATGGAATGGAATAGAATGGAATCAACCCGAGTAGAACGGAACGGAACGGAACGGAACGGAACGGAAAGGAATGGAATGGAATGGAACGGAATTCAATGCAATGGAACGGAATTCAATGGAATGGAACGGAATGGAACGGAATGGAACGGAAAGGAATGGAAAGGAATGGAATGGAATGGAATGGAATGGAACGGAATGGAATGGAACGGAATGGAATGGAATGGAATGGAATGGAATTCAATGGAATGGAATGGAATTCCATGGAATGGAATTCTATGGAATTCAATGGAATGGAATGGAATGGAATGGAATGGAATTCAATGGAATGGAATGGAATCGAATGGAATGGAATGGAAAGAATTCCATGGAATTCCATGGAATGGAATGGAATGGAATGGAATGGAATGGAATTCAATGGAATAGAATGGAATGGAATGAAATCAACACAAGTAGAAAGGAATGGAACGGAACGGAATGGAATGGGATGAACCCGAGTAGAACGGAATGGAATGGAATGGAATGGAATGGAAAGGAATGGAATCGAGTGGAATGGAATGGAATAGAATGGAATCAACCCGAGTAGAACGGAATGGAACGGAATGGAACGGAATGGAACGGAACGGAACGGAACGGAACGGAATTCAATGGAATGGAACGGAATGGAATGGAATTCAATGGAATGGAACGGAATTCAATGGAAAGGAAAGGAATGGAATGGAACGGAACGGAACGGAACGGAACGGAATGGAATGGAATTCAATGGAATGGATTGGAATGGAATGGAATTCAATCTAATGGAATTCAATGGAATGGAATGGAATGGAATGGAATGGAATGGAATGGAACGGAATTCAATGGAATGGAATGGAATGGAATGGAATTCAATGGAATGGAATGGAATTCAATGGAATGGAATGGAATGGAATGGAATGGAATGGAATGGAATGGAATCGAATGGAATCGAATGGAATCGAATGGAATGGAATGGAATAGAATGGAATCAACCCGAGTAGAATGGAATGGAATGGAATGGAATGGAATGGAATGGAATGGAATGGAATGGAATGGAATGGAATTCAATGGAATAGAATGGAATGGAATGAAATCAACACAAGTAGAAAGGAATGGAACGGAACGGAATGGAATGGAATGAACCCGAGTAGAACGGAATGGAATGGAATGGAATGGAATTGAAAGGAATGGAATCGAGTGGAATGGAATGGAATAGAATGGAATCAACCCGAGTAGAACGGAATGGAACGGAATGGAACGGAATGGAACGGAACGGAACGGAACGGAACGGAACGGAACGGAACGGAACGGAATTCAATGGAATGGAACGGAATGGAATGGAATTCAATGGAATGGAACGGAATTCAATGGAAAGGAAAGGAATGGAATGGAACGGAACGGAACGGAACGGAACGGAACGGAATGGAATGGAATTCAATGGAATGGATTGGAATGGAATGGAATTCAATCTAATGGAATTCAATGGAATGGAATGGAATGGAATGGAATGGAATGGAACGGAATTCAATGGAATGGAATGGAATGGAATGGAATTCAATGGAATTGAATGGAATTCAATGGAATGGAATGGAATGGAATGGAATGGAATGGAATGGAATCGAATGGAATCGAATGGAATCGAATGGAATGGAATGGAATAGAATGGAATCAACCCGAGTAGAATGGAATGGAATGGAATGGAATGGAATGGAATGGAATGGAATGGAATGGAATGGAATGGAATGGAATTCAAATGGAATGGAATGGAATGGAATGGAATGGAATGGAATTGAATGGAATGGAACGGAATTCATTGGAATGGAATGGAATGGAATGGAATGGAATGGAATCGGATGGAATCGAATGGAATCGAATGGAATCGAATGGAATCGAATGGAATGGAATGGAATAGAATGGAATCAACCCGAGTGGAATGGAACGGAACGGAACGGAACGGAACGGAACGGAATGGAATAGAATGGAATCAACCCGAGTAGAACGGAACGGAACGGAACGGAACGGAACGGAAAGGAATGGAATGGAATGGAACGGAATTCCATGCAATGGATCGGAATTCAATGGAATGGAACGGAATGGAACGGAATGGAATGGAATGGAACGGAATGGAATGGAATGGAACGGAATGGAATGGAATGGAATTCAATGGAATGGAATGGAATGGAATGGAATGGAATGGAATCGAATTGAATCGAATGGAATCGAATGGAATAGAATGGAATGGAATGGAATGGAATGGAATAGAATGGAATCAACCCGAGTAGAACGGAACGGAACGGAACGGAACGGAACGGAAAGGAATGGAATGGAATGGAATTGAATGGAATGGAACGGAATTCAATGGAATGGAATGGAATGGAATGGAATTCAATGGAATGGAATGGAATCGAATGGAATCGAATGGAATCGAATGGATTCGAATGGAATCGAATGGAATCGAATGGAATGGAATGGAATAGAATGGAATCAACCCGAGTAGAACGGAAAGGAGCGGAATGGAACGGAATGGAACGGAACGGAACGGAACGGAACGGAACAGAATTCAATGGAATGGAACGGAATGGAATGGAATTCAATGGAATGGAACGGAATTCAATGGAATGGAATGGAATGGAACGGAACGGAACGGAACGGAACGAAACGGAACGGAATGGAACGGAACGAAACGGAACGGAATGGAATGGAATTCAATGGAATGGAATGGAATGGAATGGAATTCAATGGAATGGAATTCAATGGAATGGAATGGAATGGAATGGAATGGAATGGAACGGAATTCAATGGAATGGAATGGAATGGAATGGAATTCAATGGAATGGAATGGAATTCAATGGAATGGAATGGAATGGAATGGAATGGAATGGAATGGAATCGAATGGAATCGAATGGAATGGAATGGAATAGAATGGAATCAACCCGAGTGGAATGGAATGGAATGGAATGGTATGGAATGGAATGGAATGGAATGGAATGGAATGGAATGGAATGGAATGGAATTCAAATGGAATGGAATGGAATGGAATGCAATGGAATGGAATGGAACGGAATTCAATGGAATGGAATGGAATGGAATGGAATTCTATGGAATGGAATGGAATCGAATGGAATCAAATGGAATCGAATGGAATCGAATGGAATTGAATGGAATGGAATGGAATGGAATGGAATAGAATGGAATCAACCCGAGTGGAATGGAACGGAACGGAACGGAACGGAACGGAACGGAACGGAATGGAATAGAATGGAATCAACCCGAGTAGTACGGAATGGAATGGAATGGAATTGAATGGAACAGAATTCAATGGAATGGAATGGAATGGAATGGAATTCAATGGAATGGAATGGAATGGAATGGAATGGAATGGAATGGAATGGAGTTCAATGGAATGGAATGGAATGGAATGGAATGGAATGGAATGGAATGGAATGGAATCGGATGGAATCGAATGGAATCGAATGGAATGGAATGGAATAGAATGGAATCAATCCGAGTAGAACGGAATGGAACGGAACGGAACGGAACGGAAAGGAATGGAATGGAATGGAATGGAATTCAATGCAATGGATCGGAATTCAATGGAATGGAACGGAATGGAACGGAATGGAACGGAACGTAATGGAATGGAATGGAATGGAATGGAATGGAATGGAGCGGAATGGAATGGAACGGAATGGAATGGAATGGAATTCAATGGAATGGAATGGAATGGAATGGAATCGAATTGAATCGAATGGAATCGAATGGAATAGATTGGAATCGAATGGAATGGAATGGAATAGAATGGAATCAACCCGAGTAGAACGGAACGGAACGGAACGGAACGGAACGGAACGGAAAGGAATGGAATGGAATGGAACGGAATTCAATGCAATGGATCGGAATTCAATGGAATGGAACGGAATGGAACGGAACGTAATGGAATGGAATGGAATGGAATGGAATGGAATGGAATGGAACGGAATGGAATGGAACGGAATGGAATGGAATGGAATTCAATGGAATGGAATGGAATGGAATGGAATGGAATGGAATGGAATGGAATCGAATTGAATAGAATGGAATCGAATGGAATAGAATGGAATCGAATGGAATGGAATGGAATAGAATGGAACCAACCCGTGTAGAACGGAACGGAACGGAATGGAAAGGAATGGAATGGAATGAACCCGAGTAGAACGGAATGGAATGGAATGGAATGGAATCGAATGGAATGGAATCGAGTGGAATGGAATGGAATAGAATGGAATCAACCCGAGTAGAACGGAATGGAACGGAATGGAACGGAATGGAACGGAACGGAACGGAACGGAACGGAACGGAATTCAATGGAATGGAACGGAATGGAATGGAATTCAATGGAATGGAACGGAATTCAATGGAATGGAATGGAATGGAATGGAACGGTACGGAACGGAATGGAATGGAACGGAACGGAATGGAATGGAATTCCATGGAATGGAATGGAATGGAATGGAATTCAATGTAGTGGAATTCAATGGAATGGAATGGAATGGAATGGAATGGAATGGAACGGAATTCAATGGAATGGAATGGAATGGAATGGAATGGAATGGAATGGAATGGAATGGAATGGAATGGAATGGAATGGAATGGAATGGAATGGAATGGAATGGAATGGAATGGAATGGAATTCAATTGAATGGAATGGAATGGAATGGAATCGAATGGAATCGAATGGAATCGAATGGCATCGAATGGAATGGAATGTAATAGAATGGAATCAACCCGAGTAGAATGGAATGGAATGGAATGGAATGGAATGGAATGGAATGGAATGGAATTCAAATGGAATGGAATGGAATGGAATGGAATGGAATTGAATGGAATGGAACGGAATTCAATGGAATGGAATGGAATGGAATGGAATTCAATGGAATGGAATGGAATCGAATGGAATCGAATGGAATCGAATGGAATCGAATGGAATCGAATGGAATGGAATGGAATGGAATGGAATGGAATAGAATTGAATCAACCCGAGTGGAATGGAACGGAACGGAACGGAACGGAACGGAACGGAATGGAATAGAATGGAATCAACCCGAGTAGAACGGAATGGAATGGAATGGAATGGAATGGAACAGAATTCAATGGAATGGAATGGAATGGAATGGAATGGAATGGAATGGAATGGAGTCGAATGGAATCGAATGGAATCGAATGGAATCGAATGGAATGGAATGGAATAGAATGGAATCAACCCGAGTAGAATGGAATGGAATGGAATGGAATGGAATGGAATGGAATGGAACGGAATGGAATGGAATGGAATTCAAATGGAATGGAATGGAATGGAATGGAATTGAATGGAATGGAACGGAATTCAATGGAATGGAATGGAATGGAACGGAATTCAATGGAATGGAATGGAATCGAATGGAATCGAATGGAATCGAATGGAATCGAATGGAATCGAATGGAATCGAATGGAATCGAATGCAATGGAATGGAATAGAATGGAACCAACCCGAGTGGAATGGAATGGAACGGAAAGGAACGGAACGGAACGGAACGGAACGGAATGGAATAGAACGGAATTAACCCGAGTAGAACGGAATGGATTGGAATGGAATTGAATGGAACAGAATTCAATGGAATGGAATGGAATGGAATGGAATTCAATGGAATGGAATGGAATGGAATGGAATGGAATGGAATGGAATGGAGTTCAAAGGAATGGAATGGAATGGAATGGAATGGAATGGAATGGAATGGAATCGAATGGAATCGAATGGAATCGAATGGAATGGAATGGAATAGAATGGAATCAATCCGAGTAGAACGGAATGGAACGGAACGGAACGGAACGGAAAGGAATGGAATGGAATGGAACGGAATTCAATGCAATGGATCGGAATTCAATGGAATGGAACGGAATGGAACGGAATGGAACGGAACGTAATGGAATGGAATGGAATGGAATGGAATGGAATGGAATGGAGCGGAATGGAATGGAACGGAATGGAATGGAATGGAATTCAATGGAATGGAATGGAATGGAATGGAATCGAATTGAATCGAATGGAATCGAATGGAATAGATTGGAATCGAATGGAATGGAATGGAATAGAATGGAATCAACCCGAGTAGAACGGAACGGAACGGAACGGAACGGAACGGAAAGGAATGGAATGGAATGGAACGGAATTCAATGCAATGGATCGGAATTCAATGGAATGGAACGGAATGGAACGGAACGTAATGGAATGGAATGGAATGGAATGGAATGGAATGGAATGGAACGGAATGGAATGGAACGGAATGGAATGGAATGGAATTCAATGGAATGGAATGGAATGGAATGGAATGGAATGGAATGGAATGGAATCGAATTGAATAGAATGGAATCGAATGGAATAGAATGGAATCGAATGGAATGGAATGGAATAGAATGGAACCAACCCGTGTAGAACGGAACGGAACGGAATGGAAAGGAATGGAATGGAATGAACCCGAGTAGAACGGAATGGAATGGAATGGAATGGAATCGAATGGAATGGAATCGAGTGGAATGGAATGGAATAGAATGGAATCAACCCGAGTAGAACGGAATGGAACGGAATGGAACGGAATGGAACGGAACGGAACGGAACGGAACGGAACGGAATTCAATGGAATGGAACGGAATGGAATGGAATTCAATGGAATGGAACGGAATTCAATGGAATGGAATGGAATGGAATGGAACGGTACGGAACGGAATGGAATGGAACGGAACGGAATGGAATGGAATTCCATGGAATGGAATGGAATGGAATGGAATTCAATGTAGTGGAATTCAATGGAATGGAATGGAATGGAATGGAATGGAATGGAACGGAATTCAATGGAATGGAATGGAATGGAATGGAATGGAATGGAATGGAATGGAATGGAATGGAATGGAATTCAATGGAATGGAATGGAATGGAATGGAATGGAATGGAATGGAATTCAATTGAATGGAATGGAATGGAATGGAATCGAATGGAATCGAATGGAATCGAATGGCATCGAATGGAATGGAATGTAATAGAATGGAATCAACCCGAGTAGAATGGAATGGAATGGAATGGAATGGAATGGAATGGAATGGAATGGAATGGAATTCAAATGGAATGGAATGGAATGGAATGGAATGGAATTGAATGGAATGGAACGGAATTCAATGGAATGGAATGGAATGGAATGGAATTCAATGGAATGGAATGGAATCGAATGGAATCGAATGGAATCGAATGGAATCGAATGGAATCGAATGGAATGGAATGGAATGGAATGGAATGGAATAGAATTGAATCAACCCGAGTGGAATGGAACGGAACGGAACGGAACGGAACGGAATGGAATAGAATGGAATCAACCCGAGTAGACCGGAATGGAATGGAATGGAATGGAATGGAACAGAATTCAATGGAATGGAATGGAATGGAATGGAATGGAATGGAATGGAATGGAGTCGAATGGAATCGAATGGAATCGAATGGAATCGAATGGAATGGAATGGAATAGAATGGAATCAACCCGAGTAGAATGGAATGGAATGGAATGGAATGGAATGGAATGGAACGGAATGGAATGGAATGGAATTCAAATGGAATGGAATGGAATGGAATGGAATTGAATGGAATGGAACGGAATTCAATGGAATGGAATGGAATGGAACGGAATTCAATGGAATGGAATGGAATCGAATGGAATCGAATGGAATCGAATGGAATCGAATGGAATCGAATGGAATCGAATGGAATCGAATGCAATGGAATGGAATAGAATGGAACCAACCCGAGTGGAATGGAATGGAACGGAAAGGAACGGAACGGAACGGAACGGAACGGAATGGAATAGAACGGAATCAACCCGAGTAGAACGGAATGGATTGGAATGGAATTGAATGGAACAGAATTCAATGGAATGGAATGGAATGGAATGGAATTCAATGGAATGGAATGGAATGGAATGGAATGGAATGGAATGGAATGGAGTTCAAAGGAATGGAATGGAATGGAATGGAATGGAATGGAATGGAATGGAATCGAATGGAATCGAATGGAATCGAATGGAATGGAATGGAATAGAATGGAATCAATCCGAGTAGAACGGAATGGAACGGAACGGAACGGAACGGAAAGGAATGGAATGGAATGGAACGGAATTCAATGCAATGGATCGGAATTCAATGGAATGGAACGGAATGGAACGGAATGGAACGGAACGTAATGGAATGGAACGGAATGGAATGGAACGGAATGGAATGGAATGGAATTCAATGGAATGGAATGGAATGGAATGGAATGGAATCGAATTGAATCGAATGGAATCGAATGGAATAGATTGGAATCGAATGGAATGGAATGGAATAGAATGGAATCAACCCGAGCAGAACGGAACGGAACGGAACAGAACGGAACGGAAAGGAATGGAATGGAATGGAACGGAATTCAATGCAATGGATCGGAATTCAATGGAATGGAACGGAATGGAACGGAACGTAATGGAATGGAATGGAATGGAATGGAATGGAATGGAACGGAATGGAATGGAACGGAATGGAATGGAATGGAATTCAATGGAATGGAATGGAATGGAAGGGAATGGAATGCAATGGAATCGAATTGAATAGAATGGAATCGAATGGAATTGAATGGAATCGAATGGAATTGAATGGAATAGAATGGAATCAACCCGAGTAGAACGGAACGGAACGGAACGGAAAGGAATGGAATTGAATGAACCCGAGTAGAACGGAATGGAATGGAATGGAATGGAATCGAATGGAATGGAATCGAGTGGAATGGAATGGAATAGAATGGAATCAACCCGAGTAGAATGGAATGGAACGGAATGGAACGGAATGGAACGGAACGGAACAGAACGGAACGGAACGGAATTCAATGGAATGGAACGGAATGGAATGGAATTCAATGGAATGGAACGGAATTCAATGGAATGGAATGGAATGGAATGGAACGGTACGGAACGGAACGGAATGGAACGGAACGGAATGGAATGGAATTCCATGGAATGGAATGGAATGGAATGGAATTCAATGTAATGGAATTCAATGGAATGGAATGGAATGGAATGGAAAGGAATGGAAGGGAATTCAATGGAATGGAATGGAATGGAATGGAATGGAATGGAATTCAATGGAATGGAATGGAATGGAATGGAATGGAATGGAATGGATTTCAATTGAATGGAATGGAATGGAATGGAATCGAATGGAATCGAATGGAATCGAATGGAATCGAATGGAATGGAATGTAATAGAATGGAATCAACCCGAGTAGAATGGAATGGAATGGAATGGAATGGAATGGAATGGAATGGAATGGAATGGAATGGAATGGAATTCAAATGGAATGGAATGGAATGGAATGGAATGGAATGGAATGGAATGGAATCGAATGGAATGGAATGGAATGGAATGGAATAGAATGGAATCAACCCGAGTGGAATGGAACGGAACGGAACGGAGCGGAACGGAACGGAATGGAATAGAATGGAATCAACCCGAGTAGAACGGAATGGAATGGAATGGAATGGAATGGAACAGAATTCAATGGAATGGAATGGAATGGAATGGAATTCAATGGAATGGAATGGAATGGAATGGAATGGAATGGAGTTCAATGGAATGGAATGGAATGGAATGGAATGGAATGGAGTTCAATGGAACGGAATGGAATGGAACGGAATGGAATGGAATGGAATTCAATGGAATGGAATGGAATGGAATGGAATGGAATGGAATGGAATGGAATTGAATCGAATTGAATCGAATGGAATCGAATAAAATAGAATGGAATCGAATGGAATGGAATGGAATAGAATGGAATCAACCCGAGTAGAACGGAACGGAACGGAACGGAACGGAACGGAACGGAAATGAATGGAATGGAATGGAATTGAATGGAATGGAACGGAATTCAATGGAATGGAATGGAATGGAATGGAATTCAATGGAATGGAATGGAATCGAATGGAATCGAATGGAATCGAATGGATTCGAATGGAATCGAATGGAATCGAATGGAATGGAATGGAATAGAATGGATTCAACCCGAGTAGAACGGAAAGGAACGGAATGGAACGGAATGGAACGGAACGGAATGGAACGGAACGGAACAGAATTCAATGGAATGGAACGAAATGGAATGGAATTCAATGGAATGGAACGGAATTCAATGGAATGGAATGGAATGGAATGGAATGGAACGGAACGGAACGGAACGAAACGGAACGGAACGGAACGGAACGGAACGGAATGGAATGGAATTCAATGGAATGGAATGGAATGGAATGGAATGGAATTCGATGGAATGGAATGGAACGGAATGGAATGGAATGGAATGGAATGGAATGGAATGGAATGGAATTCAATTGAATGGAATGGAATGGAATGGAATGGAATGGAATCGAATGGAATCGAATGGAATGGAATGGAATAGAATGGAATCAACCCGAGTAGAATGGAATGGAATGGAATGGAATGGAATGGAATGGAATGGAATGGAATGGAATGGAATTCGATGGAATAGAATGGAATGGAATGGAATGGAATGGAATGGAAATTAATTCAATGGAATGGAATGGAATGGAATGGAATGGAATTCATTGGAATGCAATTCAATGGAATTCAATGGAATGGAATGGAATGGAATGGAATGGAATGGAAAGGAATGGAATGGAATGGAATTCAATGGAATCGAATGGAATCGAATGGAATGGAATGGAATGGAATTCAATGGAATGGAAAGGAATTCAATGGAATGGAATGGAATGGAATGGAATGGAATGGAATGGAATCGAATGGAATCGAATGGAATCGAATGGAATCGAATGGAATCGAATGGAATCGAATGGAATGGAATGGAATAGAATGGAATCAACCCGAGTAGAACGGAACGGAACGGAACGGAAAGGAATGGAATGGAATGGAAAGGAATTCAATGCAATGGATCGGAATTCAATGGAATGGAACGGAATGGAACGGAATGGAATGGAATGGAATTCAATGGAATGGAATGGAATTCCATGGAATGGAATGGAATGGAATGGAATTCAATGGAATGGGATGGAATGGAATGGAATGGAATGGAATTCAATGGAATTGAATGGAATGGAATGGAATCGAATGGAATCGAATGGAATCGAATGGAATGGAATGGAATAGAATGGAATCAACCCGAGTAGAATGGAATGGAATGGAATGGAATTCAAATGGAATGGAAGGGAATGGAATGGAATGGAACGGAATTCAATGGAATGGAATGGATTGGAATGGAATTCAATGGAATGGAATGGAATTCAATGGAATGGAATTCAATGGAATGGAATGGAATGGAATGGAATGGAATGGAATGGAATGGAATTCAATGGAATGGAATGGAATCGAATGGAATGGAATGGAATGGAATGGAATGGAATGGAATGGAATTCAATGGAATGGAATGGAATGGAATGGAATGGAATGGAATTCAATGGAATGGAATGGAATGGAATGGAATGGAAAGGAATGGAATCGAATTGAATCGAATGGAATCGAATGGAATAGAATGGAATCGAATGGAATGGAATGGAATAGAATGGAATCAACCCGAGTAGAACGGAACGGAACGGACCGGAACGGAACGGAACGGAAAGGAATGGAATGGAATGGAACGGAATTCAATGCAATGGAACGGAATTCAATGGAATGGAACGGAATGGAACGGAATGGAACGGAACGGAATGGAATGGAATGGAATGGAATGGAACGGAATGGAATGGAACGGAATGGAATGGAATGGAATGGAATGGAATTCCATGGAATGGAATGGAATGGAATGGAATTCCATGGAATGGAATGGAATGGAATGGAACGGAACGGAACGGAACGGAACGGAATGGAACGGACTGGAATGGAATTCAATGGAATGGAATGGAATGGAATGGAATTCAATGGTATGGAATTCAATGGAATGGAATGGAATGGAATGGAATGGAATGGAATGGAACGGACTTCAATGGAATGGAATGGAATGGAATGGAATTCAATGGAATGGAATGGAATTCAATGGAATGGAATTCAAATGGAATGGAAGGGAATGGAATGGAATTGAATGGAATGGAACGGAATTCAATGGAATGGAATGGAATGGAACGGAATTCAATGGAATGGAATGGAATCGAATGGAATCGAATGGAATCGAATGGAATCGAATGGAATCGAATGGAATCGAATGGAATCGAATGCAATGGAATGGAATAGAATGGAACCAACCCGAGTGGAATGGAATGGAACGGAAAGGAACGGAACGGAACGGAACGGAACGGAATGGAATAGAATGGAATCAACCCGAGTAGAACGGAATGGAATGGAATGGAATTGAATGGAACAGAATTCAATGGAATGGAATGGAATGGAATGGAATTCAATGGAATGGAATGGAATGGAATGGAATGGAATGGAATGGAATGGAATGGAATGGAACGGAATGGAATGGAACGGAATGGAATGGAATGGAATTCAATGGAATGGAATGGAATGGAATGGAATGGAATGGAATGGAATGGAATCGAATGGAATGGAATGGAATGGAATCGAATGGAATGGAATGGAATGGAATCGAATGGAATGGAATTCGATGGAATGGAATGGAATGGAATGGAATGGAATGGAATGGAATGGAATGGAATGGAATGCAATGGAATTCAAATGGAATGGAATGGAATGGAATCGAATGGAATCGAATGGAATGTAAAGGAATAGAATGGAATCAACCCGAGTAGAATGGAACAGAACGGAACGGAACGGAACGGAAAGGAATGGAATTCAATGGAACGGAATTCAATGGAATGGAATGGAATGGAATGGAATCGAAAGGAATCGAATGGAATCGAATGGAATGGAATGGAATAGAATGGAATCAACCCGAGTAGAATGGAATGGAATGGAATGGTATGGAATGGAATGGAATGGAATGGAATGGAATGGAATGGAATGGAATTGAACGGAATTCAATGGAATGGAATGGAAAGGAATGGAATTCAATGGAATGGAATGGAATTCAATGGAATTCAATGGAATGGAATGGAATGGAATGGAATGGAATGGAAAGGAATGGAATGGAATTCCATGGAATGGAATGGAATCGAATGGAATGGAATGGAATGGAATTCAATGGAATGGAATGGAATGGAATGGAATGGAATGGAATCGAATTGAATCGAATGGAATCGAATGGAATAGAATGGAATCGAATGGAATGGAATGGAATAGAATGAAATCAACCCGAGTAGAACGGAACGGAAAGGAACGGAACGGAACGGAACGGAAAGGAATGGAATGGAATGGAACGGAATTCAATGCAATGGAACGGAATTCAATGGAATGGAACGGAATGGAACGGAATGGAACGGAACGGAATGGAATGGAATGGAATGGAATGGAACGGAATGGAATGGAACGGAATGGAATGGAATGGAATGGAATGGAATTCCATGGAATGGAATGGAATGGAATGGAATTCCATGGAATGGAATGGAATGGAACGGAACGGAACGGAACGGAACGGAACGGAACGGACTGGAATGGAATTCAATGGAATGGAATGGAATTCAATGGTATGGAATTCAATGGAATGGAATGGAATGGAATGGAATGGAATGGAACGGACTTCAATGGAATGGAATGGAATGGAATGGAATTCAATGGAATGGAATGGAATTCAATGGAATGGAATTCAATGGAATGGAATGGAATGGAATGGAATGGAATGGAATGGAATGGAATCGAATGGAATCGAATGGAATCGAATGGAATCGAATGGAATGGAATGGAATAGAATGGAATCAACCCGAGTAGAATGGAATGGAATGGAATGGAATGGAATGGAATGGAATGGAATGGAACGGAATGGAATGGAATGGAATTCAAATGGAATGGAATGGAATGGAATGGAATTGAATGGAATGGAACGGAATTCAATGGAATGGAATGGAATGGAACGGAATTCAATGGAATGGAATGGAATCGAATGGAATCGAATGGAATCGAATGGAATCGAATGGAATCGAATGGAATCGAATGGAATCGAATGCAATGGAATGGAATAGAATGGAACCAACCCGAGTGGAATGGAATGGAACGGAAAGGAACGCAACGGAACGCAACGGAACGGAATGGAATAGAATGGAATCAACCCGAGTAGAACGGAATGGAATGGAATGGAATTGAATGGAACAGAATTCAATGGAATGGAATGGAATGGAATGGAATTCTATGGAATGGAATGGAATGGAATGGAATGGAATGGAATGGAATGGAATCGAATGGAATCGAATGGAATCGAATGGAATCGAATGGAATGGAATGGAATAGAATTGAATCAATCCGAGTAGAACGGAACGGAACGGAACGGAACGGAACGGAACGGAACGGAACGGAAAGGAATGGAATGGAATGAAATGGAACGGAATTCAAAGCAATGGATCGGAATTCAATGGAATGGAACGGAATGGAACGGAATGGAACGGAACGTAATGGAATGGAATGGAATGGAATGGAATGGAATGGAATGGAATGGAACGGAATGGAATGGAACGGAATGGAATGGAATGGAATTCAATGGAATGGAATGGAATGGAATGGAATGGAATGGAATGGAATCGAATTGAATCGAATGGAATCGAATGGAATAGAATGGAATCGAATGGAATGGAATGGAATAGAATGGAATCAACCCGAGTAGAACGGAACGGAACGGAACGGAACGGAATGGAACGGAACGGAAAGGAATGGAATGGAATGGAACGGAATTCAATGCAATGGAACGGAATTCAATGGAATGGAACGGAATGGAAAGGAATGGAACGGAACGGAATGGAATGGAAAGGAATGGAATGGAATGGAACGAAATGGAATGGAACGGAATGGAATGGAATGGAATGGAATGGAATTCCATGGAATGGAACGGAATTCAATGGAATGGAATTCAATGGAATGGAATGGAATGGAATGGAATGGAATGGAATTCAATGGAATGGAATGGAATCGAATGGAATGGAATGGAAAGGAATTCAATTGAATGGAATGGAATGGAATGGAATGGAATGGAATGGAATGGAATGGAATGGAATGTAATTCAATGGAATGGAATGGAATGGAATGGAATGGAATTCTATTGAATGGAATTCAATGGAATAGAATGGAATGGAATGGAATCAACAAAAGTAGAAAGGAATGGAACGGAACGGAACGGAACGGAACGGAATGGAATGGAATGAATCCGAGTAGAACGGAATGGAATGGAATGGAATGGAATGGAATGGAATGGAATGGAATTCAATGGAATAGAATGGAAACAACTCGAGTAGAACGGAATGGAACGGAATGGAACGGAATGGAACGGAACGGAAAGGAACGGAACGGAACGGAATTCAATGCAATGGAACGGAATGGAATGGAATTCAATGGAATGGAACGGAATTCAATGGAATGGAATGGAATGGAATGGAACGGAACGGAACGGAACGGAACGGAACGGAATGGAATGGAATTCAGTGGAATGGAATGGAATGGAATGGAATTCAATGGAATGGAATTCAATGGAATGGAATAGAATGGAATGGAATGGAATGGAACGGAATTCAATGGAATGGAATGGAATGGAATGGAATTCAATGGAATGGAATGGAATGGAATGGAATGGAATGGAATGGAATGGAATGGAATGGAATGGAATCGAATGGAATCGAATGGAATCGAATGGAATGGAATGGAATAGAATGGAATCAACCCAAGTAGAATGGAATGGAATGGAATGGAATGGAATGGAATAGAATTCAATGGAATGGAACGGAATTCAATGGAATGGAATGGAATGGAATGGAATGGAATGGAATGGAATGGAATCGAATTGAATCGAATGGAATCGAATGGAATAGAATGGAATCGAATGGAATGGAATGGAATAGAATGGAATCAACCCGAGTAGAACGGAACGGAACGGAACGGAACGGAATGGAACGGAACGGAAAGGAATGGAATGGAATGGAACGGAATTCAATGCAATGGAACGGAATTCAATGGAATGGAACGGAATGGAAAGGAATGGAACGGAACGGAATGGAATGGAAAGGAATGGAATGGAATGGAACGAAATGGAATGGAACGGAATGGAATGGAATGGAATGGAATGGAATTCCATGGAATGGAACGGAATTCAATGGAATGGAATTCAATGGAATGGAATGGAATGGAATGGAATGGAATGGAATTCAATGGAATGGAATGGAATCGAATGGAATGGAATGGAAAGGAATTCAATTGAATGGAATGGAATGGAATGGAATGGAATGGAATGGAATGGAATGGAATGGAATGTAATTCAATGGAATGGAATGGAATGGAATGGAATGGAATTCTATTGAATGGAATTCAATGGAATAGAATGGAATGGAATGGAATCAACAAAAGTAGAAAGGAATGGAACGGAACGGAACGGAACGGAACGGAATGGAATGGAATGAATCCGAGTAGAACGGAATGGAATGGAATGGAATGGAATGGAATGGAATGGAATGGAATGGAATGGAATAGAATGGAAACAACTCGAGTAGAACGGAATGGAACGGAATGGAACGGAATGGAACGGAACGGAAAGGAACGGAACGGAACGGAATTCAATGCAATGGAACGGAATGGAATGGAATTCAATGGAATGGAACGGAATTCAATGGAATGGAATGGAATGGAATGGAACGGAACGGAACGGAACGGAACGGAACGGAATGGAATGGAATTCAGTGGAATGGAATGGAATGGAATGGAATTCAATGGAATGGAATTCAATGGAATGGAATAGAATGGAATGGAATGGAATGGAACGGAATTCAATGGAATGGAATGGAATGGAATGGAATTCAATGGAATGGAATGGAATGGAATGGAATGGAATGGAATGGAATGGAATGGAATGGAATCGAATGGAATCGAATGGAATCGAATGGAATGGAATGGAATAGAATGGAATCAACCCAAGTAGAATGGAATGGAATGGAATGGAATGGAATGGAATAGAATTCAATGGAATGGAACGGAATTCAATGGAATGGAATTCAATGGAATGGAATGGAATGGAATGGAATGGAATCGAATTGAATCGAATGGAATCGAATGGAATAGAATGGAATCGAATGGAATGGAATGGAATAGAATGGAATCAACCCGAGTAGAACGGAACTGAACGGAACGGAACGGAATGGAACGGAACGGAAAGGAATGGAATGGAATGGAACGGAATTCAATGCAATGGAACGGAATTCAATGGAATGGAACGGAATGGAAAGGAATGGAACGGAACGGAATGGAATGGAAAGGAATGGAATGGAATGGAACGAAATGGAATGGAACGGAATGGAATGGAATGGAATGGAATGGAATTCAATGGAATGGAATGGAATTCAATGGAATGGAATTCAATGGAATGGAATGGAATGGAATGGAATGGAACGGAACGGAACGGAATGGAATGGAATGAATCCGAGTAGAACGGAATGGAATGGAATGGAATGGAATGGAATGGAATGGAATGGAATGGAATGGAATGGAATGGAATAGAATGGAAACAACTCGAGTAGAACGGAATGGAACGGAATGGAACGGAATGGAACGGAACGGAAAGGAACGGAACGGAACGGAATTCAATGCAATGGAACGGAATGGAATGGAATTCAATGGACTGGAACGGAATTCAATGGAATGGAATGGAATGGAATGGAACGGAACGGAACGGAACGGAACGGAACGGAATGGAATGGAATTCAGTGGAATGGAATGGAATGGAATGGAATTCAATGGAATGGAATTCAATGGAATGGAATAGAATGGAATGGAATGGAATGGAACGGAATTCAATGGAATGGAATGGAATGGAATGGAATTCAATGGAATGGAATGGAATGGAATGGAATGGAATGGAATGGAATGGAATGGAATGGAATGGAATCGAATGGAATCGAATGGAATCGAATGGAATGGAATGGAATAGAATGGAATCAACCCGAGTAGAATGGAATGGAATGGAATGGAATGGAATGGAATAGAATTGAATGGAATGGAACGGAATTCAATGGAATGGAATGGAATGGAATGGAATGGAATGGAATGGAATGGAATCGAATTGAATCGAATGGAATCGAATGGAATAGAATGGAATCGAATGGAATGGAATGGAATAGAATGGAATCAACCCGAGTAGAACGGAACGGAACGGAACGGAACGGAATGGAACGGAACGGAAAGGAATGGAATGGAATGGAACGGAATTCAATGCAATGGAACGGAATTCAATGGAATGGAACGGAATGGAAAGGAATGGAACGGAACGGAATGGAATGGAAAGGAATGGAATGGAATGGAACGAAATGGAATGGAACGGAATGGAAAGGAATGGAATGGAATGGAATTCAATGGAATGGAATGGAATTCAATGGAATGGAATTCAATGGAATGGAATGGAATGGAATGGAATGGAATGGAATTCAATGGAATGGAATGGAATCGAATGGAATGGAATGGAAAGGAATTCAATTGAATGGAATGGAATGGAATGGAATGGAATGGAATGGAATGGAATGGAATGTAATTCAATGGAATGGAATGGAATGGAATGGAATGGAATTCTATTGAATGGAATTCAATGGAATAGAATGGAATGGAATGGAATCAACAAAAGTAGAAAGGAATGGAACGGAACGGAACGGAACGGAACGGAATGGAATGGAATGAATCCGAGTAGAACGGAATGGAATGGAATGGAATGGAATGGAATGGAATGGAATGGAATGGAATGGAATGGAATAGAATGGAAACAACTCGAGTAGAACGGAATGGAACGGAATGGAACGGAATGGAACGGAACGGAAAGGAACGGAACGGAACGGAATTCAATGCAATGGAACGGAATGGAATGGAATTCAATGGAATGGAACGGAATTCAATGGAATGGAATGGAATGGAACGGAACGGAACGGAACGGAACGGAACGGAACGGAATGGAATGGAATTCAGTGGAATGGAATGGAATGGAATGGAATTCAATGGAATGGAATTCAATGGAATGGAATAGAATGGAATGGAATGGAATGGAACGGAATTCAATGGAATGGAATGGAATGGAATGGAATTCAATGGAATGGAATGGAATGGAATGGAATGGAATGGAATGGAATGGAATGGAATGGAATCGAATGGAATCGAATGGAATCGAATGGAATGGAATGGAATAGAATGGAATCAACCCGAATAGAATGGAATGGAATGGAATGGAATGGAATGGAATAGAATTGAATGGAATGGAACGGAATTCAATGGAATGGAATGGAATGGAATGGAATGGAATTCAATGGAATGGAATGGAATCGAATGGAATCGAATGGAATCGAATGGAATCGAATGGAATCGAATGGAATCGAATGGAATGGAATGGAATAGAATGGAATCAACCCGAGTGGAATGGAACGGAACGGAACGGAACGGAACGGAATGGAATAGAATGGAATCAACCCGAGTAGAACGGAATGGAATGGAATGGAACGGAATGGAACAGAATTCAATGGAATGGAATGGAATGGAATGGAATTCAATGGAATGGAATGGAATGGAATGGAATGGAATGGAATCGAATGGAATCGAATGGAATCGAATGGAATGGAATGGAATAGAATGTAATCAATCCGAGTAGAACGGAACGGAACGGAACGGAACGGAACGGAAAGGAATGGAATGGAATGGAACGGAATTCAATGCAATGGATCGGAATTCAATGGAATGGAACGGAATGGAACGGAACGTAATGGAATGGAATGGAATGGAATGGAATGGAATGGAATGGAATGGAATGGAATTCAATTGAATGGAATGGAATGGAATGGAATGGAATGGAATCGAATGGAATGGAATGGAATGGAATGGAATGGAATGGAATAGAATGGAATCAACCCGAGTAGAATGGAATGGAACGGAATGGAATGGAATGGAATGGAATCGAATGGAATGGAATTCGATGGAATGGAATGGAATGGAATGGAATGGAATGGAATGGAAAGCAATGGAATTCAAATGGAATGGAATGGAATGGAATCGAATGGAATCGAATGGAATGTAAAGGAACAGAATGGAATCAACCCGAGTAGAATGGAACAGAACGGAACGGAACGGAACGGAAAGGAATGGAATTCAATGGAACGGAATTCAATGGAATGGAATGGAATGGAATGGAATTCAATGGAATGGAATGGAATTCAATGGAATGGAATGGAATGGAATGGAATGGAATGGAATGGAATGGAATTCGATGGAATGGAATGGAATGGAATGGAATGGAATGGAATGGAATTAAATTGAATGGAATGGAATGGAATGGAATCGAATGGAATCGAATGGAATCGAATGGAATCGAATGCAATGGAATGTAATAGAATGGAATCAACCCGAGTAGAATGGAATGGAATGGAATGGAATGGAATGGAATGGAATGGAATGGAATGGAATTCGATGGAATGGAATGGAATGGAATGGAATGGAATGGAATGGAATGGAATGGAATGGAATTCCATGGAATGGAATGGAATTCCATGGAATGGAATGGAATGGAATTCAATGGAATGGAATGGAATGGAATGGAATTCAATGGAATGGAATGGAATGGAATGGAATCGAATGGAATCGAAAGGAATCGAATGGAATCGAATGGAATTTAATGGAATAGAATGGAATCAACCCGAGTAGAATGGAATGGAATGGAATGGAATGGAATGGAATGAAATGGAATGGAATGGAATGGAATTCGAATGGAATGGAATGGAATGGAATGGAATGGAATGGAATTGAACGGAATTCAATGGAATGGAATGGAAAGGAATGGAATTCATTGGAATGGAATGGAATGGAATGGAATTCAATGGAATGGAATGGAATGGAATGGAATCGAATGGAATCGAATGGAATCGAATGGAATCGAATGGAATGGAATGGAATGGAATGGAATAGAATGGAATCAACCCGAGTGGAATGGAACGGAACGGAACGGAACGGAACGGAACGGAATGGAATAGAATGGAATCAACCCGAGTAGAACGGAATGGAATGGAATGGAATGGAATGGAATGGAACAGAATTCAATGGAATGGAATGGAATGGAATGGAATTCAATGGAATGGAATGGAATGGAATGGAATGGAATGGAATGGAATGGAATGGAATCGAATTGAATAGAATGGAATCGAATGGAATAGAATGGAATCGAATGGAATGGAATGGAATAGAATGGAATCAACCCGAGTAGAACGGAACGGAACGGAACGGAACGGAACGGAACGGAAAGGAATGGAATGGAATGAACCCGAGTAGAACGGAATGGAATGGAATGGAACGGAATGGAACGGAACGGAACGGAACGGAACGGAACGGAATGGAATAGAATGGAATCAACCCGAGTAGAACGGAATGGAATGGAATGGAATGGAATGGAACAGAATTCAATGGAATGGAATGGAATGGAATGGAATTGAATGGAATGGAATGGAATGGAATGGAATCGAATTGAGTAGAATGGAATCGAATGGAATAGAATGGAATCGAATGGAATGGAATGGAATAGAATGGAATCAACCCGAGTAGAACGGAATGGAATGGAATGGAATGGAATGGAATGGAACGGAATGGAACGGAACGGAATGGAACGGAACGGAACGGAATGGAACGCAACGCAACGGAACGGAACGGAATGGAACGGAACTGAAAGGAATGGAATGGAATGAAATCAACCCGAGCAGAACGGAATGGAATGGAGTGGAACGGAATGGAATTCAATGGAATAGAATGGAATGGAATGGAATGGAATGGAATGGAATGGAATGGAATGGAATCGAATGGAATCGAATGGAATCGAAGGGAATGGATTGGAATAGAATGGAATCAACCCGAGTAGAACGGAATGGAATGGAATGGAACGGAATGGAACGAACCCGAATAGAACGGAACTGAACGGAATGGAACGGAACGGAACGGAACGGAACGGAGTGAAATGGAATGGAATGGAATCGAATGGAACCGAATGGAATGGAATGGAATGGAATGGAATGGAATGGAACGGAAAGGAACGGAACGCAACGGAATGGAATGGAATGATAAACCCGAGTAGAACGGAATGGAATGGAATGGAATGGAACGAACCCGAGTAGAACGGAACAGAACGGAACGGAACGGAACGGAACGGAACGGAACGGAATGGAGTGAAATGGAATGGAATGGAATCGAATGGAATGGAATGGAATGGAATGGAATGGAATGGAATGGAATCGAATCGAATCGAATCGAATGGAATGGAATGGAATGGAATGGAATGGAATGGAATGGAATGGAATGGAATGGAATCAACCCGAGTAGAACGTAATGGCATGGAATGGAATGGAATGGAATGGAATGGAATGGAATGGAATGGAATGGAATGGAATTCAGTGGAATAGAGTGGAATGGAATGGAATGGAATGGAATGGAATGGAATGGAATCGAATCGAATGGAATGGAATGGAATGGAATGGAATGGAAAGGAATGGAATGGAATTGAATGGAATGGAATCAACCCGAGTAGAACGGAATGGAATGGAATGGAATGGAATGGAATGGAATCAACCCGAGTAGAACGGAATGCAATGGAATGGAATGGAATGGAATGGAATGGAATGGAACGGAACGGACCCGAGTAGAACGGAACAGAACGGAACGGAACGGAACGGAACGGAACGGAATTGAGTGAAATGGAATGGAATGGAATCGAGTGGAATGGAATGGAATGGAAAGGAATGGAATGGAATAGAATCGAATGGAATGGAATGGAATGGAATGGAATGGAATGGAATCGAATCGAATCGAATCGAATGGAATCGAATTTAATGGAATGGAATGGAATGGAATGGAATGGAATGGAATGGAATTCAATGGAATGGAACGGAATTCAATGGAATGGAATGGAATGGAATGGAACGGAACGGAACGGAACGGAACGGAACGGAACGGAATGGAATGGAATGGAATGAACCCGAGTAGAACGGAATGGAACGGAATGGAATGGAATCGAATGGAATGGAATGGAATAGAATGGAATCAACCCGAGTAGAACGGAATGGAACGGAATGGAATGGAATGGAACGGAACGGAACGGAACGGAATTCAATGGAATTAAACGGAATGGAATGGAATTAAATGGAATGGAACGGAATTCAATGGAATGGAATGGAATGGAATGGAACGGAACGGAACGGAACGGAACGGAACGGAACGGAACGGAATGGAATGGAATTCAATGGAATGGAATGGAATGGAATGGAATGGAATTGAGTGGAATGGAACGGAATTCAATGGAATGGAATGGAATGGAATGGAATTCAATGGAATGGAATGCAATCGAATGGAATCGAATGGAATCGAATGGAATCGATTGGAATCGAATGGAATCGAATGGAATGGAATGGAATAGAATGGAATCAACACGAATGGAATGGAACGGAACGGAACGGAACGGAACGGAACGGAACGGAATGGAATAGAATGGAATCAACCCGAGTAGAACGGAATGGAATGGAATGGAATTGAATGGAACAGAATTCAATGGAATGGAATGGAATGGAATTCAATGGAATGGAATGGAATGGAATGGAATGGAATTCAGTGGAATGGAATGGAATGGAATGGAATGGAATGGAATGGAATGGAATGGAATGGAATGGAATGGAATGGAATCGAATGGAATCGAATGGAATGGAATGGAATAGAATGGAATCAATCCGAGTAGAACGGAACGGAACGGAACGGAAAGGAACGGAAAGGAATGGAATGGAATGGAACGGAATTCAATGCAATGGATCGGAATTCAATGGAATGGAACGGAATGGAACGGAACGTAATGGAACGGAATGGAATGGAGTGGAATGGAATGGAATGGAATGGAACGGAATGGAATGGAACGGAATGGAATGGAATGGAATTCAATGGAATGGAATGGAATGGAATGGAATGGAATGGAATGGAATCGAATTGAATCGAATGGAATCGAATGGAATAGAATGGAATAGAATGGAATGGAATGGAATAGAATGGAATCAACCCGAGTAGAACGGAACGGAACGGAACGGAACGGAACGGTAAGGAATGGAATGGAATGGAACGGAATTCAATGCAATGGAACGGAATTCAATGGAATGGAACGGAATGGAACGGAATGGAACGGAACGGAATGGAAAGGAATGGAATGGAATGGAATGGAATGGAATGGAATGGAATGGAATGGAATGGAATGGAACGGAATGGAATGGAATGGAATGGAATGGAATTCCATGGAATGGAATGGAATTCAATGGAATGGAATTCTATGGAATTCAATGGAATGGAATGGAATCGAATGGAATGGAATGGAATTCAATGGAATGGAATGGAATCGAATGGAATGGAATGGAATGGAATTCCATGGAATTCCATGGAATGGAATGGAATGGAATGGAATGGAATGGAATTCAATGGAATAGAATGGAATGGAATGAAATCAACACAAGTAGAAAGGAATGGAACGGAACGGAATGGAATGGAATGAACCCGAGTAGAACGGAATGGAATGGAATGGAATGGAATGGAAAGGAATGGAATCGAGTGGAATGGAATGGAATAGAATGGAATCAACCCGAGTAGAACGGAATGGAACGGAATGGAACGGAATGGAACGGAACGGAACGGAACGGAACGGAACGGAACGGAATTCAATGGAATGGAACGGAATGGAATGGAATTCAATGGAATGGAACGGAATTCAATGGAATGGAAAGGAATGGAATGGAACGGAACGGAACGGAACGGAACGGAACGGAACGGAACGGAATGGAATGGAATTCAATGGAATGGATTGGAATGGAATGGAATTCAATCTAATGGAATTCAATGGAATGGAATGGAATGGAATGGAACGGAATTCAATGGAATGGAATGGAATGGAATGGAATTCAATGGAATGGAATGGAATTCAATGGAATGGAATGGAATGGAATGGAATGGAATGGAATGGAATCGAATGGAATCGAATGGAATCGAATGGAATGGAATGGAATAGAATGGAATCAACCCGAGTAGAACGGAAAGGAACGGAATGGAACGGAATGGAACGGAATGGAACGGAACGGAACGGAACAGAATTCAATGGAATGGAACGGAATGGAATGGAATTCAATGGAATGGAACGGAATTCAATGGAATGGAATGGAATGGAATGGAACGGAACGGAACGGAACGGAACGAAACGGAACGGAACGGAACGGAACGGAACGGAACGGAATGGAATGGAATTCAATGGAATGGAATGGAATGGAATGGAATTCAATGGAATGGAATTCAATGGAATGGAATGGAATGGAATGGAATGGAATGGAACGGAATTCAATGGAATGGAATGGAATGGAATGGAATTCAATGGAATGGAATGGAATGGAATGGAATGGAAACGAATGGAATCGAATGGAATCGAATGGAATGGAATGGAATGGAATGGAATAGAATGGAATCAACCCGAGTGGAATGGAATGGAATGGAATGGTATGGAATGGAATGGAATGGAATGGAATGGAATGGAATGGAATGGAATTCAAATGGAATGGAATGGAATGGAATGCAATGGAATGGAATGGAACGGAATTCAATGGAATGGAATGGAATGGAATGGAATTCTATGGAATGGAATGGAATCGAATGGAATCAAATGGAATCGAATGGAATCGAATGGAATCGAATGGAATGGAATGGAATGGAATGGAATAGAATGGAATCAACCCGAGTGGAATGGAACGGAACGGAACGGAACGGAACGGAACGGAACGGAACGGAATGGAATAGAATGGAATCAACCCGAGTAGAACGGAATGGAATGGAATGGAATTGAATGGAACAGAATTCAATGGAATGGAATGGAATGGAATGGAATTCAATGGAATGGAATGGAATGGAATGGAATTCAATGGAATGGAATGGAATCGAATTGAATGGAATGGAAAGGAATTCAATTGAATGGAATGGAATGGAATGGAATGGAATGGAATGGAATGGAATGGAATGGAATGTAATTCAATGGAATGGAATGGAATGGAATGGAATGGAATTCTATTGAATGGAATTCAATGGAATAGAATGGAATGGAATGGAATCAACAAAAGTAGAAAGGAATGGAACGGAACGGAACGGAACGGAACGGAATGGAATGGAATGAATCCGAGTAGAACGGAATGGAATGGAATGGAATGGAATGGAATGGAATGGAATGGAATGGAATGGAATGGAATGGAATAGAATGGAAACAACTCGAGTAGAACGGAATGGAACGGAATGGAACGGAATGGAACGGAACGGAAAGGAACGGAACGGAACGGAATTCAATGCAATGGAACGGAATGGAATGGAATTCAATGGAATGGAACGGAATTCAATGGAATGGAATGGAATGGAATGGAACGGAACGGAACGGAACGGAATGGAACGGAATGGAATGGAATTCAGTGGAATGGAATGGAATGGAATGGAATTCAATGGAATGGAATTCAATGGAATGGAATAGAATGGAATGGAATGGAATGGAACGGAATTCAATGGAATGGAATGGAATGGAATGGAATTCAATGGAATGGAATGGAATGGAATGGAATGGAATGGAATGGAATGGAATGGAATGGAATCGAATGGAATCGAATGGAATCGAATGGAATGGAATGGAATAGAATGGAATCAACCCAAGTAGAATGGAATGGAATGGAATGGAATGGAATGGAATAGAATTCAATGGAATGGAACGGAATTCAATGGAATGGAATGGAATGGAATGGAATGGAATGGAATGGAATCGAATTGAATCGAATGGAATCGAATGGAATAGAATGGAATCGAATGGAATGGAATGGAATAGAATGGAATCAACCCGAGTAGAACGGAACTGAACGGAACGGAACGGAATGGAACGGAACGGAAAGGAATGGAATGGAATGGAACGGAATTCAATGCAATGGAACGGAATTCAATGGAATGGAACGGAATGGAAAGGAATGGAACGGAACGGAATGGAATGGAAAGGAATGGAATGGAATGGAACGAAATGGAATGGAACGGAATGGAATGGAATGGAATGGAATGGAATTCAATGGAATGGAATGGAATTCAATGGAATGGAATTCAATGGAATGGAATAGAATGGAATGGAATGGAATGGAACGGAATTCAATGGAATGGAATGGAATGGAATGGAATTCAATGGAATGGAATGGAATGGAATGGAATGGAATGGAATGGAATGGAATGGAATGGAATGGAATCGAATGGAATCGAATGGAATCGAATGGAATGGAATGGAATAGAATGGAATCAACCCGAGTAGAATGGAATGGAATGGAATGGAATGCAATGGAATAGAATTGAATGGAATGGAACGGAATTCAATGGAATGGAATGGAATGGAATGGAATGGAATGGAATGGAATGGAATCGAATTGAATCGAATGGAATCGAATGGAATAGAATGGAATCGAATGGAATGGAATGGAATAGAATGGAATCAACCCGAGTAGAACGGAACGGAACGGAACGGAACGGAATGGAACGGAACGGAAAGGAATGGAATGGAATGGAACGGAATTCAATGCAATGGAACGGAATTCAATGGAATGGAACGGAATGGAAAGGAATGGAACGGAACGGAATGGAATGGAAAGGAATGGAATGGAATGGAACGAAATGGAATGGAACGGAATGGAAAGGAATGGAATGGAATGGAATTCAATGGAATGGAATGGAATTCAATGGAATGGAATTCAATGGAATGGAATGGAATGGAATGGAATGGAATGGAATTCAATGGAATGGAATGGAATCGAATGGAATGGAATGGAAAGGAATTCAATTGAATGGAATGGAATGGAATGGAATGGAATGGAATGGAATGGAATGGAATGTAATTCAATGGAATGGAATGGAATGGAATGGAATGGAATTCTATTGAATGGAATTCAATGGAATAGAATGGAATGGAATGGAATCAACAAAAGTAGAAAGGAATGGAACAGAACGGAACGGAACGGAACGGAATGGAATGGAATGAATCCGAGTAGAACGGAATGGAATGGAATGGAATGGAATGGAATGGAATGGAATGGAATGGAATGGAATGGAATAGAATGGAAACAACTCGAGTAGAACGGAATGGAACGGAATGGAACGGAATGGAACGGAACGGAAAGGAACGGAACGGAACGGAATTCAATGCAATGGAACGGAATGGAATGGAATTCAATGGAATGGAACGGAATTCAATGGAATGGAATGGAATGGAACGGAACGGAACGGAACGGAACGGAACGGAACGGAATGGAATGGAATTCAGTGGAATGGAATGGAATGGAATGGAATTCAATGGAATGGAATTCAATGGAATGGAATAGAATGGAATGGAATGGAATGGAACGGAATTCAATGGAATGGAATGGAATGGAATGGAATTCAATGGAATGGAATGGAATGGAATGGAATGGAATGGAATGGAATGGAATGGAATGGAATCGAATGGAATCGAATGGAATCGAATGGAATGGAATGGAATAGAATGGA